>NW_028261382.1:108624253-108924253 GCF_051295495.1 Thamnophis sirtalis | reverse complement strand
CCCTTGAGTCACTGCACCCCTTCCAGAAAATTAGGGGGGGGGGTCAATTCCAAGATGCTTCCCACACCCCTTTTCCTTCTGTGGGCTCAGATACCTTTTCTCTGAAGGTTGTCTATTCTCCAACTCTTCCTCCTGTTTCCCAAGGTTATTTCCACATACTATTATGACCACCGTGACCCAGTGCAATTTGCAGAGATGGGTTTCTACGAGTTCGAACCAGTTCGGCCGAACCGGTAGTAACTTGGCAGCCTGGATCGCTGGAACCGGCAGTGACCCAGGCCTGCCACGCCCCCCAAACCGGTTCTCTCGGCAGTGCCTATGGTGCCGCCATCTTGTTTTTCCCTTCTGCACATGCACAGAGCAATTTTTATTGCACTGCACATGCACGCGCAGCATGCATCGAGCGTGCAGGGCACATCCTTGAGCGAACTGGCAGTAGCAGCAGCCGAAACCCACCCCTGGGAATTTGGTCTATTGATGTTGTTCCATTTTTCCATTTGAGAAAGAAAATGAGCTACTCAAAGTTATCCAGCCAGCTTCTAGGTTTCTGCAAAGGCTGGGATCTGTTTTTCCAGCTCACATCCTCAACCGTTGGCCTGCTCTCCTCATCCTTGCACTCACACAGAGGAAAATCACCGGTTGATGGTATAAAGAAAAACATATATTAGAGAGATAAAATGCCTGGATTCTTTTCGCCTCTTGTCTGCATGGCTATAATTGTTTAGCTTTGAATTCCTGAGCAAGGCGATGATTTGTGTGTTTAAAATGGGCTCAACCCGGGGCTTTCTCACTCTGTGTTTACACTCTCTGGTTATAACGTGGTCTGTGATTTTTATGACCCCTTTGGACGTCTGCAAAGTACTTCTAGAAAAGAGGCACCATCGACTTGCACCTCCTGTTAGGAAGGGTCAGTTTCTTTTCCACTCAAGGGTGAAGGTGGACCTTCCATGATCAACAGTATCACTGTTCTGGGGAAATGCACAATTGTGCTCTTGTTCGACAAATGCGTGTGACGCTGTGATTCTCCTGGTCTTTTTGGTTTGATTGTCTTCATGGTGCACCTGCTTTAGCTTGTGGTACAAGGACGGTCCATTTGATCAGTGATAGTTCAAAGATTCCTGCCAGTCTTGAGAATGAATTACTCAGTACCCTGGATAGGGTTGTTGCATGAACAGAAATATAAAACTGGAAAGAACCTTTGAGATTATTATGTCCAACCCTCTGCTCATTGCAGAAATTTGGATTACAGCATCCCTGAGAGATAGATGATAGATAGATAGATAGATAGATAGATAGATAGATAGATAGATGATAAAGAGATAGAAGATAGATGATAGATAGATAGATAGACAGACAGACAGACAAATAATAGATAGATAGATGATAGATTGATAAATGACAGATGTTACATTGATAGATGATAGGTAGAAGAATGGATATATGGATAGATGACAGATGATGATATATGATTGATAGATAAATGGATAGATAGATGCTAGGTAGATGAGATAGATAGATAGATAGATAGATAGATAGATAGATAGATAGATAGATAGATAGATAGATAGATAGAGATAGATGATAGATAGATAGATAGATAGATAGATAGATAGATAGATAGATAGATGATAGATGACAGAAGACAGATGACAAATAGATGATAGATGATAGATGATAGAAGGTAGAGGATAGACGATAGATAGATAGATAGATAGATAGATAGATAGATAGATAGATAGATAGATAGATAGATAGATGACAGAAGACAGACGACAAAGATGATAGAAGATAGACGATAGATAGATAGATAGATAGATAGATAGATAGATAGATAGATAGATAGATAGATAGATAGATAGATAGATAGATGACAGAAGACAGACGACAAAGATGATAGAAGATAGACGATAGATAGATAGATAGATAGATAGATAGATAGATAGATAGATAGATAGATAGATAGATAGATGACAGAAGACAGATGACAAAGATGATAGAAGATAGAAGATAGATGATAGACGATAGATAGATAGATAGATAGATAGATAGATAGATAGATAGATAGATAGATAGATAGACACACAGACAGACAGACAGACAGACAGACAGACAGACAGACATCTACCTCTTTCCGTATAGATTATCTGTAGTATTGAACTGTTCTTCCTTTCAGGAAACTTTTCCTAATTTTTGAATTAGACCAACCATAAAACAGGAAAAAAAAGAGCATTAAAAACAATATGTTATAAGAAGCTACAATGGGAAAAGAGGTTCCAAGTTCTAGCCAGGAATATAAAATGTGGAATGTGATTTCATACCCAAGATTTATGATTTGTTAACAATTTACAGTTTAGTCAACTGAGCGAGCAGGCTTATTCTTGCAAAAATAAAAACAAAATTCCCAGATGAAGTTGCTCCCAGCCTGCAGGACCCCGGTGATTTAAGCAAACTAAACAATTCCAACCGAAAATATGCAAAGGGTGGGAACTCAGTAAAACCAGGCTGAGACATAAATTAACCAAGGCCCCAAATCTTTCACCTAAAGATTTTAAGGGTTAAGTGCAGTCTTGAGCACCCACACCCAATTGTGCACACGCCAAAACAGGTAGTCCTTACAACCTGAACAGATTCACAACCGTTCATTTAATAGCAACAGCACTTAGACTTGTATGCCGCTTCACAGTCCTTTACAGCCTTCTCTAAGTTTACAGAGTCAGCCTATTACCTCCAACAATCTGGGTCCCCATTTTACCCACCTCGGAAGGATGGAAGGCTGAGTCAACCTTAAGTTGGTCAGGATCGAACTGCTGGCAGTGAGCAGAGTCAGCCTACAATACTGTGTTCTAATCACTGCACCACCAGGCCTCTTAAGGACAATTCAAAGTTATAAAGGCCTCAGAAAATGTCACTCGCAACCCGTATTTGCACTTATAACTGTCACAAACTGTGCCATCAACCTCCTGGTTACACGTTCGCAATTCAGGTCCTTCAAACCAACTCCAAAATTTATGACCAGTTGCAGTGGTCATCCTGCAATCACACAATTGTGATTTGTGAGGGTTTTTTTTGCCATTTTCCAGCAAAAAAATAATAATAGCAATAGCATTTAGACTTATATACCGCTTCACAGTGCTTTACAGCCCTCTCTAAGCAGTTTACAGAGTCAGCCAATTGTCCCCAACAATCTGGGTCCTCATTTTACCCACCTCGGAAGGATGGAAGGCTGAGTCACCCTTGAGATGGTCAGGATTGAACTGCTGGCAGTGGGCAAAGTTTAACCTGCAACACTGCATTCTAACCACTGTGCCACCATGATTCTTGGTGGTGTAGTGGTGGCCAAAATCCACCATTGATGAAGCTGGATTCATTTAATAACTGCGTGATTCGCTGAACGACTGTGAGGACTTTAGGACCATTGTAAAAAATGGTGGTAAAATTGGGTCTGAGCACAAGATGATTCCACTTATGAGGGCAACAGTTTAAAATGGAAATTCCGGTCCCAATTGTGATAAGTAAGTTTAGGATTGCCGGTATGTGTAATTGTTTTGTTGTTGATGATGGAGATGGCAAAGAGGAAGGAGGAAATAGCATGGATGAGTCAAAAGAAAAACTTGCAAAAAAGTCCCTCTCTCTAATGTGAAAAAAGATGTGGAGACTCTAGAAAGAGTGCAGAAAAGAGCAACAAAGACGATTAGAGGACTGGAGACTAAAACATATGAAGAACAGTTGCAGGAACTGGCTATGTCTAGTTTAATGAAAAGAAGGATCAGGGGAGACATGATAGCAGTGTTCCAATATCTCAGGGGCTGCCACAAAGAAGAGGGAGTCAAGCTGTTCTCCAAAGCACCTGAAGGTAGGACAAGAAGCAACGGGTGGAAACTAATCAAGGAGAGAAGCAACTTAGAACTGAGGAGAAATTTCCTGACAGTTAGAATAATTAATCAGTGGAACAACTTGCCTCCAGAAGTTGTGAATGCTCCAACACTGGAAGATTTAAAGAGGAGATTGGATAACAATTTGTCTTAAGATTTCCCGCCTGATCAGGAGGTTGGACTAGAAGACTTCCAAGGTCCCTTCCAATTCGGTTATTATGTTATTTGGTTAAACATTAAGACTTTTATTTTCTCCCAAAATTGTTCTCTTTGTTAGTGGCAAAGTTTGGCTGGAACATGTGAGCTTGTAAATGTAAAACTCTGTTATTAAGTTGCAGCTATGGCTTCTGCCAGAATTGAGAAGACTATAAGCCGAGGTGGCATAGTGGTTAAATGCAGCACTGCAGGCTACTTCAGCTGACTGCAGTTCTGCAGTTCAGCTGTTCAAATCTCACCGGCTCAAGGTTGACTCAGCCTTCCATCCTTCCGAGGTGGGTAAAATGAGGACCTGGATTGTTGGGGGCGATATGCTGACTCTGTAAACCGCTTAGAGAGGGCTGAAAGCCCTATGAAGCGGTATATAAGTCTAACTGCTATTGCTATTCTGTTTTTTTAATTATTAATTAAAATTATTATTATTAAAGTTCTTAATAAGTTTGGTAAAAAAAGATGGATACAAACTAAAAAAGGAAAAAGAAAAGTACAGAAAGTTAAGGGGGAAAAAGAGAAAAGTAGAAGGCAACAAGGTAATACTGAAGAAAGGGTCTCTCTCTTTCATCATTGCAATTATGAGCTAATATAGAAAATTTTTGCTCTCTTGTAAAGTTACAAGCCTATCTTTTATCTATATGGAATACAGGAATCATCATCTTTTTAGTCTTAGTTTACAAAAATAAAACTGAACTATTATCAGAGATGATGATGAGGATGATAATAATAATAATAATAATAATAATAATAATAATAATAATAATAATAAATAATAATAAACACATAGTTTATTTTATAATAATAAACACTAATAGTCAGAATCAGAATAGAATGCAATCAATCAGAATAGAGCTGGAAGGGACAGATAACAGGTTAACAGAGTTGGAAGGGACCTTAAAGGTCATCTGTCCATTCCTTGCTCAAGAAAGACACCTCACACCGTTTCTGACAGGTGGCAGTCCAGTCTCTTCTTGAAAGCTTCCAGT
Organism: Thamnophis sirtalis; assembly: GCF_051295495.1. NCBI lineage: Eukaryota > Metazoa > Chordata > Lepidosauria > Squamata > Natricidae > Thamnophis > Thamnophis sirtalis. Next base: position 108,919,185 of record NW_028261382.1, on the reverse strand, counting down.
GATGAAGCTCCCACAACTTCTGAAGGCAACTTCTGTTCCATTGGTTAATTGTTCTCACTGTCAGAAAATTTCTCCTTATTTCCAGGTTGAATCTCTCCTTGTTCAGTTGCCATCCATTATTCCTTGTCTGGCCTTCAGGTGCTTTGGAAAATAGCTTGACCCCCTCTATCCTTCGTGGCAGCCCTTCAAATATTGGAAGACTGCTATCATGTCTCTCCTGGTCCTTCTCTTCACTAGACTAGCCATGCCCAGTTTCTGTAACCGTTCTTCATATATTTTAATCTCCAGTCTCCTAATCATCCTGGTTGCTCTTCTCTGCACTTTTTCTAGAGTCTCCACATCTTTTTGTATAGTGTGGTGATCAAAACTGGATGCAGTACTTTAGCTGTAGTCTTACTAGGGCTTTATAGAGTGGTATTAGTACCTCACTTGATCTTGATTGTATCCCTCTGTTCAGAGGTGGGTTCCTACCAGTTCGCACCTATTCGGTAGAACCGGTTCATCAAATCTACCAAACCGGTTAGAAGAGGTTCCACCAGTAGACCCAGAAAGCAGGCCACACCTACAGAAGAGGTTCCAAAAATTTTTGAAACCCACCACTGCTTCTGTTAATGCAATTTAGGATTGCATTGGCTTTTTTGAAGAAGCCTTGGAAATCTTCTAGTCTCATCTTCTGCTCAGGCAGGAAGCCTTATACCATTTCAGACAAAGGTTTGTCCAGTCTCTTCTTAAAACCCTCCAGTGATGGAGCACCCACAGCAGAGGTGGGTTCGAACTGGTAGGAACGATAGAACTGGTTCGTCAAATCTACCGAACCTGTTGGAAGAGGTTCTACCAGTGGACCCGGAAAGCAGGCCACACCTACAGAAGAGGTTCCAAAAATTTTTGAAACCCCCCCCCCACACACACAGACTCACACAGAGAGAGAAAGAGAAAGAAAGGAAGAAAGAAATAAAAAAAGAAAAAAGAAAGAAAAAGTGAGAGAGAGATGAAAGAAAAAAAGGAAAAAGGGACAGAGACAAAAAGGGACAAAAGGAAGGAGAGAGAGAGAGAGAGAGAGAGAGAGAGAGAGAGAGAGAGAGAGAGAGAGAGAGAGAGAACACATGGCCGGCAAGCCACTCCCACCAGGTCACATGGCCGGCAAGCCACTCCCACAAAGGAGGCCACACCCACAGAGTAGGTTCGAAAAAAATTTGAAACCCCCACTGACCCACAGGTTCTGAAGGCAAGCTGTTCCACCAGTTAATTGTCCTCACAATGACTTATGTCCCCACCATGACCCTGAGGAATTCTTCCATCCTCCACCATTCTGTTAGAATTGGGGAAAAAACCCCTTCTTGGATGAGAAGTGAAACATCTTTGAGGGAAAACCAAGTCTGGCTGTCTTTTGAAAAAGCACCATTGGGACAGGCACTTTTGTAGGGGCAAACAAAGGCCTTAACCAAGTCTAGTTTCGCATCCTCAACTCTTGACAGGACTGTGATCTTCCCCAGACAGAGACTTCAAAGGGAAAAAAAGCCTCAGCTCTTAGACTGTGGTGGGATGATTGATCAGGAATGAGAACAATGCAAATGAAGATAGAGTGATTCAATGCATGTCTCTGTAGGGGCAGATAATTAGGCTGGGTGTGGGCGATGTCTGAACCTCTACCAAGGGAACTAGACCACAGTCAATGTCTGATGTTCCATTTCGTGCCATTCCTTCTGAGCATGAGAATACAGTCATGACCAATTCTGAGACTCTCTGGACAAGTGCCATGGACAAGGTTTTTCAGAAGTGGTTTGTTCTTGCCTGCTTCCTAGGGCTGGGAAAGAGTGACTAGCCCGAGGTCACCCTGCTGGTTTTGTATCTAAAGCAGGACTAGAACTCACTAAAAGATGAAGAGTAAGAGGGGGAATTCTGGGAATTGAAGTCCACAAGTCTTAAAGCTGTCAAGTTTGAACACCCCTGGGGTTTTTTTTTCTAAAGGGTTAGGGGTGCAGGGATCTTGTAACTTGACAGATTTAAGACTTGCGTGCTTCAAATGCCAGAGTTTCTGAGCCAATGTTTTTGTTGCTAAGCAAGAGCATTGTTAAGTGAGTTTCACCACATTTTACAAGTTGACCACGCCCACTCAGTCCCATGACTTCCAAGCCACTCCCACTCAGTCACATGGCTGGCAAGCCACTCCCACCCAGTTACATGGCCAGCAAGCCACTCCCACAAAGCAGGCCACACCTACAGAAGAGGTTCTAAAAAAAATTGAAACCCACCACTGCAAACCAGCAATCCTCTCTGTCCAAAATGTGGACTTTGCATCTTCAAAATAGTGGGTTTTGTCTTTTAAATGCAGATGGGCTGCTGAATCTAGTCCTTATGGCTTTATTGCATGCAGTTATGAAGTTTATGAAAAGAATGCAAATGACCAGGTGTCTGCAAGGAGTAGAAATCCTTCCATTCCCCACTATCCAGTCCGACCTGAAGAAGTTTCTTGGATGCGAAGTCTTCAAAGTAAAAATAGCAAGTCTGTTGAAAAAGCACCTTTGAGAAAACCATGACTTGGATGACTGAGAATCTCCATAGACTAAGCCTTCAAAATTTTATATTTTTCTACAGTATAATGTTCAGAATAGAACTATTGCATTATAATTCTGAGGACTGGAGATAGTGTGCATCGACTATGTACTTTTGAGAACTTTACAGACCCTGGTTGCAAGATGAAAGGTGGCCAAGAGTACATATTTAAATCATATCCTTTTGGATCTCACAAGTAAAATTGGTGTGATTCCTGTTTCAATGCTGCCCCCTGATGCTCTGATTTTAGATTACAAATAGGCTGAGAGACTGTGTTACCAACAAGTGGATTTTAATTGTGAAATTCAGCTGTTGATAAACCCTTAGTCGATCTTCTCACACATCCCTCTTATAGCTGGAGTTGGAAGGAACCTTAGAGGTCTTCTAGTCCAACCCCTATTCCACCAGGAGACCTAAACCATTTCAGACAAATGGTTTTGGGTGCAACGATACTGGAGGTTTTTAAGAAGGGATTGGACATCTGTTCTTAAAAACCTCCAGTATTGGAGCACCCACAACTTCTGGAGGAAAGTTACGATGCTGATCAATTGTTCTAACCGTCAGGATTTTAATTTTAATTCATTTTGGCATTCTCAAGAAATTGGCGGAGAAGTTTAAATGAGCTAAATTCCTCAAAGACGGTTAGCATCCCTATTTGAGTATAAGGAACAAAATGAAAATACATGTGTATTTTATAAAGGAAAATCTATATAAATTCTTTTTTTTGATAATTTTTTATTTTTATTACACAAATAATACATATAGACAACAATAAAAAACAAAAAAAACAAAATACACACACACACACACACACACACACACACATACACATAAAGCATCATCACATACAACATGTTGTTTGGTTATAGGTTTTTTAACATCCATATTCTCAAATAACATTTACCATCACAGATTTTTCATCTAGTATAACTAAATACCTCACTTTCATTGTACAGTATACATTCAATTACGAAGTATTATTTTTTTTCCAAGAAATCATAGTTCCCTTACATTCTTAATTATCTATTTAATAACAGTATATCTTTATATTATCCCCATGTGGAAGAAAAAAAAAGGATTTCTTCCCCCCCCCCCTTCTTTTACCAACCATTTATATTTATATATCACTATTTTCCTTTATACATAATTCCACCAATCCACTATCGGGTATGCTTATGTTCATTGTTATCCTTGTACCTCAGACCTTCAAACGGAAATCTTATTCCTTCATTTTTCAACAATTCTTAATGAAGATATTAACACCGGTTATAATATGATTTGCTTATTTATTGAAATCAGAAGTTTGATTAGATTTGATAATGCCAAATGTGATATTAATCTAAACTCAAGTTATTTGACTTCTAGTGACCACAACGATATATTTTTTTATGATAACAGAATAACAGAGTTGGAAGGGACCTTGGAGAGCTTCTAGTCCAACCTTCTGATCAGGCAGGAAACCTTATACTCGTTATTGCAAACCTATGGCACATGACATGTGCCACATGGAGCCATTTGTCAGGGCAGGAGACGCATTGCTCTGTCAGCTGGCCAGCGTGCATACTGACTTCGGCCTTCTTTTGAGGCCATTTTTCGCCCTCCGGGAGCCTCCGGAGTGTGAAAAACCGACCCTACAAGCAAACCTGAATTTTGTTTTGTCTCTCTGGAGCCTTCAGGGAAGCCTCCTGAAGGTCCCTGAAGGCTCCGGAGGACTAAAAACGGCCCTATGGACAAACAGGAGTGACTTCCGGTTTGCTCGTAGGGTCGTTTTTCATCCTCCAGAGCCTTCAGGGAAGCCTCTGGAAGGCCCCTGAAGGCTCTGGAAGGCTAAAACCAGCCCCACAAGCAATCCGGAAGTCCATTCCCGAACTTCCGTTTTTTCCATAGGCCCAGTTTTTCGTGCTCCAGAGGCTTCAGGGAAACTCCTGAAGCCTCCGGAGGGTCTCTGGCGGGGGCGGGGGAAGCTGTTTTTGCCCTCCCCAGGCTCCTATAAAGCCTCTTGAGCCTGGTGAGGGTGAAAAAAGTGTGCCAAAAATGGGGGGGGGGGAGTGCTGGTCATGCGTGCAGGTGTGCTGGTGTTGTGCACATTGATTATGGGTGTGGCACGCCCATGCACGACCCCTCTGCACGCCCCCCGCTTTTGGCACGGGAGCCAAAAAAGGTTCGCCATCACTGCCCTGCACTACTTCAGACAAATGGTTATCCAATCTCTTCTAAAATCCTCCAGTGTTGGAGCCTCCATGCATGCATAAGACAACAGATATAAGTATAATCATGATTATGAATACATGAAATAGATACGAATAAGTGGGGACGGTAGGCACGTTGGTGGGCTTATGCACGCCCCCTTAAAGACCTCTTTGGAATGGGGGGAGGTCAACAGTAGACAGTTTGAGATTAAAGTTTTGGGGGTTTGGAGAAGAAACCACAGAGTCAGGTAGTGCATTTCAGGTCTGGTAGTCCCTCTCTGTGTCTCTGTGTCTCTGTCTCTGTCTCTGTCTCTCTGTCTCTCTCTCTCCATTTGTCTTCTTTTCCCCATTTTGCTACTTAACTTTTAAAAATGTTTCCTGATGTTTAATAAATAAAAACCAAGCTACATTTGTTCTAGCATCATCAGAAGGGTGCAATAGGGTGCTCTGGCTACCTCAGAGACCGCCTCCTGCCATTCACCTCCCAACGACCAATAAGATCACACAGGTTGGGCCTCCTCCGGGTGCCGTCGACCGGACAATGCCGGCTGGCGACTCCCCGAGGGAGGGCCTTCTCTGTAGCTGCACCGGCCCTGTGGAATGATCTACCCGCGGAGATCCGGACCCTTACCACTCTCCTGGCCTTCCGTAAAGCGACCAGGTCCTGGCTGTTCTGGCAGGCCTGGGGCTGTTGATTAATATCCAGCCCCACTTGATTGAATGGATGATGTATTAATTTTAAATATTGTATCTTTTCTTAAATTTTTAAATGCTTTTATTTTGCTGTGAGCCGCCCAGAGTCCCAATGGGAGTGGGCGGCATACAAATTTTATTAAAGTTAAAGTGATCCTGGGCAAGGGACTATGGTCGATGTCAACTAAACTGGAAATTATGCAGAGTAATCTTCCATCGATATTATGACTTCGATTAGGAAATTATGCAGAGTCATTTTCCATTCCCGTGATGACTTTGATTCCCCATATTCAAAAAAGAGGGCTGCAGTTGAAATGAAAATGGCACTCAACTTTTCACCCACTAGGTGGCTGCATAGGAAGGTGGAAAATATGTACAGTACTGTCTTTTAGCTTTTTAAAATATACATATATACATATATACATATATACATATATACATATATACATATATACATATATACATATATACATATATACATATATACATATATACATATATACATATATACATATATACATATATACATATATACATATATACATATATACATATATGCATATATGCATATATGCATATATGCATATATGCATATATACATATATACATATATACATATATACATATATGCATATATGCATATATGCATATATGCATATATGCATATATACATATATACATATATACATATATACATATATACATATATACATATATACTTATATACATATATACATATATACATATATACTTATATACATATATACATATATACATATATACATATATACTTATATACATATATACATATATACATATATACATATATACTTATATACATATATACATATATACATATATACATATATGCATACACACACACACACACACACACATATATATATAATGATTTTTTTTATTTTAATCACATAAACACATCAACAAAAAAACCCACATAACTTAAAAACAACATAGGAACAATAAGTTCCATCGTATATCATACCGCAGTTCCGAATCGGTTTCTTTGCAGTTAGTGTTTTCCCTACTATACATTTCTATCTTTCATTCATAATCTCCTTATTCGTTATCCATTTGTATGTACATTTCTTTATTTATTTAAACTTAGCTACTTATGACCAAATATTATTTACCTATATTATGCTTTATATTTTTACTGTCATTTATTCTCTTACATACAGTTATAGATATACATTCACATAATTATTCTTTTTCTTTGCCATTCTTATATTATTATTATCCCATTTGGAAGGTTATAAGGTATAGTTTAGAATGCTTTGTTTACCATCCTTCGCACCTGCTAAGACACCACCTTGTTTTCTCTTTCTTTTCTTTTCTCCCTCCCTTCCTTCTCTACTTCCTCCCTTCCTCCTCTCCATCCCCTTCTTCCTTCCCTTACCTCTTCCCTACTCCTACCCTTTTTCTTCTCCTTCCTACCTTCTCTCCTTCTCTTTCTTTCTCTTCCTCCCTCCTCTTCCACTCTTAACTGCAATTCTTTCATCTCACCCTGGGAAATAGTTTCCTGCTCTTCTTCCCGAACTGCTTGAAATTGGCTTTCAAACTACTTTTGGGGAGAGTGGGTTGAGCTTGGGAGGCAGCAGAATGTGGGCTGGACTAGAAGACCTCCAAGGTCCCTTCCAGCTCTATTCCATTCATTTTAACACTTGCACTCGGCAGATGCTTGGGCAACAGAAAATTGTTCTGCTGGTCTTCTGAAGGCGCCCCCCACACACACACATTTTACAGTCTGAAAAACAAGTTGAAAGGAATTACTATTTGGGAATTCATGGAGGGCGCAATATAAGATCGCTACACAGCAACATTTCTATGCATACAAGGATGTAGAGCTGGGTTTCCCCCCCCCCCCCCAATATTGGCATCTTTAAGATGTCTGGACTTCAACTGCCAGAATTCCCCTGCCAGAATGACAGGATAACAGATGTGATATATTTATTTTATTTTATTTTATTTATTTCGTCAAGCATGTATTAGATAACATACATAAGTCTAAACATGATTATGAATTCATGAAATGAATTTGAATACAAGGGAATATTAGGACAGGGATGGTAGGCACGCTAATGCGCTTATGCACGCCGCTTAAAGAACTCTTAGGAATGGGGTGAGGTTGACAGTAGACAATCTTAAGGTTAAAGTTTGGAGGGTTTGGGGAAGAAACCACAGAGTCAGGTAGGGCATTCCAGGCATTGACATCTCTGATGCTGAAGTCGTACTTTCTGCAATCGAGTTTGGAGCGGTTTACCTCGAGTGTGTATCCATTGTGTGTAGTTGTGGTTGAAGCTGAAGTAGTCATTGACAGATAGGACATTGTTGTAGCGGATAATTTTACGTACTACGCTTAGGTCAAACCGAAGGCGGCATAGTTTTAAGTTGTCTAAGCCCAAAATTTCAAGCCTGGTGGCATAAGGGATTCTGTTGCATAACAGAGGAGCAGAGGACACTTCTCGTGAATTATCTCTGGACTCGCTTGTGTTAAGGTCCGATATGAAGTGCGGGTTCCAGGCAGACGAGCTGTATTCGAGAATTGGTCTGGCAAAGGTTTTGTATGCAGTACAATATCACCAGATTACAATATTTACAATATTAAATATTATGTTAGCTGTACAATATTAGCAGAGAAGAAGCGACACAAGATTAGGTTAACAACTCTTGTTGCCTTTTTTGGCAATGTTATTACAGTGGGCAATAACAATGTTATTACAATGTTATTATAGTGGGCTTGCACTGGGCATCGTCTCCTATGTGAAGAGCAGGGGTGGGTTCCTGCCAGTTCTAACCTCTTCTATAGAAGAGGTTCCACAAATCTACAGTGCCGTTTAGATCCAGTTCCAGCTCCCTCCACCCGCATGTCTGCACATCATCAAGTTGAAGAGTGTAGCAAGAAGAAGCTAAGATCAATGTAGAGATGTTATTAACCCTTTTTTTAAACTACTTTTTTCTCAATATATTTTAGACTGTGTTTGTTAAAAATCTATACCGTTTACGGCTCTGGGAAGTCGGGGGGGGGGAGGTGGGGTGTTGGGGGGAGGGTGGGGGGAGGGAGGGATATATACTAGGTTAGAGACGATGTGTTAGATTTCAATGTGATGCGACTTCACATGTATACTGTTTTTCTTTAATTTCTCTGTAAAAATAGGATAAGTTAAGTACGTTGACATATAGTGGAAATACACCGAAGGGAGGAGTAGCGGGATAGAAGAAAGATGGGTAGAGAGGGCGGGAGAGAGGATGGAAGGGAGGGTGAGAAGGAAGGGAGGGAGTGGATCGGGAGAGAGGAGTGGTAGAGCCAAGGTGGCGCAGTGGTTAAATGCAGCACTGCAGGCTACTGCTAGATCAGCAGGTCAGCGGTTCAAATCTCACCGGCTCAGGGTTGACTCAGCCTTCCATCCTTCCGAGGTGGGTAAAATGAGGACCCAGATTGTTGGGGGCAATATGCTGACTCTCTGTAAACCGCTTAGAGAGGCCTGAAAGGCCTATGAAGCGGTATATAAGTCTACTGCTATATATTAGAGGGGGAGGGGAAGTAGGGTAGAGGGGGATGACGGAGGGAAGATAGAAAGTTAGAGTGATGGGCCCAAAACCACCCATTCCACCTAAGGGGGAACTAGAACTCCCAATCTCCTGCTTTCTAGCCTGGAGTCTTAACAACTGGACCAAACTGGTTCTGATGAATCTCACATACATGAATATGAGATTGGGATGGAGCGAATATTGGGATGATGTTGACACTACGTTCATGGTTTTGAGAGAATCATTGGATCCCAGAAATAGCTATGGCTCAACACTGTGTCAAAAGTCAAGATGGCGGTCATGACAGTGTATCCAAAGCTGCCATCTTGACTTTTTTGACACACACACACACACACACACACACACACACACACACACACACACACGTCCCTGCTCTGGAAAGAATAAATAAATGTTAAGACTACAGAGTCTGTTTGGGACAAAATGCTGTCTTCCTTTTAATCCAGCGCTCAGGATATTATCTAATGTTTTATCCTCAAATCACCCCATTCCTCTTGAAGGGAAGGTCGGCCACCTTGCTTTTATTCAAGCCAAAGGAAAGGCTAATGATTAGCCCAAAATATGGGACTGATCAAAAGAAACGGAATCGAATTGCACGGTGGTGGTGTGGTTTTTTTTTTAAACCTTTTTTTGCTTGACCTTAGCTTCACTTAGGGCTTTCAAAGCTTTGATAAAATCCAGGGACTATGGCAAATTGGTTTTAAATGCCACGGACAAAGAGAATGGGCTGACCAGGCAGTGGGAAGTTTGGCCTCCTAAAACAGAAGAATAAAAACTTCTTTTCTTTGCCATTTGAAAGTAAACCAATTAACTTCCATTCCTGCTTGAAATGGAAACCGGTAAAGTAATTACGGCATTGTAGGTAGCCGGGACATTTTGAGGAAGAAAAAGCCAGTTGTTGACCCCCTTTTCAAAAAGGAGGATGAGAAAATGAGAAAGGGACAGACAAAGTCTCTTCTGTAGGGCCTTGAAGAAGGGGCATTTTAACTCAAAGCAGCAAAAGTTCTTGTTGTTCAGGCTAGGTTGAAATTTCATGAACGTTTCAATGGACGCATTATTATTATTATTTTCCAATCAAATTTTTATTTTTTATATTCTTTATACACATCAGTGTGTGAATGGTGCAGTAACTGGGTAACGTACATTTCGATATACATAAACATAGTCTTATTATTCCTAAATGTTACATTTCATTTCCATTATTTCATATTATTTATACATGCCTTTTATTATCATCCTTCCATTCTGAACCGTCTTTCTATCCTTTTTGGATACATATTATGTTAATATATAGTTAATATGTTATTATATATTAACATATTAATATATAATTATTATTCCCCCCCCACACACTATTTTCTATACCTATTTTAACTTAGCAGTTAGCAATAGCAGTTAGACATATACTGATTCATAGGGCTTTCAGCCCTCTCTAAGCGGTTTACAGAGTCAGCATATTGCCCCCAACACCAATCCGGGTCCTCATTTTACCCACCTCGGAAGGATGGAAGGCTGAGTCAACCCTGAGCCGGTGAGATTTGAACAGCCGAACTGCAGAACTGCAGTCAGCTGAAGTAGCCTGCAGTGCTGCATTTAACCACTGCGCCACCTCGGCTCCCCCTTTTCATATCACTATAATATTCAAAGATGTTTAATTCCACCTATTTTGTTGTTCATATTTCCTTAGTTCCATCCTTCATTCTTCTTCCATTATTCACTATCTCCTTATACAGTTTTAGTATCAATCGCTATCATTTATACAGTTAGGGTTCATATTCATATTCTTTACAGTTCTTCAATCCATATAATTCTACTATTAATACATATGTTTAGATTAAAATATATTTATATATATTTCCCTAATCGCCCCAATGGACGTATTATTGTAAAGCTTAGAAGAGCTAGCAAAGATTTGTAATGAAATAAATGCAGAAAAGTTATATGACAGGCATTTACCGGGTTGAAATATTCAAGATGGTTGGCTCATTTTGGCAAAAATCTGATCTTCTGTTTGTGAAACTTGACATTGTTTGGATTGCCACAATGATGCAATCAACCAGAATACAGCTGGAAGGGACCTTGGAGGTCTTCTAGTCCAACCCCCTGCTCAAGCAATGGACCCTATACCATTACAGATAGGTGGCAGTCGAGTCTTTTCTTAAAAGCCTCCAGTGATGATGCATTATACAATTTCTGGAGGCAAGCTGTTCCACTGGCTAATTATCCTTAATGTTAGGAAGTTTCTCCTTAATTCCAGATTGCTTCTCCCCTTGATTAGTTTCCTTCCATTGTTTCTGGTCTTGCCTTCTGATGCTTTGGAAAATAAGTTCATTTCCTCTTCTATGTGGCAGCCCCTCAAATAATGGAACACTGCTATAATGCCCTCCTTAGTCCATCTTTGCTCTAGACTGGCCATACCCAAATCCTGCCACCATCCTTCAAATCTTTTAATCATGTCTCCAGGCCTTTAATCATCTTAGTTCCTCTTCTTTGCACTTTTCCCAAAGTCTCAACATCTTTTTTGTAACGTGGTGACCAAAACTGGATGCAGCATTCCAGGTGTAACCTTACTAAGGCTTTATAATGCAGTCACATTGTTATATTTGTATTTTTTTCTTTGGATCAGAAATTGTTTCGTGACTTGTTAACTTGCAGCATGAATGCAGGACATGCAGAATTCACGTTCAATGAATTCAATGAAGAATTATTCTCCTCCGGTTCAAGGTTTTGGGTGCAGTTAGATGCTGGAAGAACTTGCCCCCTCTTTAGATATTTTGTAAGAAATATCCTTGTAAGAAAATGATCTAATAGAAGAAACTATAAGTAGCTTAGGGCTGAACCAGAGGTGGTTTCAGCTGTTTTTCTCCGGTTCGGGTGAACTGGTAGCGTGACTGCAGGAGGCTCGGCCAACCCACCCCGACGTAATGCACAAGGACTGCACATGTGCAGAAGGTGGTGTGCATGGGCAGACACAGCACATACGAGTGAAGCGAGTGCATGCATAAGCACGCTCACATTTGCAAATGGTTAGGGAAAGTAAGTGAATCCCATCGCTGGGCTGAACTGTGGAGATTTTGATATATGAAGCAACAAACCTTGGTTATTTCATTGCCCAACTAATGAATTGAATTGAATTGAATTGAATTTTATTATTTGTATGCCGCCCTTCTCTGGGAGGGACTCAGGGCGGCGAACAACTCAAAAGGGGAAAAGGGGAACATAGAACAGAATACAAGTAATTAAAATAGCCAAGAATCACACAATCACACAAGTTGAGAGGGGAGGGGAACTCATCAACCCCAGGCCTGCCGGCAAAGCCAGGTTTTGACGGCTTTTCGGAAGGCCTGGAGAGAGGTGAGAGTCCGAATCTCTGCGGGGAGTTTGTTCCAGAGGGCCGGAGCTGCCACAGAGAAGGCCCTCCCCCGGGTAGTAGCCAGGTGGCATTGGCTGGTAGACGGAACCCGGAGGAGGCCAACCCTGTGTGATCTAATGGGTCTTTGGGAGGTAATTGGCAGCAGGCGGTCTCTCAAGTACCCAGATCCAATACCATGAAGGGTTTTATAAGTTACGACTAGCACTTTGAAGCGTATCCGGAAACTAATCGGTAGCCAGTGCAGCTCGCGGAGGATAGGTGTAACGTGGGTGTACCGAGGTGCACCCACAATCGCTCGCGCAGCTGCGTTCTGGACAAGTTGAAGTCTCCGAATACTCTTCAAGGGCTGCCCCATGTAGAGCGCATTGCAGTAGTCCAGTCTTGAGGTCACGAGGGCATGAGTGACTGTTGCGAGCGCCTCCCGGTTCAGGTAGGGACACAACTGGTGCACCAGGCGAACCTGGGCAAATGCCCCCCTGGTCACAGCCGACAAATGGTGTTCTAAGGTCAGCTGTTGGGAAGGGAGGGAGGAAGGAAAGAAGGGAGGGAGGGAGGAAGGGAGAGAGAGCGAGGGAGGAAGTGAAGGAGGAAGGAGGGAAGTGAGAGAGGGAGAGAGGGAGGGAAGGAGGGAAGGGAAGGGGAGGGAAGGAAGGAAGGAAGGAAGGAAGGAAGGAAGGAAGGAAGGAAGGAAGGAAGGAAGGAAGGAAGGAAGGAAGGAAGGGAGTTTCATTACCCAACTAGGATAACATCTTGACAATTGATGATGTTGCATAGTTGGGCAATCAAATGTCTGCAAGAAAACAAACACATTCAGAAAGCATCAAAGACTCCACAAAAAAGTATCTATGCTAAAAAGGAGCAGAGTTTCAGTCATCATGGATGGTTTGGACATCTCACATAGCCCAGCAGCCCCCCCCCCCTTGCCTACATGGTAACTGACTCTGTGTAGAAATTCCTGTTTTTCAATTTTTCCTTCCCATCAGCTGGCCTTTAACTAACCTATATTGTAATTTAGGTAACTGATCCTTCATGGATTTATGCTATCATTTTTTTTTTTACACCGTGAAGATGTGGTGGGACATAATCTGGAAGTGTAGGAGGGAGGGCCTTTTCCCCCCAGAGGACAAAGAGTTCACAGAATATATCTAACAGTTATGTAGGTAAATGCTTTAATCTGGCAAGATTCTGTCTGTAGGTGAAAGGACAAAGAGTTCACAGAATATATCTAACAGTTATGTAGGTAAATGCTTTAATCTGGCAAGATTCTGTCTGTAGGTGAACAACTCCTCAGAAATAACTCCATGTGTCATTCTTGGCTTTTTGGGGGTCTGACAATTCAGTGTTTTTCAATCTTTCTCAACCTGGCAACTTTAAGAGGTGTGTCTTTGTCTCTTTGCTGCATAGGTCTTTCCCCAGAATGCCATCACCACTGTTACTACCACATCACCACCTGTCATCTCTTCAGTGACCGAAGTCTACACACGAACACAGTACTGTAAATGGCCATGCGAATGTCCAGCGACAACACCTCTGTGTCCCTCTGGCGTCAGTCTGCTCACAGATGGATGTGAGTGTTGTAAGATGTGTGCCAAGCAAATCGGGGAGAATTGCACCGAGGTGGACATCTGTGATACTCACAGGGGGCTGTACTGTGACTACAGCAGAGATGCACCTAGGTACGAAATAGGAGTGTGTGCACGTAAGTGAAGTAAATATCTTCGTTTTGTTTCGAAAGGGCAAAGTGTTGGCTCACATACTAATCCAGTTCTGCTACTCCATCTTTTGGGGAGTGACTCTGTGCTATAGCTCATCTATCGCCTCCTTTTCTGCTCTTGTTTTGTTCTTCTAAACTCCTAAGCTACATCAAGAGCTACATAAGAGCCGAGGTGGCGCAGTGGTTAGGGTGCAGTACTGCAGGCCACTTCAGCTGACTGTTATCTGCAGTTCAGCGGTTCTAATCTCACCGGCTCAAGGTTGACTCAGCCTTCCATCCTTCCGAGGTGGGTGAAATGAGGACCCAGACTGTGGGGGCGATATGCTGACTCTGTAAACCGCTTAGAGAGGGCTGAAAGCCCTATGAAGTGGTATATAAGTCTAACTGCTATTGCTATTGCTATCAACAAAGGGAGCAGTATCAAGATCACATAAAGTATTAGCACTTACCGTATTTTTCAGAGTATAAGACGCACCAAGATTTTGAAGAGGCAAATTAAAAAAAAAAGTCTTGGCACTCTGCACACCTCCCCAAAACAGCCCATTTTTAATGAAAACGGGTCCATTTTTTTTGTCAAAAAAAGGGCATGCATAGCCTTTAGGAGGCTTATAGAGTGCCCCTGGAGACTTGGGGGGGGGGGCGCAGAAACAAGCAAAAAACAACCCATTTTCCACTCATTTTTACCCTCCTCAGCCCCCAGGAGCACTCTGGAAACCTCCTAAAGCCTATGCATGGTCACTTTGGTGAAGGGGGCGGGGTTTCAGGAGGCCCAAAATGCTGTATTCAGTGTATAAGATGCACCCAGATTTTCACCCTCTTTTTTGAGGGAAAAGGGTGCGTCTTATACTCTGAAAAATATGGTAATTTATACTACACTGGTAAGACCATACTTGCAATACTATCTTTTTTTTCTTTTTAAGTATATTTTAGATTGTTTTTGTTAAAGATTTATACCCTGTATTGGTTCTGGGAAGTCGGGGGGGGGAGGTTGGGGGGGGTTGGGGGGGTTGGGGGGGAGGGTGGGGGGAGGGAAGTATATATTTGTAAAAGTGTGTTTTTCAAAATTCTCATTAAAAAAAAGACCATACTTGCAATACTATGCCCAGTTTATTTAATTTCAATAATTAATTTAATAATTAATAGTTAATCTAGTTCAGATGTCAGCAACCCGCGGCTCTGGAGCCGCATATGGCTCTTTCATCCCTCTGCTGCGGCTCCCTATATGTGTCACAACCACCAAAGTGCGATACCTGCTGGCACACAATTTATGGAGCTTTTCGAACCCCGGTAGGTCAACCATGGATAAACGCAAGAAAAGGACATTTTCAGAAGAAAACAGAATGTTTAATTCAACTACATATGCTAGTTTTGTGCCCACTCAGGAAATAGTCAGACATGGGGAAGGGTTTTGTAGCTCTGTGTGTTTTCTTTTCTGTGGGAAATGGTTCCAAATGCCTCTCTGAGTGTTTAAGGTTGCTGACCCATGATCTAGTCCAACCTCCTGCTCAAGCATGAGATGTTAATGGGAGCGTGCTCAAAATTGCGAACTGGTAGGGAAGGTAAGTGAATCCCACCTCTGGATGGGTGGCATATAACTTTAGTAAATAAATAATATTATAGTCCTTCCATGGATAAAGCATCTCCCTGCCATTCATTAAAACTGCCACATCATAATTCAGCCTTTTTCAGGAGCCTGCACAAAGATGCAGCTGCGTTAATGAACTAAACCATGAAAGCTGGGCTGTTTTAATGAGACTTTTTAAAACAGCTGCAGCTTTTTCCAGATTCAAATGCAGGTATTGTGCCCGTTATGTGCCAGCCCCAAACTACATCTGAATTATGTTTACTTCAATAATATATTATGCTTCATTGGGGCGATCATGAACGCGAGAGGTGTGGTGGCCTGGAGGTGGAGCTCTTACCTCACAATCAGGAGACTGTGAGTTCGATCCTAGGTAGAGGCAGATATTTCTCTCTCTGGGCACAATGAGATTATATCTGCTGAACAAAACTCCGCATTGGCAACAGGAAGGGCATCTGGCCAGTAAATACTCGCCTCCATATAGTTGCTCTTTAATCCACCCCGCAAGGGATTAAAGGGTCATTAAACAACAAAGAAGACGACAATGGTTTTTATGAATGAAATATATTAACACCTAAAGCACAAAGCTTTCTAGACCGAGTGCGTTTCCAAGCAAGCCAAAGCATCGTCCTTCTCACCAACCTTTTGCTGATGCTCCTTGTTGTCCTTGTAGAAATAAGCGGCGTGGGCTGTCTTCTCAATGGAATCAGGTACAACAACGGGGAGAGCTTCCAGCCCAATTGCAAGTATAACTGCACCTGCATCAACGGGGATGTGGGTTGCATCCCCCTGTGTACTGACTCCAAGCCACCCCTCGTTTGGTGCCCAAACCCAAAGCAGATTAAGGTCAAGGGCGAATGCTGTGAAGAATGGGCCTGCGACTATTCAAAGAAACCCAGGAAGACATCGGCACGACATATCTCTTCGGCAGGTAAGGTGGGGTGAGGGAAGCCAAGCAACGAGCAAACTGGCTTGAAGTTTGGATGTGTTTGTTGACCATGGCAACATGAAGAGGGGTGGACTTCAACTCCCAGAATTCCACCCATCTTCACGTCGCCAGGGTTGAGAAATACTGTCCCAAAGGATAGAACTGTAGGCGGCATAAAGAGTGAGAATGGGTTGGTTGTAATTCATCACATTGTGAGAACTCAGACCTTGTTGTAGCAGCACCTTTAGCGAACCAGATGATGCCATTAAGCCTTTGTAACAGCCACAGCAATAGCACTTAGACTTACTGTATTTTTCGGACTATAAGACGCACTGGAGTATAAGACGCACCATGATTTTGAAGAGGTAAATTTAAAAAAAACGTTTTTGCACTCTGCAGGCCTCACAAACCCACTGCACGCCTTGTTCCCCCCCCCAAAAAAACACCACGCAGAGCTTTGGGGTGCTTGTAGAGTGCTCCTGAGGGCTGAGGGAGGGGGTGGCAAAAGCGAGCAAAAAATGGCTCATTTTCTGCAAAAACGGGCCATTTTTTTCAAAAAAGGGGGGGCATGCAGAGGTTTTGGGAGGCTTGTAGAATGCTCCTGGGGCTCGGGGTGGGGGGGACAAATGAGTTCACCCCATTTTGGATGAGAAGCGAAAGGTCCGCACGCAAAAAGGAAGTCCAGTTGCCTCCTGAAAAAAGCACCTTTGGGGCAACCATGCCCTGGATGACTGAGGTTCTTATTTATTTATTTTTATTATTTAATTAGTTTGTATGCCGCCCACTCTCAAAGAGACTCAGGGTGGCTTACAGGTAAAAAGGGAGGGGGGGACATACAAAAAAAACATTAAAATTTCACAACATTCATAACTTAGGATGAGGCTGGATAAATCAACAGCCCCAGGCCTGCCGGAACAGAGTTTAGAGTTTAGAGTTTAGAGTTTTATTTCATTTGTATGCCGCCCTTTTCCCTAAGGGGACTCAGGGCGGCTCACAACTTGAACAAGGGAAAGGGGGATACAGACAATTTGACAACAACACAGAACAATACATAATTAAAAAGCACAACAATCATACCATTCGAGATAGGGGCAGTGAATCTTTAGCCCCAGGCCTGTCGGAACAGCCAGGTTTTAAGGGCTATGCGGAAGGCCTGGAGGGTGGTGAGGGTACGAATCTCCACGGGGAGTTCGTTCCAGAGGGTCGGAGCAGCCACAGAGAAGGCTCTCTTCCGAGTAGTCGCCAGTCGACACTGGCCGGCGGATGGAATTCGGAGGAGGCCTAGTCTGTGGGATCTAATCGGTCTGGTGGAGGTAATTGGCAGCAGGCGGTCTCTCAAGTACCCAGGTCCAATACCATGAAGGGCTTTATAAGTGACGACTAGCGCCTTGAAGCGTATCCGGAGACCACGTTGCAGTAGTCCAGACAGCCAGGTCTTGGTCGCTTTGCGGAAGGCCGGAAGGGTAGTAAGGGTCCGGATCTCAACGGGAAGATCGTTCCATAGGGCCAGAGCAGCTACAGAGAAGGCCCTCCCCCAGGGGGTCACCAGCCGACATTGACTGGCAGATGGAATCTGGAGGAGGCCTAGTCTGTGCAATCTGGGAGGTAACTGGCAGGAGGTGGTCTCTCAGGTAGCCAGGTCCGATACCATGTAGGGCTTTGTAGACCTCTTGTAGACCTTCTCGTCATAAGACCGGTAACAAAACTTCAACTAATCTCATCAATGCCTTCGCTTCTCAGTTTATGGAGGAGAAATTGACACATGGCAGAAGAACTGTATCCTGCAAACATCTTCCTGGAGCCCTTGCTCCAAGACTTGTGGAATGGGCATTTCCACAAGGATCTCAAATGATAATGCCCAGTGCCAGTTTATGAAAGAGAGCCGGCTCTGCAATCTGCGCCCATGCGAGGTGGACCTCACCAGGCACATTAAGGTACCTCCAATGTAAGACTAGGTCAACTGGGGGAATCACATGCGACTTTTGGAGAGGAGAGGTCAGGGCTGCAGTGGGAGTTTGATCAGGGTTGGGAAACCCACCCAACCCCATGGGAAAGGTGGAGGAATCTGAAGGGACCCTGGAGGTCTTCCAGTCCAACCCCCAGCTCAAGCAGGAAACTCTATACCAGTAATGGCTAACCTTTTTCGCATTGCTTGCTAAACGGATGCATGCGTGCGACAACGCGAATGCGTGTCTGCACCCATAATGCAATGCATGCTGCAACTCCCTTGCACCCCTCTGCGCATGTGTGTGAACCTTCCCCCCCACGTTCCCCATGCCCTCCACACATGCATGCATGAACCCCCGCACCCCATTTTGGGCCTAGTAGGCCTCCTTGCAGCCTCCTGGGAGGAAAAGGGGGCCAAAGGGGGCATGCCCCCCGCATGCATGCTTGACCCCCACCCCTGTGCATGAATGCATGGCCCCATCCCCATGCATGCACATGTGACCCCTTTCCTCAAGCATGTGCACATGTCTCCTGCATGCACCCCGCCATGCATACGCAGCAGGGACCCAAAAATCAGTAGCGCAGTGGAGTTGAGCTAGGGAGATGGCTCATGTGCTCTGTGTGCCAGCTGTGGCATGCATGCCATAGGTTCGCCATCACAGCCCTATACCATTTCAGACAAATAGCAATAGTGATAAAACTTATATACTGCTCTGTTCTGATCCCCATGTTGTCCGTTCAAAAACGAAAGCCAAACAGAACGTTCAAAGGAATGTTTTTATCAGTCCCGGCTCTTGCTGGCTGCGAGCCCAAAATAAACACAGATAAATGCTCTGGCAAAAGTCCTAACTCATAAACTGCTACAAAACAGGATTATATAAATCAAGTCACTTATCCAAGTGCTTTTCTCGAGGGTTGCACACGAACGGAGAATGTTGACTAGAACAGAAACTGAACGTTGACTTCTGCAACCAGGGTGTGGCACCATCAGTCTTTTATCCACAGGAGGAGATCCTAACGAGCCACAGCTGCTCGTTATCATCTCCTGTGAGTCCTCAATTGTTCCTTACGTCGGTCAGGTCTTCTCCTGCGTGCATCCCGAAACAACTCACAGGAGGTTTCTGTGTCAGCCCATCTCACTGATCCAAGGCTCAGTCATTACTGGGGACCAACTAGTCTCTCTGAGCCCTGCTCAGAGTCAGAACCCTGTCCAGGGCCCTCCGCCTCTTCCAAGCCTGACTCATAGGGCCCCTCGCTGTCAGAGTCTGATAGCAGCTCCAAAGGGTCCTGCCAAGCCACAACACTGCTCCATGGTGCTTTACAGCTGTGGTCCACAACCCCTGATCCGTGGACTGGCACTGGTCCACGGCATGCCAGAAATCACTCCCTGCAAACAAGTAAAGCCCCATCTGTGGGATGCAGGGAGCACATGAAACCAGGCCCCCTCCGCTCTGTGGAAGAACCTCTCTCCATGGAACTGGTCTCTGGTGCCCAAAAGGTTGGGGGGGGCACTGCTTGACAGAACACTCTGAACGGTCAACACATTGCCCCCAACAATCTGGATCCTCATTTTATGGACCTCTGAAGGATGGAAGGCTGAGTCAACCTCAAACGGTTGTCCAATCTTGCCTTCAAAACCTCCAGTGTTGGGAACTTCTGGAGTCAAGTTGTTCCACTGATTAATTGTTCTCACTGTCGGGAAATTTCTCCTTAGTTGTAGGTTGCTTCTCTCCTTGATTAGTTTCCACCCATGGCTTCTTGTCCTGCCCTCAGGTGCTTCGGAGAATAGCTTGACCCCTTTTTCCTTTTTGTGGCAGCCCCTTAGATATCAGAACGCTGCTATCAATATCACCCCCAATGCTTCTTTTCTCTAGACTAGAGATACTCAATTGCTGCAACATAAATGTGGAGCTCAGTTGTGGCCGAAGACTGTCTTTATGTTTTCTTTTTTAACACCGGAAGTTTAAAAGAAGAGATTGGATAACTATTTGTCTCAAGTGGTGTAGGGTTTCCTGCCTAAGAAGGGGGTTAGACTAGAAGACCTCCAGGTCCCTTCCAACTCTGTTATTGTATTGTATTGTATTGTATTGTATTGTATTGTATTGTATTGTATTGTATTGTACTCTCTTCTCTTGTCTTCTATATTTTATTCTATTCTATTCTATTCTATTCTTCTATTCTATTCTATGTTCTATTCTCTTCTGTTCTGCTCTATTCTTTCTTCTTTTCTTTTCTGTTGTTCTCTTTTCTTTTCTTCTATTCCTTTTCCTTTCCTTTTCTGTTCTGTGTTCTGTTTTGTTCCATTCTGTTCCGTTCCTCTATTCTATTCTATTCTATTCTATTCTATTCTATTCTATTCTATTCTATTCTGGAAAGAGCCGAGGTGGCGCAGTGGTTAGGGTGCAGTACTGCAGGCCACTTCAGCTGACTGTTATCTGCAGTTCAGCGGTTCTAATCTCACCGGCTCAAGGTTGACTCAGCCTCCCATCCTTCTGAGGTGGGTGAAATGAGGACCCAGACTGTGGGGGCAATATGCTGACTCTGTAAATCGCTTAGAGAGGGCTGAAAGCCCTATGAAGCGGTATATAAGTCTAACTGCTATTGCTATTGCTATTGCTATTCTATTCTCCTCTCCTCTATTCTATTCCATTCCCTCTCCTCTCCTCTATGCTATGCTATGCTATTCTATTCCCTTTTAGAAAAGCTTGGTCCGTTTTGGTCAACTTGATCAAATTTGCACCATGTCTGATCAATTCTCTTTGTGTCTCTTTCTCCCCTTCTTGTAGCCTGGGAAGAAATGCTTGGCAGTGTACAGAGAGGAGGCTCCCATGAACTATACGCTCTCTGGGTGCACAAGTAAGATCCGCTACAGGCCCAAGTACTGCGGCCTGTGTCTGGATGAGCGTTGCTGCAGCCCGTACAAATCAAAGACCATTGAAGTCAACTTCCACTGTCCGGATGGGACTGACTTTTCCAGGAAAATCATGTGGATCAATGCCTGTTTCTGCAACCTGAGTTGCAAGAACCCCAATGACATCTTTGCTGACTTAGCTCATTTTCACGATTACTCCGAAATTGCTAATTAACTTGATAGGAGTTGATGGGAGGGAGGGAGAGGAGAAGATCAAGAGGGAAACGGAGATACAGTGGCCTACAATGTATTACTACTCTGATTTTACAGAGGGTTAAAAATTAATAAAAGGTAGTTGTTGTTGTTGTCATTGCAGTTGTTTCACCTGGGGCAGGTGAGAAGGAAGCTCCCAGCAGGCCTTGTTGATCTGTCTGTGTATGTTCCAGCATAACTGTGCAATGCCTCAAGCAATTTCAACCATACTTGGTAGACAGCTTACTTACCCTCTGGAAACTAATACTGTGGGGGTAAGACACCCCTAACACCTCTTGGGGGGGTGTTCTGCTAAGATACAGCCTGTTGGGCCTTACAATGGCTTCTACTGTACTACCGTAAAATGGCTTCTACTGTGCAGCGCAGTCACCATGCTAACGGCTTCACAGTACTCCCTCTGGTAAGGGGGAAAACCCAACATTAGAAATTAAGGTGGTATCATTTTTCTTGACATTTCTGGGGGCACAGGGAAAACATTTGGAACTAATTTAATTGTCACTGAGATGAGGGCTTTTCCTGTCTATTACAGGATTCGGATTAAAAAAAACACCTGGGCAATGCAGGGTTATCAGCTGTCTTCACACGTTGTCCACAGCTGCGTGAAAGAGACATCATGTCAGGGTTCCAAATATCATCCAGAATTAAATCAGAGTTCAAGGCAGAACTTTCCTCAAAGTTCCAATTTAATAAGAGAGACATGTTGGTACATCTGTGGGAATCCCGAATCTGAAAGCTTCCGGGGTTTCCCACCCAGTTGAAAGTTCATGATCTTGTCCCCACACCCACAAGTCCATTACATGGTCCAATCTTCCTCCGCCACGCTGGCATTTCCACCCATCTAGTTCTGGCCAGGTGCAGAGATGCGGAGACAAAGAATGACCTTGGGCTTCTAGAAAGGAATGTTTTATTTTGACAACACTTTCTACAATTCTACTCCTTACTATTTCCCCTCCCAATTACCCCACTAATGAAGCAGCATAGTAGAGAGAGAGAGAGAGAGTGGGGCAGGCCAAAGATCCTAAAAGGAATATGGTTGCAGGCCTGACACATCAGTTTTTAATATCCAGTTTCCGATCTATGAGGCACAAAGTTGTAATAAAGAAAGCCGGCGCTGAGCATTTGCAAAGAAACGAATGGGATATTTAACGGTTGAATCCATTTGTCTTTCCTTTCTCCTACCAATTTCAGATAGTTCGGTTAATAGTGGCACTTCGCTTTGTAAAAATAAGCTCACCAAAAGCTACCAGCCTGTTGTTTGGGCTAACCAGGTGAGGGCTGAGACAGGTGAGAAATTACGGAGAAAAGCAGGGATTTTCTACCCCTGCAAAACTCCAACCTGCATTTCTGAGCCGTGCATAAAGGAGGGAGTGATGCTAGGGCTTCCCTGAACAGCAGGGGTGTCAAATTCAAAGCCCGGGGGCCAGATTTGGCCCACGAGATGCTTAGATCTGGCCTATGGGGCCTAGATCTAGAAACAGCAAGAGACTGGTCAATGGTGCCTCTGTTGGCGAAAATGGGCTCCCGAGCTCTGTTTTTGGCTGCGACAGCCTCCTGCATTCTTCTGCATGCAGCCCTCCCCAGCTCCGTTTTCCTTGGCAGAGGATTGCAGGAGATTGTCGCAGCTGAAAACGGAGCTCAGGAGCACATTTTCGCTGGCAGAATGCTCAAGTCACCACAGAAGCCCAAGAGTGACATTGAGCTGTTCACACACCCCTGGCCATCCCCCATCCCTCCCCAAGGTCAAACACAATGAAATCAAGTTTGATACCCCTGCTGAACAGCTAAGAAACGGTCTCGTTCAACTTGAAGATGGCAAGGATTCCTTGGGAATTCTGGGAACACCGGTTTCCCCAACCTTTCCCCCCCCCCACCGGGGACGTTTCGTGAATGGGAATTTCTCCACAGACCAGGCGGGCAGGGAGAAGATAGTTTTGCACGCAACCAAGATCCCGTACATGGGCAGATGAAATTTCATTCACTTGCTCACCCGCAGCTGTGTGGCCCGGTTCCTAACAGGGCATGGACCAGTACCAATCTGCGGCGCTGGGCTTTGAGACTGCCGTTGTCGAAGCCTTTAAAGTCAACAACCAACTGGTTTCCCCCCAGAACGGCCGTATTTTCGAGTGGCAAAGAAGAATCGGGGGACAGGGTGACCATGTCTTTAAGGCTACTAACCTCACATGCTTGGAATTGGCAAGTCACCAATTGATGCTCAAGTTTAACGTGCCCCAAGTTGTTCAGAGGCCAATTTATAGCTACCTAAGCTCCTTTTTATCCTTTCATAACAGGCCTTAATTAGACGCCCTTCAGTAAGCTGTCATCCTCCAGATGAGAGGATATTGATTGGAAATTAGCTTAGTTGTAATCCTGACACACCTTTCCTAGCACCTTTCTTTCTTTCCTAGAAAGAAAGAAAGAAAGAAAGAAAGAAAGAAAGAAAGAAAGAAAGAAAGAAAGAAAGAAAGAAAGGGAGGGAGGGAGGAAGACAAACAGGTTTTTAAAGTTTTTTAAAAACTTTAAAAACTTTTTTATGCTCATTCAGTTATTCTAAATAAAAAGAATTATTCTTCCCCTCTCCCTAACATTCTTTTTTCCCCCCCCGTGTAAATGTGTTTTTATTTTACATTTTCATTTTCGTACAGTCACATATATACTGTGCATAACCGGGGCCATAAAACATTAAACAATAAACACAGCCATTCCTCTTGTCAACAATACCCCCAAGAATAGAAACCCAATATACCTCTTCGACCCTCCATACACCCTTTCTTTCGCCCCCCTCCAACTTTCCATCTTCCCTCCATCATTCCCCTCTACCCTACTTCCCCTCCCCCTCTACCAGTCCTCTCTCCCGGTACACTCCCTCCCTTCCTTCTCACCCTCCCTCCAATCCTCTCTACCCCTCTCCCTAACGTTCTTATCACTAGTCTGGACACAGAAATAAAACCAGCAAACACTGCAAAGTTACAAATTTATTTTGTTTGAAATAAATACAAATAATTCATTAATAAACTCCCCCCCCCAAAAAAAAATAATAGGCAAGTGGAGCCTCTCTATTACAATCTGCTATTCTTCATTAATAAACTTTCCAGGAAACTTTTGAAGTTGTCATTTGAAGAAAAAAAAAAACAAGAGCAAACCCAGGTAATTAACCTAGGGTAAAAGAAATCAGTTCTCGTGAAATAACTCAGATATTCAGCTCCGGAGATGCTAAATGATGCAAATGCTCATTATCCAAAATTTATTAGCTATATTAAAGTTTTGTGAAGTAGCAAACAGATCAAGCCAGTGGAAAAATAGATATAATTATGTTCCAATAAAAACTAAGAATTCTCGTCTATGCTAGAAACCTGTTGAGCTGTCCTGCTCACTGCTTCCCTCCTTGTAGCGCTGCAGACATTGGCAAAGTGGCTTTTCAATTGTAGAATCAATATAATCTACTTTTACAATCATCAGACTAAATCTCTAGTACAGCCTTGCCTCTGCCTCCAACATTTTGCAAATATTTATAGTTTTCAGTAATCACTACACACGATTTCCACTGTCTTAATTTACTGCTAGTGTCAATTCAAGAATGAGATGCTTGTTACTTCTGCCCCCAAATTATCGGGGAAACAAAATATTGGGGAGGTGAGTGAGTGAGTGGGTGGGTGGGTGGGTTGGTGGGGGGAGGGTATCCCTGTAGGAAAACCTGCAACACCAAAAGTGGTTTAATTACAATAAAGAGAACAGCTTTACTTATCCGTTGCTGCGGCTTCTTAAAAAGGCCACTTGCAGAAATGCAAAATTTAAGACCAAATGTGGTGCATTTCTAAGAATCCTGAATCCTTACTCTGGTTTAATTAAGCAGCATGGAAAGACCGCAGCCAAGTTCTCAGGTCTGCCTGAAAGAGATTTCAGTGGGGTTTTCTTTTTTTTAATTGCCTCCAGGTTGTATCAAATGCCCCCTTTTTAATGTTGTGGTGTAGCAAGTAAGATGCTATCTGTGAGGCCAGTCACCCAATTCCCTTTGGACGAATAAGTATGGGTCAGAGCTGAGGGTGAAGAGTTTTAAAAATCTCCCATTGTTTTCTTTTCATCCTTCCCCATCTCCCCCCCCCTTTCCATAATGAAGCCTTAAAATCAGATGGGAAGGGGGGATACTTTGTTTTTAGAACCGGGTAAAAGGGAAGCATAGAGATGACCCACAAGCTTCAGGCAATCGCTTTCCAAAAAAAGACAGACAGGTTGAAATCTTGGATCTTTAAAAATATATATATATATATATTAGATCAGTGTTTCTCAACGTTGGCAACTTGAAGATGTCCGGACTTCAACTCCCAGAATTCCCCAGCCAGCATTCGCTGGCTGGGGAATTCTGGGAGTTGAAGTCCGGACATCTTCAAGTTGCCAACGTTGAGAAACACTGTATTAGATCAATAACTGGATGAGTGTTAAAGCCATCTAGGAATAGCTGGAAAGATCAGCCATTTGATTAGGGAAAGAGAGGAACTGAGATGAGGGGTTTTTTTTTTGAATTGGTCCCTGTGGATTTGGGGAAGGGAGGGGCAGAGATCCATTTGTTATTAGGTTAATTATTGCAATGTGCAAGCTTCTGCTTGTTCTTGGGTTTTGGACGAGGGCGCCGCCGTTTTAACAGGACACTTCCATCGACTTGGGGCTCGGCTGTCCACTGGTCGTCTTGGCAGAATTAGAACTCAGCTCGATGTCCGTGGCAGCACGGTTCCGGGGAGCATCCCCAGTTGGGGCTCTGCTTCTGGGCCCTTCGCCTGTATGGGACCGACTGCGGGCCCCTTCCCCAGTGTGGGCTCTGCTCCTGTTGCCTTCCATGGAGGTGACGCTGGAACCGGAAGCTGTGCGGGACCGCATGAGTCTGGTCATGCTGGCGGAAGGCACTGCCAAGGCAAAACTCGGGGTTACGAGAGGCACACTCATTTGCAAGGACCACGATTTAAAACTCTTACATAGTTAACAGAATTATTTCCCTTGTTTATGATGGCCAACTTTTATCGTGTTAAAAATGATATACGGAGAGGCTCTGGAGACCACAGCCAAGGCTCCAAAGAATAGGATTTATTTGTGTGCCCTCTGATGCAGTTTTTCTACCCGACAACCACAATAGAACCCCACCCCCAAGACAAAAAAAAAATCTACCGATTAGAAGTGTTTTGCAATTAAGGAAATAATTTAGAAAGACGACAGGGGGAAAAGAGGGCCACAAAACCTCTAGAGACAATAACGACCAAAGCAGACTATCAGGCGGATCAAACGGGACTTCTAGAACAAAAGCAAACATCCACCTGGCTACAGAAACTTAGCCAATTATTATTTTTTAAAGCCAACAACTACTTACTGTATCCCATTCCCTGGATGAAGTATTTGAAAGCTTCAGCAAGTTTGGCAGGCTGTAAAAAAGAAACGCAGCATGTGAATGTGGTAATTACCTGTTATTAAATGTTCCCCCAAAAAGGAGATTGGACAAAGAGCAGACAAAACAAAAGATCTCAGATCTATTCAATATGTTTAGAGCTGTGGAAGAACTGCCAGCTTAATTATCTCTGCAACTCAACCCTAAAACCTTTGAGGTGGTCTTCTTGGTATGGTTTACGCATTACTGAGTCTGGTTAATTAGTTGGCTGTTCTGTCCCCCCAGCTGGTTTTCATGGTTATGGTGGGACTAGAATTCAAAGTCTCCTGGTGATTGGCTCAAAGTCATGTAGTCAGCTTTCATGGCTAAGGCAGGATTTGAACTCGGCCTCCTGCTTTCTAGCCAGGTCCCTTAACCACTACACCAAAAAGGCTCTCAATTCTACCTAGGGAATTTGGCTTTCCATCTCAGATGGTGAATACAAATAAATGGATTTGGTTTGCAATAGGCCAACATTTTGTGAAATTCTCCTCAAGACTCATTATCTGTTGCTGCCCCAAATCAATTCTCACCTGGGAAACCTGAGGAAGACCACCACAATCAGCCATCTGCAAAAGAAGAAAAAATAGTCAGTAATGCTTTAATTTAAGGGGAAAAAAATCCTACTCACTCAACAACAATACCATCTTACTTGCCCTGACTCGCAATTCAAAACTTGAGTCTACAACCATATACACAGAAAAAATGGATTTTATCATTGGACTGTGAGAAGCACAAAAGATTTCTGGATATAATGCTCACTTAGAAGTCTGTTCAGAAGAATTTTAAGGGAGGTTTTTTTTTAAAAAAAAGTAATATTCCATTTCAGCTGCAGATTCCTAATGTTTGCTGATAAAAGGGTAGGGAAGACACTTATTTGCTAAATGGAATAAGTAGTGAAAGTTAGGTCGTTTTAAAACCCATGTTTTTTTTCATGGTGACCACTAGCTCTGAATGTCCAAAAGTTGACCCATCATATCAGTCCTTCAGATACGTTGGCCTTCAACTCCCAGAATTCCACTCAGCTGCTTGGGAATTCATAGGCAAATACATCTGAATGGGTGGACACTAAATTAGGAAGGCTACTCTCTACCACAATTCTGCTGAATGAATATCTCTTTTTTTGATTTAGTCGCCATCTCTTTGTGAGGATGGGCAAGTTACTAGCTGAAAAAAGGCATATATACCCGTGACGGCACATGTGCCAGAGATGGCACGCAGAGCCCTCTCTGCGGGCACGGGCACCGTTGCCAGCTGCTCTTCTGGTGTTTGGTGTGTGCATGCATGCCAGCCAGCTGGTCTTTGTGTGCGCTGGAGTACCAGAAATGTGTGCACTGGCCCAACTGGCCTTTGGGTTTCCAGTTCCCTGGTGTGCATGTCCTGGTTTGAGCACTCAGTGCCGAAAAGGTTTGCCATCACTGGCATAGACTAACTAAATTAACGACAACTGGATTTGAAATGCAATTCTTGTTTGGAATTACACCATTTACGGTTTGAGAGGAAATTCAGGACAACCAGTTGTTGATTTTGCTGTTATCAAATGTCCAAAACAGAACTGAATCTCAGGTTCTACAATCCTTCGAATCGCTCAGCCTTTTTTTGACTCATGGCCCAATGCCTGAACTAGACAGAGAGAATCCTCTTTCTACCATGTGCATGGGCAGGAAAAAATTTGGAAGAGCCTTCCACCCACCAATGGTTTGTTGTTCTGTCCACCTTGCCAGATCAGGAATGAAGGAAAAATTGTAATTCTAGAATATAGTAGGAAGGGACCTTGGAGGTCTTCTAGTCCAATCCCCTGCTTAGGCAGGAAACCCTACACCACTTCAGACAAATGGATATCCAACATCATCTTTAAAACTTTCAGCATTCACAACTTCTGGAGGCAAGTTGTTCCACTGGTTAATTGTTCTGTCAGGAAATTTCTCCTTAGTTCTAAGTTGCTTCTCTCCTTGATTAGTTTCCACCCATTGCTTCTTGTCCTGCCCTCAGGTGCTTTGGAGAATAGTTTGACTCCCTCTTCTTTGTGGCAACCCCTGAGATATTGGAAGACTGCTATCATGTCTCCCCTAATCCTTCTTTCTATTAAACTAGACATTCCCAGTTCCTTCAAGTGTTCTTCATATGTTTTAGCCTCCAGTCCCCTAATCATCTTTATTGCTCTTCTCTGCACTCTTTCTAGAGTCTCCACATCTTTTCTACATCGTGGAGACCAAAACTGGATGCAGTATTCCAAGTGTGGCCTCACCAGGGCCTTATTGTTTACTGTTTACTGTTTATTAGGATTTGTATGCCGCCCACTCTCGAGAGACTCAGGGCGTGTTACAGATAAACAGGGAGGGGGAACATGTAAAAATTAAAAAAGAACAAACATTAAAATTGCACAACATTCATGTAGCTTAGGATGGGGCTGGATGAAATCAACAGCCCCAGGCCTGCTGGAACAGCCAGGTCTTAATCGCTTTGCGGAAGGCCGGAAGAGTAGTAAGGGTCCGGATCTCCACGGGGAGATCATTCCATAGGGCCGGAGCTGCTACAGAGAAGGCCCTCCCTCAGGGAGTCGCCAGCCGACATTGGCCGGCAGATGGAATCCGGAGGAGACCTAATCTGTGAGATCTTATAGGTCTCTGGGAGGTAAATGTCAGGAGGCGGTCTCTCTTATAAAGTAGTTCAAACTGTACCTTCCATCAACAGTATGACATGACAAACCCCCCCCCCCCCAAGACTAACTATAGAATGAGGGATGGGAACAAAGGCTTTGAGTTCCAGAAAAGTCTGGCAGCACTCATAATGCCTGGATAAACTTCTCAACCCCAGAATCTTCTTAAGTGTTTACTGTATTAAGCTTGACATGGGTCAATGAAATGGGGCATGTTTACCACTTGAGCCTGCACACTTCCCTCCGAGCAGGATTAAAATCTATTATGGGATGAATTTCTAAACATAGTAGTACTATCTACTGACCCCTAATTACATTTAAGAACCCTAATGCTTGGCCAAAAATATAGGTCAGTGATTTTTGTCAGTCAAGAAGGAAGAGTGACTTCCATACTTGTAGCCTTCAGCTTCCTACCTCTCTCTGATTTCACTACTATTTGCTTAATGTAGCGTATCTCTCAGCCAGTTGCACTGCTCTAACTACTAACACCTGGATCAAAACACTCTGTAGTCCAGGGGTGTCCAACCTTGGCTACTTCAACTCTCGGAATTCTCTAGCCAGTCATGAATTCTGAGAGTTGACGTCCACAGGTCTTGAAGTGGCCAAAGCTGGACACTCCTGCTCTAGTCCTTTTCACAAAAATCTGAACTCTTCACACCAACCCCAAGAACTCCGCTTTGGGCCAGAGGTGGGTTACCTTTAAAAGCGTGGTCTTTGTTGGGTCAAGTTTAGCATTGCAGTCCACCTGTGAGGAAAGGGAAGAGACAGAAGGAAAGAAAAGCTGACATCACATCACATTTTCAGAAAATCCAATTGTATTTAGAGGGTGGAGGCCTACTTGCTTTAAGGATAAGTCCCATACTTATCTGTCACCTAGTGAAGGGATTCCATTACAAGCAGACTCCAACTTACAGCCATTCTTTTGGGGTCATTTGATGTTACAGTGGTATTGGAAAAAGTGATTTACAGCCACCCTGTTCTGACCTAGGCATCACCAAATCACGAAGCAGATTCTTTGTCCTGATAAAACCCCTTTTTATTAAGCTCATGTGAATTCCTCTCATTCACATCCTGCAAAGTGTCTTTCAAGAGTGAATTGACAACCACAGACCTTATCAGGCTTGGAGAGCTGCCAGGTCGATATCTTCCAAACACAACGCTGTACAAGAAAATACTTAGGCAAGGAGTCTCTGAGAGTCGCAAACAAATCTTCACACTAATTAAACGAACAAGTTGTCTCCTGCAAACTCCATTCCCCTTTTGCTCCTCTTTATTCCCTATGGGAGGGGTCATTCACCATCCACCTGTGCCTTTACTTCCGAGTCAGCCCTTGTTCCTTAACTGTTCCCTTCTCCTGGCAGCCCTGAGCATGCGCACATCGGAAACAGGCTCCAGATGTTCTTCTGCCCCACTGATGTCTGACTCTGAAAGCAGCTGATGACTGTTATACGGCCCTGGCCCCATCTCTGCCTCCGATGCAGAGCCCTCATCAGAGCCTTCGCCAGACTCCAGGACTGGTCCATGTTCCTCCCCAACCTCCTCTCTGTCTGAGTCTGCCATCAGCTCCACTGGAGGGCCACAACACATCCTTGCATTGATGACTGTTGCAGTGTCCCCACGGTGACAACTGTGCTTTGGATCCTTGTCAACCAACACACATTTACCACAGTTGCAACGTCCTGAGGTTACGTGGTGACAGCTTGTGGCTTTCTCAGCCAGCTTCCAACAAGCAAAACCAAAGGGGAAGCCAGGAGGAGGTAGCAATTTGTGATCCTGTGGTGTCTCACTTAATGACCGCACCACTTAATAATGAATTTTCCGATCTCTATTATGGTCGTAGGTCAAGAACTCCCTGTAGAGGATTTCAGGAAGTTGCTAGCGAAATTCTGGATGCTAAAAAGCACCGCTTGATATTCCATTATTTTTTTTCTGATGCCCGACTGCTCCGTAACAGGCAGGAACGTGAATTCTGTTTTCCCCTTTTCACAAATCTATCTTGGGGGTGCAAAAGTTCAAAGTTCGCAGCAGCACCCAATCATTCTCCTTTCCTCTCCCCATTTTCTCCTTTTGCTGATATTCCAAAAACGGGACTTCTGAAATTATGCCTTAAACTTCCAAGTAGCCCAAAGACCACAAGTTATTTATTTACCCCAGGTTTCTAGACTGTCAGCTATGGAAGGAATTTAATCCCTCTCCTTGGCTCTCCAACAGCTGTCAGGATGCTTTCATCTTGATTCCTGCTTGAACAGAAGGCTGGAACTAATATCCCAAGGACCAGCTTCCAAACCTAGCCTATTATTTAGATGGTGGGAGAAACTCTCATTGTTGATTATAAGTACTGCTTTTAATTCCTGTAAGAACTAAATTGCCTAGTAAGAACTTTTCACCGAAAATGCAGGCAAGAAGATAAGGCTGTGATTAAGTGTGTTAACGATTCTGGTAATGAACTGGATCTATTTATTTTTTTTGAGTCCTCCATTTGAAACGACATAAAATACTTTTCGTGTAGCTTGTCCCCCGAGATCTATTTCTTGTATACCCCTTCCCACGCTTTGGCTACTTCATCACAACATCCCCAACGTTGTTGTAAGCAGCTCTTACTTCTCACAGCTCATACCTAGTGGCTGCCACCTTAGTCCAGGAACAGACAAACCGGTTCACTCCCTCATTTATCTACGAAGCTTAATGAGTAACTTCAACTAAATCATTACTCTTCAATCTTATATCTGATTTGACCCAAAACGGGTCAGGAATACAATGGTTGGTATTATTTCCAAGGTACCCGCCTGTGATGGCTAGTCTACCTTATCTCCGAAAGTTAGAAAGATACGATGGCAATAAACTCATAGGACTGAATTATCTTGACCCAGGATCCAGAATTCCAGGTGAGCTCTATTTAATATTTTAATATGTAAGCCTGAGAAACTGGTACAATATTAGGGTTGGGCTATTAGGCCTCGATAAACTGCCATTTCCCAATCTTAGTTTTTCCCTCCAATCTTCAAGTAACTCCAATGAACTGTTAGGGACATTGCCCTGTTTTCCCCAAAAATAAGACCTCCCTGGATAATAAGCCCAATCGGGCTTTTGAGCGCATGCACTAAAATAAGCCCTCCCCCAAAAATAAGCCCTCCCTGAAAATATTGCAAGCAATAGCAATAGCAGTAGACTTATATACCGCTTCATAGGGCTTTCAGCCCTCTCTAAGCGGTTTACAGAGAGTCAGCATATTGCCCCCAACAATCTGGGTCCTCATTTTACCCACCTCGGAAGGATGGAAGGCTGAGTCAACCCTGAGCCGGTGAGATTTGAACCGCTGAACTGCTGATCTAGCAGTAGCCTGCAGTGCTGCATTTAACCACTGCGCCACCTTGGCAAGACAGCAGAAGGCACGAGATGACCACGCTCGCCGCCTCTTACACCTCAAAAATAATAAGACCTCCCCGAAAATAAGGCCAAGTCCATATTCCGGGGAGGTCGTATTTTCGGGGGAAACAGGGTACGTACCTACCTATGTATGTAACTTCCTCCCTTTGCTATTATGTACTTACCACAGCGTCAACGGCAGGAGAGCTGTCTCCAACCACCAACAGAGAAGGGCACCTGAAAGCAAACAATTGAAGAAAGATTTAGTGGCTTTGCACTTCGTTAAACTGTTATCAGAGACAGGCCGAGGTCGTTGCTCCACCAGTTCAAACTCAAGGTGTTGACTTGTTGAGAAAAATGAATCAATTTCAAAAAAACCTAAATACAGCCAATTTTTTAAATTAATTTTTAAAAAATTATTGTCTTACACGCAGTTACAGAAATACTTTCACATAGTTATTATTCTTATTTATCTTTATCACTTTTACGTATTTGTTTTTCCATATAAAAAGGTTAAGATATACATTCTGGGTTGCTTGGCTGACCATCCCATACATCTATTTTGTATTATCACCACCCTATTTTTTCTTTTCTTTTCACCCTCCCTCCCTTCTCTCCTTTCCTTCTTCCTCCTCTCCTTTCCCTTTCCTTCTTCCCTTGCTTCTCCCCTACTCCTCTGTTCCTCTCCCCCTCCTACCCTCTCTCCTTCTCTTTCTATCCCTTCTATCCTTCCTTTCCTCTTTCCCTCCCCTTCCCTCTCTTCTACTCTCCTCCTTTCCTTTTCTAATACAGCTGAATTATTACGGTCATCCTTAAGTAGGATCAAAGTTTACTTAGGACAATTTGAGTCATGCTCGGGTTTTTTTTCCCCTGCCCCTGAATACATAAAGGGGATTGCAAAAGCGATGATTATGCTGGCTTTAATAGCTGCCCTTTTTGCTCAAAGGATATAAATCTATAACATAAAATGAATGCTTGGATCACTGGAGCAGCTCTCACCGCCTTCCTCCTTCGTTGCTGCCATGACGGGCTGAATCTTTTCATTTTGCACCGCAGCAGAACTGGAAGTATGGTTGGAAATCTAATTTAGCCTCAGGGACCACGTGGTTGGGCTCACCGATCTCATTTCTATTTAAGAATGAGTTTTCTTCTACTATCACTCATTCTTGGCTTCTATGGGTGTTTTAGAGTCAGTGTTAACAGGATTGGTGCAGTGTCCTAGAGGGGGAGCTCCCGCCTCACAATCAGGAGGCTGGGAGTTCGATCCTAGGTAGAGGCGGCGATTTCTCTCTCTGGGCGCACTGAGGATTTATCTGCTGGATTCCGCATTGGTGACAGGAAGGGCATCTGGCCAGTAAACATTCTGCTAGCTCCATTCAGTTTCCCAGACTCCACTCTGCAAGGGATTATGGCAGTGGTGGGTTCCGGCTTCACTCTCATGGACACGCGCAGTGTGTGCATGCGTCGTACCTGCCTATGACGCCTCCGCAAGCCAGCTGCTTGGCGGAGCGTTGCGCAGGCGCTGTACGCACCATGCGCGTGCGTGGAAGTGCCAAAGGCTTAAAGGACAGGTAAGGAGCTCGGGCGGTGCTCCAGGCAGGCTCCGGTATGCCCGTACCAGGCCATACCGTCTGCAACTCACCACTGGGTTATGGCAGTGGTTCCCAAACTTGGCAACTTTAAGACTTGTGGACTTCAACTCCCAGAATTCTCCAGCCAGCAGAGCTGGCTGGAGAATTCTGGGAGTTGAAGTCCACAAGTCTTAAAGTTGCCAAGTTTGGGAACCACCGGGTTATGGGATCATTTAAAATGAAGATGATGATTAGAGTCAGTGTTAACTCCTGGTGAATGCTTGAACAAGTCCCTGCAGTTTTCTGGGCAAAGCTTTTCAGGAGTGGTTTGTCATTGCAAACCAAGCTTCCTTCCTAGGGCCGAAAGACAATGACTGACCCAGGAGCACCTTATGATAAGGTAGAACACAATTCATTTCTTAAAATTCGTACACTCCAAAATTTCAGTAGAAACTGAGAAGGTAGCTTTATAATCTTCATCAAAGCTTCAGTAAGGCCACAACGCAGACTGCAGACGGGACCCCCAATAAGGAGTCAGGCAATCTTTCTACATTGTAGACTCCCCTTTGAGCCACGGTGCCACGGTGGTTAGAGTGAGGTACTGCAGGCTACTTCTGCTACCTGCCTGCCGGCTGCCTGCAATTTGACAGTTCAAATCTCACCAGGCTCAAGGTTGACTCAGCCTTCCATCCTTCCCAGCTGGGTAAAATGAGGACCAAGAATATTGGGGGGGAAATAGGCTGACTCTGTAAACTGGTTAGAAAGGCCTGTAAAGCACTTATAAAGCAGTGTATAAGTCTAAGTGCTATTGCTAGTTACCGTCATTTTCAAACTATAAGACTCACCGGAGTATAAGATGCACCATGATTTTGAAGAGGTAAATGAAAAAAAAAAGGTTTTTGCACTCTGCAGGCATCCCAAACCCTCTGTATGCCTCGTTTTTTTAAGAAAAAAAAGGGGGGGGCATGCATAGCCTTTAGGAGGCTTATATTGTTCCTGGTGGCTGGGGGGATAGGGGGAATGAGCAAAAACGGTCCGTTTTTTGCTCATTTTTGTCCTCTCCAGCCCCAGGAGCTCTCTGAAAGCCTCCTAAAGGCTATACATGGCCTTTTTTCGGTTTCAGCAGGCCAAAAATGCTGTATTCAGTGTATAAGACACACCCAGATTTTCACCCTCTTTGGGGAGGGAAAAAGATGTGTCTTATACTCTGAAAAATACAGTACCTGCTCTTATCATTGGCCTTATCCACTAAAGCTCACTTTTGGGAAGATCAACTAAATGCTGCTGATGAAGCCTACCTTAGCTAGGGGCTGTTAAAACATGTTTTAGTAAGCCAGCATTCCCTTTGTGTGTTTTGCAATGGGTTGATATCACCAGGATCTTTACCATTTGCAGGAAGAAGGAAACGCTTAGGTCCCCTTTTCCAACTCAACATTAAAAGGATGATTGTGACCAAAACTCACTGTAGAGTAATCACATTTACTCCTGGAACTGGACGCTCGATGTCTAGATCTCTTCGGCTGCAAAACAAACAGGAAGCAAT
This sequence comes from Thamnophis sirtalis, assembly GCF_051295495.1. Taxonomy (NCBI): domain Eukaryota; kingdom Metazoa; phylum Chordata; class Lepidosauria; order Squamata; family Natricidae; genus Thamnophis; species Thamnophis sirtalis. The sequence goes on along the minus strand of NW_028261382.1, from coordinate 108,882,966 downwards.
GGTGAGGAGTTATCACATATGCAATTTTTAAAGCCCATTTCCCCCCAAAAGGTGGGAAGAAGTGTCTCTCTCTGTCTCTCTCTCTCTCTTTCGGAGTATAAGATGCATCTGAGTATAAGACGCAGCAAGGTTTTGAAGAAGAAAATAAAAAAGTTTTTGCACTCTGCAATCCTCCCAAAAACGGGCCCTCCCCCCCAAAAAAGGCATGAATAGCCTTTAGGGAGCTTGCAGAGTGCTCCTGCGGGGGAGGGGGGCAAAAACGAGCAAAAAACACCCCGTTTTTGCAAAAACGGGCCCTTTTTTGTAAAAAAAAGGGGGGCATGGCTAGCCTTTAAGAAGCTTATGGAGTTCTCCTGGGGGCTGGGGGGGGGTACAAATGAGCAATAAATGGGCCATTTCTTGCTCATTTCAGCCTCCCCAGCCCCCAGGAGCTCTCTGAAAGCTTCCTACAAGGTATGCACGGCCATTTTGGTGACGGAGGCGGGGTTTCGGGAGGGAAAAAAATGCTGTATTCGGTGTATAAGACGCACCCAGATATTCAGCCTCTTTTTTGAGGGAAAAAGGTGTGTCTTATACTCCGAAAAATACGGTACTCATCAGAGCTGGGTAGCAAGATCTCCAAAACAATCTCAGATCCTCTTACTGATTCGCCCCCTGAATAGCAGAAGCAAATGTTTTCCTAAACGTTCTGAAAAGCTCAGTGGCGTTATTACCTGTTGTAAGAGTTGACAAACAGGTGGAGGTTGCTTTGGTTCATGTCATTGATGATGTGCTGGCGGTAAGTATGGATCAAATCGTGGCTGCTGTGAATCTCCTCCTAGGTTTAAGAAACATTCTCATCAAATATCAGTTAAGACCAGGAAAGGGAGAACATCAAAGGTGGCATTCAGCCGGTTTGGATCGGTTCACCCGAACTGGTAGTGGAAATCATGGTTGGGCCTGTCCACCTACTCCCGGCTCTATGCGGTCCTGTTTAGGCACGTTTTTGAGGTTGGGCTCATGCGTGGAAGGTGAACTGGTGGTAAGAAAATATGAAACCCACCACTGGAGAACATCTGGAAAGAGCAACGATGACTCAGCAGGATGTTTTTGCAAGCTTAAATAGGAGAGCTTGCCAATTTATTTATGAATGGAAAGTGCTAACTATGTCATATTAGACGTTCACATACGCATGACAGAGGTGGGATTCAGCAGGTTCTGACCGGTTCTGGAGAACCAGTAGCGGAAATTTTGAATAGTTCGGAGAACCAGTAAATACCATCTCTGATTGGGCCTGACCCCATCTATTCTCTGCCTCCTGAGTCCCAGCTGATCGGGAGGGAACGGGGATTTTGCAGTAACCTTCCCCTGGAGTGGGGAGAGAATGGAGATTTTACAGTATTTTTCCCCTGCCACGCCCACCAAGCCACACCCACCCAGTAGTAAAAAATTTCTGAATCCCATCCCCGTGTACAAGGTTAGAGATGAACTTGCAACAAAAGCCTAATTGAGGAACTACAATGCACACTCCCACCAATACTGGCATGGCAAGCTGTTTGTGTATATAAACAGACAGCAAACCCTGCTCCCTTCTAGCACTGATGATGTTAGCTAGTTAGGTAATGAAATGCTGGAAGCAAACAACTAAGTTCAGAGAGCATCCAGGACCCCACAGTTCAACCCTAAGCTGCAAATATTCTCTTTTATCGTATCTACCATTTGTCTGAGATGGTATGGGGTTCCTGCTTGAGCAGGGGATTGGACTAGATGATCTCCAAGGAACCTTATTCTTCAGTAATTGTAACTTTACATACTTAGGATGGCTCATTTGTGAATATGCAGATGTTCAAAACATGAAAACAATCCCAACACATAACTATTTCAATATTTCCCAGTTTACAGCAGTATACAAAGATTGTCTTTCCCTCATTTCATCCTGAAAAGCCCACAAGCTTTTTAGATAGATAGGTAGGTAGGTAGGTAGGTAGGTAGGTAGGTAGGTAGGTAGGTAGGTAGGTAGGTAGATAGATAGATAGATAGATAGATAGATAGATAGATAGATAGATAGATAGATAGATAGATAGATAGATAGATAGATAGATAGAGGTAAAAGTTCCCCTTGCACATATGTGCTAGTCGTTCCCGATTCTAGGGGGCGGTGCTCATCTCTGTTACAAAGCCAAAGAGCCAGCACTGTCAAAAGACGTCTCCGTGGTCATGTGGCCGGCATGACTAAACACCGAAGGCGCACGGAACGCTGTTACCTTCTCACCAAAGGTGGTCTCTATTTTTCTACTCGCATTTTTACGTGCTTTCGAACTGCTAGGTTCACAGAAGCTGGGAGGAATAACGGGAGCTCACTCCGTTAGGCGGTGCTAGAGATTCGAACTGCTGAGCTGCCGACCTTTCTGATTTGACAAGCTCAGAGTCTTAGCCACTGAGCCACTGCATCCTTTCCATGAAATAGAGATCATCAATTGTATGGAGGGCATCCCTTGGCTACAATCAATTCTTAGCATCCTGAGCAGAGAGGAGTGAGATGAAGGTTGAGCTTTATATTTTAACTGATGATGGTTGAAGAAGAAGGCTTACCTTGCCAAAAAGATGTGAAATGACCATGTCTGGTAAAGCATGAGCCCATCCAGAAATCTAGACATTAAAAAAAAAAAGTATGTTAATTCAAATACTGCAGGGATCATGTACCATTACCTCAGTCACGTTAACACTTTGGCATTCAATATAGTCTTAAGTATAGCCTTTATTGTCATTGTACAAAATAAATACAACGAAATTACAAAATTGTAATACAACGAACACAACCAATTATATACAGGGAGCCCTTTTCTTAACAGCAGTTTGTTTAGTGACTGTTCAAAGTTACAACGGCACTGAAAAAATGTGAACTTATGACCGTTTTTCTTAGTTATGACCTATGCAGCATCTCCATGCTCAGGGGATCAGAATTCAGATGCTTGGAAGCGGTTCATATTTATGACGGTTGCAGTGTCCTGAGGTCACGGGATCCCCTTTTGCGACCTTCTGACCAACAAAGTCAACAGGGAAGCCAGATTCACTTAACAACCAGTTTCCTAACTTATCCGCTGCGGAGATTGACTTAACAACGGTGGCAGGAAAGGTCGTAATACAGGACAAAGCTCACTTAACCAATGAGCACTTAGCAACAGTCATTTGGGGCTCAACTGTGGTCGTAAATCGAGGACTACCTGCACATCAAGAGGTGCGTTTTCTTCCCCCATTAAATGTATGGCCCTGAAAGGATACACTGAACTCTTACATTTTACGAGTTCCTTCGCTCTATAGCAGTGATGGCGAAGCTTTTTGGCACTGAGTGCTCAAACCAGAATGTGAGCATGGATGTGTGCCAGAGCACCAGCCAGCTGGTCTTTGGGTTTCTGGCACTCCGAAGTGCGGGAAACTCAAAGACCAGCTGGCCAGTGCACACATACCACTTGGTCTTTGGATTTTTGGCACTCCAGAGTGCGGGAAACCCAAAGACCAGCTGGCCGGTGCACACATACCACTTGGACTTTGGGTTTCTGGCACTCCGGAGTGCGGCAAACCCAAGACCAGCTGGCAGGTGCATACATACCACTTGGTCTTTGGATTTTTGGCACTCGGAGTGCGGGAAACCCAAAGACCAGCTGGCTGGTGCACTCATACCACTTGTTCTTTGGATTTTTGGCACTCCGGAGTGCGGGAAACCCAAAGACCAGCTGGCTGGTGCACACATACCACTTGGTCTTGGATTTTTGGCACTCCGGAGTGAGGGAAACCCAAAGACCAGCTGGCCAGTGCACACATACCACTTGGTCTTTGGATTTTTGGCATTCCCAAGTGCGGGAAACCCAAAGACCAGCTGGCCGGTGCACACATACCACTTGTTCTTTGGATTTTTGGCACTTGGAGTGCAGGAAACCCAAAGACCAGCTGGCCGGTGCACACATACCACTTGGTTTTTGGATTTTTGGCACTCCGGAGTGCGGGAAACCCAAAGACCAGCTGGCCGGTGCACACATACCACTTGGTCTTTGATTTTTTGCACACACACATGCGCCTGAAAGCTGGTTTTCATGTATGCCAGCTGGTCTTCAGGTTTCCAGTGCTCCAGCAAGCGAGAAGACCAGCTAGCATGTCAAAGATCCAAAGACCAAGTGGCATGTACGTGCCAGCCAGCTGGTGCACATGCGCACACTGGAAACCCGAAAAGCAGCTGGCGACAGTGTGTGCATCTACAATGAGGGCTCTGCGTGCTACCTCTGGCACGCATGCCATAGATTTGCCATCCTGGCTCTATAGTTTCAAAGGATGAAGAGACATTACGAACAATAGCTTGGCTTCGAAGTCCCAGATAAAGCCAAATGTTTATCTCTGTAATCCCTGCACTTCTAAACACACCTTGGTCTGTTTTAAGGTAAGTTTACACAAATGATGTCTCTTACCTTGGTCGCGGCCCAGTCCATCCACCCTTCGGCGCATGGATTGACATTGATAAGAACGAGTCCTTCCACCATATCAGGGTAGTTAAGCTGTGGATTTAAGAGGCACATGAGTAAACAAGCCAGATATGATTGGGGGGGGGGGGGGCTGAGGTAAAAAAAAATTGGGGACTTTTTTTTGAGGAGTTTTCCCCATCATTTGGGAAAAGAAAATACAGCCCTCCCTATATCATCATTCTGAAAATCTGTTGGAAGTGGATATTTGCGCTCTACATGGGGCAGCCCTTGAAGAGCATTCAGAGACTTCAACTCGTCCAGAATGCAGCCGCGCGAGCGATTGTGGGTGTACCTCGATACACCCACGTTACACCTATCCTCCGCGAGCTGCACTGGCTTCCAATCGGTCTCCGGATACGCTTCAAGGTGCTAGCTATCACTTATAAAGCCCTTCATGGTATTGGACCTGGGTACTTGAGAGACCGCCTGCTACCAATTACCTCCCAAAGACCCATTAGATCGCACAGGGCCGGCCTCCTCCGGGTTCCATCCACCAGCCAATGCCATCTGGCTACGACCCGGGGGAGGGCCTTCTCTGTTGCAGCTCCGGCCCTTTGGAACGAACTCCCCGCGGAGATTCGGACCCTCACCTCTCTCCCTGCTTTCCGAAAAGCCGTTAAAACCTGGCTGTGTCGGCAGGCCTGGGGTTGATGAGCTCCCCTCCCCTCTCGACAGGTGTGTTTGTTGGTCATTTTAATATGTTTATTTTGTACTTGTATGTTTCCCCTTCCCGTTTAAGTTGTTTGCCGCCCTGAGTCCCTTTTAGGGAATAGGGCGGCATATAAATAAAATAAAACTTAAACTTAAAACTTAAACTTAACTATTTTTATTATTATTAAATAGACATGGCCGCCCAGTTCATACTCAATGACCATCTTATTTAAAGATAATTTTACTGTCTTCCAGGGCAAAAACCGTGTCATGCGGAGGTCTGTTTCGGGAATCATGCACGTCAGAGGGGTATTGTCACCCACAAATTGTGTTCTTCAGTTGTAGTTGGGAATATATGAGAAATTGCCACGGGCAGAAAAATCAGGAGTCCAGGCAGTTCAGATGAACGTGTGGGTTTATCGTATGCTAAAGGTCTCTACAAGAATCTGAACGACTAACAGTCAAAGCCAATGGGAGGTAGATAACAGTCAATGGAATTCAAGGTGGGCTGGACTTAGACTTCTGATGGGCACGAAGGGACTCAAGACTAATGACACATTTGACCCCTTCCTCAGGCTCAGCCTGGTCACCTCTGACAGAAATATTGTGAAATATTTTCCCTCTGTACTTTGGCTGCTCACATCTCAGCCATTCTTTGTGGCGCAGTAGTTAGAGTGGAGCACTGCAGGCTACTTCAGCTGACTGCAGTTCTGCAGTTCGGCTGTTCAAATCTCACCGGCTCGAGATTGACTCAGCCTTCCATCCTTCCGAGGTGGGTATAATGAGGACCCGGATTGTTGTTGGGGGTGATATGCTGACTCTGTAAACCGCTTAGAGAGGGCTGAAAGCCGTATGAAGCGGTATATAAGTCTAACTGATATTGCTATTGCTATTCTTTGCTGAGGAAGAAGTCAGGTCACCTTTTGATTTTTGTTTGTTTTGATACTGGATGCCTGCTATTCAATTAAGGTTAAGCGGAGTAGAAGATGCGAAACTGAAAACAGTGTATTGTACTTAAAGTTTATAGTAGCTATACAAAGTGTGCAGCCACCCCCGTTCCCAACTTACAGCAAATCGGGTTAAAATGTAGGCCCCAGCTCCAGTTCCCATTCCGATCACACTTTTCAATCTAAAAAGAAAAAAAAAAACCAGCAAGTTAGAAATAAACATACATACATACGTACATATTTAAAAAGCTGTTTATCGCCGTTTGAGTCGCAATAGCCCTAAGCTCTACAGCCTACACAACCTGACTGGGTTTAGAGGCTCAGACCCCTCCAAAATCACTGTCCCACGAGGGGCTTTGATACTGGGGTCACTTTCCGGCACTCATTATTTACCCACAAACGCCCTAATTTAACCTCCAATGCTTTTCAATCCACATCCAACGCTCTTTTATGACCGGAGAAAGTAATGACGCAGCCGCCCTCATCGAGGGACTGAGTCTAAAGCTGGGTCTACCGAGCAACAGGGGCGTGGTTTAACAACGTTATCAGACCCAGTCCTCGCGATGAGTGGATGAAGGTTAACCCGGTCTGGAATGCTGCCTCCACCGCTAGGGAGAAAGGAATGTGAAGTTGTGTATTGGTTTCTTTCCACTTCTGGATATTCTATTTCACATTCAATATGCATTCAGCATATTGTTCCATGTCCATAGAGAAACAGAATGGAGGTCATTTGGACAAAGCATCTCCATCCCAACTATTTCCCACTCCCTCGACAAAGAAGCAAACAGAAATAGTTGCAGAACAAGGCCTTAAAAATGGCATGAAGATTTAAGAGTTGACCTTGTGTTCTAGATATGTCAGGGTAAATAGTTCAGTCTTAGCTCCCTGTACACAAATATTTGCTTCAATCATATTGACTAGTTGAAAGATCAGCTCTTCGAGTTTTAGACTTCTTCATAAAAGAACAGATTCTACACAACTCAGCTAGAAAGAAGATTGCTTTCTGCTAGAAGCTGAAAGAGGCTGCTGGGCAGGAAAGCAAACAGTTAAATAATACTGACTTTTGCTTATATTGAAATTTAGACTATAGAATATAGAATAACAGAGTTGGAAGGGACCTTGGAGGTCTTCTAGTCCAACCCCCTGCTTAGGCAGGAAACCCTGCACCACTTCAGACAAATGGTTATCGAACATCTTCTTAAAAACTTTCAATGTTGGAGCATTCACAACTTCTGGAGGCAAGTTGTTCCACTGGTTAATTGTTTTCACTATCAGGGAATTTCTCCTTAGTTCTAGGTTGCTTATCTCCTTGATTAGTTTCCATCCATTGCTTCTTGTCCTGCCCTCAGGTGCTTTGGAGAACAGCTTGACTCCCTCTTCTTTGTGGCAGCCCCTGAGATATTGGAACACTGCTATCAGGTCTCCCATAGTCCTTTTTTTTCATTAGACATATCCAGTTCCTGCAACTGTTCTTCATATGTTTTAGCCTCCAGTCCCCTAATCATCTTTGTTGCTCTTCTCTGCACTCTTTCTAGAGTCTCCACATCTTTTTTACACCGTGGCGACCAAAACTGGATGCCGTATTCCAAGTGTGGCCTTGGAATTTAAAATAAACATATTGCTCAATAACCAGTCAACACTTTTAAATTCAGAAACCTACCACACATTCCAGAGGGATGTGTTATTTAATTTCTCCGCCAGTGGAATTGTATCAGAATAAAATATATTTTGGGGATGGTGGCAGCTTCTGAAAGAAGAAGGTTCAAGCCATCTACTGCTATTACGGCCCTCAGATGTGAATGTTTTATTTTCCCAATTAACCAGGCCGATGAGAGAGATGTGGAGTCCTTTAACCACTAGTGCTCCAAAATACAATGGATTCTAACACCTCTTCAGTTCTAATAACCACCAGAGAAAACAAGACAGATATGTCACCGTTTTCTAAGATGTTTGGGGGATGCTGTGAGGGAACAGGAAAATGGTTTCTTCTAAAGCCTGAATGGGAAAAAAAACAACACTTGAGATATTCTATTCTACTCACCCAAATTGTTTTAGAACTCCGGGAAGCGTCTCAGACAGCTGATCCATAGAAGGATACATGTACCTATAAAACAAAGGTTAGAAAGATGTAACTCGTTTTGCAAAACATGAGAAGTAGTTGTTCTACTTCATTCTGGGTTGATCACCTCAAACCTGAAAGGAAGGCAACAACAAACTAAGCGGTATAAATTCATATCAATAAAGAGAGTTTATGCACACACACATATATGCACACACATATATGCACACACCAGTGGTGGGTTTCAAAATTTTTTTGAACCTACTCTGTGGGTGTGGCCTCCTTTGTGGGAGTGGCTTGCCGGCCACGTGACCTGGTGGGAGTGGCTTGCCGGCCATGTGTTTTCTTTCTTTCTTTCTTTCTTTCTTTTTCTTTCTTTCTTTCTTTCTTTCTTTCTTTCTTTCTTTCTTTCTTTCTTTCTTTCTTTCTCTCTCTCTCTCTCTCTCTCTCTCTTTCCTTCCTTTTGTCTCTCTGTCCCTTTTTCCTTTTTTCTTTCATCTCTCTCTCACTTTTTCTTTCTTTCTCTTTCTTTCTTCCTTTCTTTCTCTTTCTTTTTCTCTTTCTCTCTCTGTGTGAGTCTGTGTGTGTGTGTGTGTGTGTGTGTGTGTGTCAGTGGTGGGTTTCAAAATTTTTTGGAACCTCTTCTGTAGGTGTGGCCTGCTTTCCGGGTCCACTGGTGGAACCTCTTCTAACCGGTTTGGTAGATTTGACGCACCGGTTCTACCGAACTGGTGCGAACTGGTAGGAACCCACCTCTGGCACACACATACATACACACCCCAGCGGTGGGTTTCTATTTTTTTTACTACCTGTTTGCATCTGCGCCCGCATGCACACAACACTTCTGTGCATGCGCAGAAGTGTCCGGGCAGGTGGGCGGAGCCTCCCGCTGCCTCCACTACCGGTTCGCCCGATCCGGGCCGAACTGGGAGCAACCCACCTCTGATACAAACACACACACACACAACAGGTAGTCCTCCTTTTTATGACAATAGAGTCCAAAATTTATGTTGTTAAGTGAAAAAATTGTTAAGTAAGTTTTACCCCAAAAATAAGACTTGGGAAATTAAAAATTATGCTTCAGAAACCACAACAACAAAACCTGGCCAGTAGAATTCTCCCCCCCCCCCCCGCTTTCCCATATGAATCGTTTCGGAACTGAGGCTAAAACCTCCCAATTAAAATCCACAGAGTTAGTAGGGGCCACTAACCCAGGAGGAAAGGAAGGCGCTCCGTCTTGCTGTCCGGGGGCATCCACATGGCAGACTGCAAAATGTTGTGTGATTTCCTGCATGTCCTCATTATTGAAGAGGGGGTTGAAACACGTCTTGTCTTTGGAGGGAAGCAAAGGAGAAGGTGCCACGTTATTAAAACAGGCAAAACTTGGGGGAAAACAGACATTCTAACTGCACAACAGAGCCCTTGCAACTTTATCGCACAGCGAAAGAGGCAGGCATTGTAGGTCCGATTGTGACCATCTAAGCCAGTGGTTCCCAAACTTGGCAACTTTAAGACTTGTGGACTTCAACTCCCAGCAGAACTGGCTGGAGAATTCTGGGAGTTGAAGTCCACAAGTCTTAAAGTTGCCAAGTTTGGGAACCTCTGATCTGAGCACATTAGGAAAAGAGAGACATTTACATTCTAGAAAAAGTCAGCCTTGGCTTGATGGGACCCATTTAGGAAAGGCAGTATTTCACAGGAGAGTGAGCCCGTACAGATGCCTGCTTTATTTCTCTGCATTTTTTTTTTGCAACTCAGATCTGAAAAAGTGCTTTTCTTCAGAGTGTGAATATATGGACTACTATCCCAAGTCAAGCTTTTCATCAATTTTTCATCCATTTGGGTCTGCAATTTGCAGAACGCTCATTTCTGGTTGAAGAGACCCTTGGCTGGATGAAAAGGAAAAAAAATAAATCTCAAAACCATTTTCTTGTAGTCTTTCTAACAGATCTGTTTCGCTGTACAAAAATGCAGTGTCTATTTACAAGCAACATTTGGCCCTCTGCTAATGTGCAGCCACATGCAAAATGGACTTTGCTATAGCGAAGATTTAATGAGGGATTCCTCAAATTTTAAGTCCTGCACGTTTAGCATGACAAATTCACAATCGTTCTGGTTCAACAAGGAATTTCCGCCCGTCGTGAATTATTGAGCGACTCACAAAAATTAATAAAAACATTTGTTGAATGGGCTTCCTACTGTGTTGTCCAAGCTATAATGAAGTGAGCATATTGATTTTCAAACCCTTTTTTTGCCATGCCACTGTAGCTTCTTCAACAATTGAAACAAGACATAGTTTAGTGTTCTGACCCCCTCCTCCGTCCAGTAACAAATGCCAAGACAAATAGCTGGAATGCCACAACACTTTATTAGCAGGAATATAAATCTTGGTGGATGAAAGCCCAAACACGAACGAACAGATAAAGAACCTTGGCAGCAACCCAGACTCCGAGAGATACAGATAACAGCTTCTCCAGCGTTGATAATTAAGTTGAATCCTGCAAACAGCCTCCTCCCAAAGTCCCTCCTTATATACTGTCTTGAGAGGAGCCTAATTACAACCCCCTGGGTCCAATTATCTTCTGTATCTGCGTAGTTGTTCTCTACGTCTATCTGTCCACCGCTGCCGGGCATCCAGGACCAACTCCCTTGTCTCCTCCCCACTGCTCCAAGGCCTGACGTCAGGAGCACACTCCCTTTGGCTTTCACTGCTGCTCCATGACTCAAGCGCCTCCTGGTGGCCAACCAGCCTCTCTGATCCCTGCTCAGAGTCGGAACCCTGTCTAGGGTCCTCCACATCTTCCAGAGCAGACTCATAGGGCCCCTCGCTGTCGGAGTCTGTTTGCAGCTCCGACGGCTCCTGCTGGGCCACAACAGTTTAGCATATGTGAACTCAGCCAATGTTGCATTAACACCAGCCGTTCTAAATTTTTACTCTTCAGGTATGTCAGGACCGCATTACCCAGAATTCACAGGCAGCTTGGAAAGTGGGTGAGAATCCTGGGAATTGCAGTCATATAGATTTGAAACCAGATATATTTTTGTTGGTCATTCAACTCGAGACGTATGATAAAAAGACCACATAAATACTTGACCTCGCATACCTTAACCGCAACTAGAATTGTATTTGTGCAACAGTGGAAAGGGGAGGAGATCCCGTCTGAGGGGAACGTGATCAAGAAAATTTTAGACTGCGCAGAAATGGATAGATTAACTCTTTCTAATAAGGATGAAGAAGAAACGGAATGCTTTTTGATGTGGGACGTATTTTATCAATGGTTAAATAATAGAAGTTGGAAAGGAGGAGATACAACTGGAGGAAATGGTAAAGAGGAGAGTTGTTAAAGAAGATTTATTTATTTTATTTAGTTTGTCAAACGTGCAAAAGATAACAGGTATAAGTGTAAACATATGAACATAGTAAATGGGTAGGAATAAATGGAGATAGTAGGACAGGGATGGTAGGCACGCTGGTGCGCTTATGCATGCCCCTTACAGACCTCTTAGGAATGGGGTGATATCAACAGTAGACAGTCTTAGGTTGAAATTATAATATTAATTATATTAAGAAATATTAATGTTATGATATTATTATGTTATTATATTATTAATATGGTGGAGAGGAATTATAACAACAAAAATGTATAATATGATTACTTAAGCACAACTGTACCCAGAACACACACTATTTGATGAAAAATGGATGTTATATAAATGAAACAAATAAAACTTTTTGGGGGGGGGGGAGAATCCTGGGAACTGCAACCCCATCACACAGGATGGATACCTCATTCGGAAAAACTACATTAGATCATAAGGCACAAAACAAGAGTAACTAAGCCAGAAAGAAGAAATTCTCCACTGCAGGGTAGATATGAGAATGGGAAAGACAACGCAAGAGGACACACTTACGATTCAACCCAATGTCATGGTATGTTAGAATAGCAGGTCTGTTTCCTCGGGGTGTTCCACACATGGTCACATGGACTGACCCATGGACCGTCTCAATGTCTTGTTCCTGTGGGAGAAAGGCAGCATTAGCCCTCTGCACCTCAACAAAAAGGCTTCTGAACCCCACCAAGTATTTAACATTCAACAACTGGTAGCCCCAGTCAAAGCTACTTTTAGTAGTTCTGCCGGATTCTATTCGCAAAATCTGCAAGCGTTATCGTTCAAAAAATGACAAATTATCAATTTGCACTTACAAGGGCAAAAGAAGTCCTTGATAATGAGCCATTTGGTTAGAATAAAGAAGAGTAAAAATTAAAGAGAGGATCAAACTGGGAGTTGAGATGACCACCATTTCTTCCTTGGTGTTCTCCGAGTTTGGTTGTTTTCTTGAAGACGTCCCATTACCCAACTAGGTAACATCATCAGATTTCCAATTCAATCCCGGGCAGATGGGCTAAGTTTAACCCATGCTTGGACTTTCCACAGGAAAGTCCACAGGAGACTAGGGACTTTGCACAGGAGACTAGGGCCCTTCTAGCCCTGATGATGTTACCTAGTTTGGGTATTGAAATGTCTGCAAGAAAACAACCAAATTTGGAGAGCACCAAATAACCAGCATTTCAACCCTGTGTCAACTTCAAAGTGTGGTTTTGCTGTTGCAGCCATTGCCACTTTTCAGCTTGCCACAACAATAGGAGGGAGGGCGAGCCACCTTTGGCATGGCAGTTCCAGGCGGCGGTTCTCCTGTGGGAACTAAGGTCACCTAACCAGATGTTCAACAAAGACTTAGCCAGTTTCCATTATACTTGGCCGTCTAATTGGACAATGCGACCTGCACTCATAGGGGAAGGGAGAGTCTATTCTTTAATTATGTGAAAGCCACGGGAATTAGGTAGAGTTGGTTTTGCTTTCAATCTGTGCCGATATGATGCGCTCAATAAAGTTTTGCATTCAGCAATCGGAACATCTCAACAGTTGCCTTGCTTGGTTGGGTTCGTTAGTTGGAACTTTTGATGCCCTGAGCTACAAATATTCTCCTTTATTACTACGATCCTCTGCAAGTTTACTGCATGATTTCATAAGATTGCCAACTTCTATCAAGAGAAAATCGACCAATTCTCTCTTTCCCACCATCTAGAAAATATCGGGGAGACGCAACCCAATCTTTGCCAGATGTTTGGAAAACTATGTGTTCCATAGTATCTGTCTTTGGTCATATCAACAGGCTGAAATTGTAATGCCTGAATGAAAGCATTATGAGCCAACAACTTTGCTGAAGCAAAATGGCCTCAGTACATTTGATCAGCGCAGGGATGTTATCAATATCTGAAGAAATGCAGAGGGCTAAAAAAAAAACACAATGGAAATATTTGCCCATCATTTTGCTCCCTTGCAGAATTCATATGATTAGCTACATGAATGCTGGCTGTTAAAACTTGCTAGAATTGCTTGGGTACTAGAGAATTAGAGAATATACATGAACAACAGTCACAGTTGTTTACTCTGTGAGTGTGTAATTAAAAGTTTTAAAATGAACACAAAAACTTCCAAGAACTAATTCACAACAAAGAAAGAGAAAGGACAGGAGGGGGGGGGGGGTCAACATGCAGAAAAAAAGGATAAAAAGAAATAAAAAGAAGCAGTTTCTAATTTGCTTTGCTGCAAATATAACTAGAATAGAATAGAATAGAATAGAAAGGAATAGAATAGAATAGAATAGAATAGAATAGAATTCTTTATTGTCCAAGTGTAATTGTCTTTGGTGCATATGCTCTCAGCGTACAAAAAGAAAAAGAAAATAGAATACATTCATCAAGAATTGTAAGATACAACACTTCGTGATATTCATAGGTTATTTAATAAGCAATCAAATTATACTAGGAAACAAATAAAACAATATAAATTTTAAAGTTACAAGCAACATGGTTTAATCATAAGTGGAAAGAGATAGGTACTAGGCAGGAAGAGAATAATAATAATAATGATAATAATAATAATACACTTTTAGTAGATAATTTGACAGTGATGTATGATTAACTATTGTAACTATTTTGTATGATTATATACTATTATGTTATATATACATAATAGTATATATAAAAATACATACTATTATGTATGATTATCTATTGTATGATTACAAAGTGATCCTCATATAAAGAATTACAAAGAAGCTCATTTTTTCCTAATATCCATTTTTTCCCAATCATCAAAGCCACGTCATGCATTTTTCTCTCTTATGCAAAAAAATCTATCCTAAATGTTTCCTGTCAGTCATAAATGTAGATACTGTCACCAGGAATCAAAGAAAAAAATAAGCTTCCAAAATTTACCACCACCACCCCACCAACTTTGAAACTCCAAGCAGTAGTAACAACAATTTTGTTTCCTTTTGTTTCTGGCTTTCTATATTCCTTTTCCTTCCCAAAATACTTACAGCATTGCGCAACAAATAGGCCGTGTCTTCCACATTGAGCACCATTTTTAGGAAGTACAGTTTGAAGTTAATCGCAACGAGTCCAGCGAGAAAAATAAATTATCAGCTTTGGTTTGGGATCCGGGCAGCAAACGGGTTTTTATAGCAGAGTGGCTGCCCTGTCTAAGCCCTGAATCCCAGCAAGGAAACTGTTGTGCCACATCATCCTTAAATCGGACTTAAAGTCGGCTTAACACTAGGGATCTGGGTCCTGCCATCCAGCAAACACTGTGCGCACGTGCGTGTTGCAAAGGATGATAATCATTGTCCAGACAAGCCCATCTCACAAGTACAGCAGGGTGCTTTGCGTATTTTAATCTTTGTAGTGTTTTTAATTTCATCAGGGTTTTTAAAAATATTTTTATAACGATTGTGTTATACTTGTTGTTTTCTTGATTGTTGTACGCTGCCAGAGTCGCTTCTTGTGAGATGGGCAACCATATGTGTTAAGCAAGTAAGTAAATTTAGGCTACAGACTCATAGTAGCTTAAGCAATAGCAATAGCAGTTAGACTTATATAGCAGTTAGACTTATATACCGCTTCATAGGGCTTTCAGCCCTCTCTAAGTGGTTTACAGAGTCAGCATATCGCCCCCACAGTCTGGGTCCTCATTTCACCCACCTCGGAAGGATGGAAGGCTGAGTCAACCCTGAGCCGGTGAGATTAGAACCGCCGAACTGCAGATAACAGTCAGCTGAAGTGCCTGCAGTACAGCACTCTAACCACTGCGCTACCTCGGCTCTCTAATATAAGTTAGACTTATATACCGCTTTATAGGGCTTTCAGCCCTCTCTAAGCGGTTTTACAGAGTCAGCATATTGCCCCCAACAATCCGGGTCCCAGAATAATGAGGTGCCTCCAATGCAAATGCAATGATGAAGCTTTAAACAGCTTCTCACTGTCGGCCAATTTCTCCTTAGTTCTAAGTTGCATCTCTCCTTGATTAGTTTCCATCCATTATTTCCTTGTCCTGCCCTCAGGTGCTTTGGAGAAAAGGTCTCAACCTATTCTTCGTAGGTTCAACCACGAGTTACAGATGTTCTCTTCTATCAATAAGTATTTTTCATGTCTCACTTTTAACCTCATCGTTAAAAGAGTTAAAATAAATCCATGGTTCATCTGAGGGTGTCGGCGGTTGTCCAGGAAGTGCAGCAGTGGTGGGTTGCGGGCGGTACGCCCCGGTACGGGCGTACCGGTGCCTCCCTGGAGCACCGGGTACTGTTTCCTGTACGATGCTCCGGAGGGCCCACCCGTTCGCCCGAGCTCATCATCTGTATTTGAGCTCTTCGGCGCTTCCACACACATGCACGGAGCGCACGGCACCTGCGTGACACCCCACCGAGCAGCTGGAGTGTCGCGGAGGCGTCACAAGAGGTAAGGACGCTGCGCGCATTCACGTGGTGGAAGCCGGACCCTGTTGCAGCCATACCAGTTACAACAGGATCCGGAACCCACCACTGGTGCAGTCTATGTACCCAATAGAGGGATGAAATTAAAACAATATACATAGGACTTTGGAAAAAGTTCAGAGAAGAGCAACTACTATATTTTTGGAGTATAAGACGCACCTGAGTATAAGACGCACCAAGATTTTGAAGAGGCAAATTTAAAAAGTTTTTCCACTCTGCAGATCTCCCAAAAATGGCCCATTTTTCGCAAAAACGTGCCTGTTTTTATCCCCCCAAAAGGCCATCAATAGCCTTTAAGAGTCCTCCTGGCGGGTGCCCCCCCCCCCAAAACAAGCAAAAAACGGCCAGTTGTTCACTCATTTCTGCCCTCCACAGGCCCCAGGAGCACCCTGGAAGCCTCCAAAAGACTATGCACAGCCATTTTGGTGAAGGGGGCGGGGTTTCAGGAGGGAAAAAAATGCTGTATTCAGTGTATAAGATGCACTCAGATTTTCATCCTCTTTTTTTGAGGGAAGAAGGTGCTTCTTATACTCTGAGAAATACGGTAAGATAATAAAAGGCCTGGACAGTTGCAGGAACTATATATGGCCAGTATAGAGAAGAAAAGAACCAGGGGGGTGACATGAGAGCAGTACTCCAGTCCTTGAGGGACTGCCACAAAGAAGAGAGGGTTAACTTATTTTCCAAAGCACCAGAAGGGCAAGACAAGAAACCATGGATGGAAACTAATCAAGGAGAGAAGCAACCTGAAATTAAGGAGAAACTTCCTAACAGGGAGGACAATTAACCAGTGGAAGCTCCATCACTGGAGGTTTTTAAGAAGAGACCGGACAGTCACTTGTCTGAAATGCTACAGGATCTCCTGCTTGAGCAGGGGGTTGGACTAGATGACCTCCAAGATCCCTTCCAGCTCTGGTCTGAATTGAAATTGAAATATTTATCAAAAGGCACTTCTAAGGACCTCTTCCGTAAAACACTCTTTCCTGCTGGAGGATTCAAAGGCGCGGAAGGCACGCTGGAAAAAAATTTTGGCTACCTTGGAAGAAACTCAGTAAAGGCTCATCTGAATTCCCAAAGAAGGGATGGCAACTAAGAAAGTCCTTTTCTGTGGTCCCTGATGGAGGACGCTCCCTTGGGAAAGGGACTCAGATATAACCTTTTCTTCCAGATTTTAATATCAACATCCCATAGAAAAATCTACCTTCCCCAAACATACAGGTTGTTCTCTATACAGTGTTTTTCAACCTTTTTTGTGCAAAGGCACACTTTTTTCATGAAAAAAATCACAAGGCACACCACCATTAGAAAATGTTAAAAAAAAATTAACTGTGCCTATATTGACTATATATAAAGTAATTCTCCCACGGCACACCTTACACTATGTCACGGCACACTAGTGTGCCGCGGCACAGTGGTTGAAAAACACTGGTCTATGAGACCAGTAAACTTTCAGGCTGCATAGAAGCTTGGGAGATTATCCATGCCACGATAACCACTACTAGACAAGGGATTTGGATCAAATTTAATAAATGGTCCACACTGATGTGGCCCCAATCCTTACTCTAAGCCAGTGTTTCGCAACCTTAGCAACTTGAAGATGTCTGGACTTCAACTCTCAGAATTCCCCAGCCAGCGAATGCTGGCTGGGGAATTCTGGGAGTTGAAGTCCGGACATCTTCAAGTTGCCAAGGTTGAGAAACACTTCTCTAAGCCCTTCGGCACACGACTCCGCCGCTCGGCTATCTCCACGCTGGCCGGTCATCTCTGGGTGAAATCTGTGGGGGTTGCAGTAGGCTTCCCCCAAGAAAAAAAAACAGATGGCGTCTCATCCTAATGAACATCACGTTTTACCGCTAAGAGTTTCTTTGGTGACAACCCTGGCCTTGCAACCCTCCCCTTGGCCATAGAAATATATCCCAGGTACACGCGCTAATCCGATTGGAGGCTGAAGATCAACCTGCCATCTGGCGCCTTGCAGAACACACTGGGGGGTGGGTGGGCTGCAGAGTCGGCTCTACGGATGCACGTGGCCAAGGGGAGACACACGTCCAAGGAAAGAGGTCACCCTTCCCTGGAATCCAGCAGTGAACAGCTGTGCTGTCAATCCTCTGCCTTAAGAGAGAGAGGCGTTTTTCTATCTCAGCTCCGCGAAAGCAGAGCGTGTTCCAGCCCAGGCAGCTGGGCTGCGTTTTGAGATTCTTACTGCAAATTCAGATCGGCGGGAGGTTGCCTAGCGGCGAAGACTCTCACCTCCCGCTCGGAAGGTTAAGAGTTCGATCCTAGGTTAGCTGTAGATGTTTCTCTCTCTTCACTGAGAACAGTTTTAGCATCCTTTGCTAGTAGACCAGGGTCTCCACCCAGCTCAGAGGGAGATCTTACATTTTGCAAGGACCCTGACAAACAGTCTTGTGGTATTGGTGAAGTGGAGGAAATTACTAAGCCGGCCTTTCAGAATGATTTAGAAAGCCTTCTTCAACTTTTGGTTTAAATCAGGGGGGGCTCCAACCTTGGCCATTTTAAGACTTATGGACTTCAACTCCCAGAATTCCCCAGCCAGCGGTCTCTGGTTTAAATTAATCCGGAGATGCTTACTTGCTGGTCAAACTCCCCCCCCCCCAATATTTCTAATTCATGTGGGAAGATCCCTGATTTCTTTCTTTCTTTTTCTTTCTCTTTCTTTTTCTCTCTTTCTTTCTTTCTTTTTCTTTGTTTCTTTCTCTCTCTCTCTCTTTTTCTCTATCTCTCTTTTTTCTCTCTCTCTTCCTTCCTTTTTTCATCTATCTATCTATTTATCTATTTATCTATTTATCTATCTATCTATCTATCTATCTATCTATCTATCTATCTATCTATCTATCTATCATCTATCTATCTATCATCTATCTACCTACACTATATTGCCAAATGTATTCGCTCACCCATCCACATAATCAGACTCAGTTGTGAGCGAATCCTTTTGGCAATATAGTGTATCTATCTATCGCTATTTCTGAGGATTTGAAGGCTTCGGAAAACAACACTGAAGCCAGAGTAAATACAAACATTTGAAAAAGCACACGACAAACTTGGTAACTTCTTCAGCTGCCAACTTTAATCAGAAATTTGCTTTTCCAAAAACCCCTTTTCTCTTAAGTGCTTCTGTGAATCATTCATGTTATAACTGATATTATAGCTAGCGGCTGTTCCCACTGGACCACCTGAAGAGAATCGACTATATTTCCTTAGATGCCTATGGCAATATTTAACCAAGGTAAAGTCTGTTCTACCACACTTACTTGAATGTCAACATCGATATCAGGAAGGAGACGAGTGATGGCCTAGAAAAGAAAAGTTACAAGAGGGTTACAAGATCGAAAGCGCCAAAGATTTTCATTTCTGAAATAAACGCTGTGGAGATTTATTAGCTTTGCCCCCTTTATGTAAGTTTAATGAAACAGGATTTCTGCGATGTTGTCAGGTTTAGAGAGGATCTCGCCAAACCAATGGGGCAGAAGTTGCAGGGGTCATCGGAAAGCCCATTGAGTGACCCTAAATAAAAACAGCCTGGATCCGATCCAGAAATAACTTAAGGACTGCCCTGGTGAATGCAGACGCTATTCACGTCATCGTTCCTCCTGTTGGAAGTTAAAACCCACCCCTCTCCGAGAGAAATGAAATATTTTGGGAAATATTAAAGGGCAGAATATTTCCTCTAAATGGGATGAAGAAACTCAGCTCCCCTCCCCCATCTTTGTCAATGGGCCATTAAGGCCTGAGCCAATCTATTTTACATAACAAAGATCTACCCCCCCTTCCTCTAGCAAACAGAAACTCACCACAAGGCACCTGGGAAAATTACATCACCCAGCAAGTTAAGCAAGCCTGGGAGACAGTCCACCATTAAATCATCTTTCCAAGCAGCCTCCATGTTTCCAGTGTCTTTTCCCCCACTTGGAACTGAACCCAGAAGGACATTTCTTCCAACAACACTCCCATAAGTGGAAATCTTATGATTCTTATCATTTGCAGATCCCGAGCGAGTACTGGGGAGGATCTGTGATTTGAGAGTCTGGAAGATTTGGCAGTCTTTCTGGTGCGGTTATGCAAACTTATCTCTTAAGCTGACAGCAAACCCCGCTTCCTTCTGGCACTGACGATGTTACTTAGTTGGGTAACGAAACGTCTGCAGGAGAACAACCAGGCTCACAGAGAGCACAACTTACCTCTTCTTTGTCTACTAAAGGTTTCTGCTCTGCCACACGGGAATCCGGACCATCTGACGACATGGTCAGCAGTTGGTACCTAAGAAAAATGCAGAAATGTTCAATGTTCCTTAGGGTCAGAATGTACTACACACGTATCTACCACAAGAAGAGAATATTTGAAGCCCTAGGTTGAACTGTGGGGTCCCTGGTGCTCTCTGAGGTTGGTGGCTTTCTTGCAGACATTTCACTACCCAACTAGGTAATTTCATCAGTGCTGATGTTACCTAGTTTGGGAAAGAAACGTCTGCTAGAAAACCACCATGCTCAGGAAGCACCAAGGACCTCACAGATATCTGTGCTTCTGCAAAATTGAGATTTTTTTTCAAAGCCAAAAGCATAAAGCTGAGAGTTGTGGCCCACCAGTGGCCAGCAGAGCTGGCAGCAGTGAGGAGGTTGGGGAGGAACATAGGCCAGTCCTGGACTCTGGGGAAGGATCTGACAAGGGCTCTGTGTTGGAGGCAGAGAGGGGGCCATGGCTGTCTGACAGTTATCAGCTGCCTTCGGAGTCAGACATCAGGGAGGCAGACGAACAGCTGGAGCCTGTTCCCAGTGTGTGCATGCGTAGAGTTGCCAGATAACGGGAACAGCTAAGGAACAGGGGTTGACTTGGGAGTAAGGCCACAGGTGGATGGTAAATGTCCCCTCCCAGAGGAAATAAAAGAGGAGCGAAAGGGGAGTGGAGTTTGCAGGAGACAATTAGTTCATTCCTGCATTCTTGCCAAGTATTGCGGCGTCTGAAAGATATCGGCCTGGCCGCTCTCCAAGCCTGAAAAAGGTCAGTAATTGTGAACTATCTTGAAAGACTGTGGGAGAGAAAACTTGACTGGAGAGGAATTCACTGTAAATTAAATAAAAGGGGTTTATCAGGACAAGGACACGGCTCCATGCTGGTGGGGAAGCCTTGGTCAGAATGCTGAATAGGCCTCTCCAGAGGCGCCCGACAGAACATGGATCGATGATGCCATGAGATGTTTCAGGCAGCAGAAGGCCTGCCTTCCAGAATTCTCCTGACTGAACGCTCAGCAGCCAAAGCTGACCGTTGCCTCTGTCTCACTTTTGCAAAATCAGCAGGGTTTCAGATCCTGAACAATAGCCACAGTGCCAGTTGTGCTTTTCAACCCTGCAAATCCATTCCCTTAGTTAGATGGGAGTAAAGCAGGAGAGGCGGAATAAGCTGATGAAGGAGGCTCGGTGTGTTTCCTGCTAGCCTTGCTGATATTTCCCTTCTTATAAGCTGATGAAGCTGGGATGGTTAGACAAAAGTAAGGGACAAGGAGCATTTCTTTTCCCTTTCAAAAGTCAGCCGGAAAGGGTGACTGGGCAGACCAAACCCTTTGGACAGGGCCACACTGGCAAGATAAAGCATGGGGAACTATCAGCGAAAAAGCATTTAAAATAACCAGAGTTAAGTAAGTAAGTAAAATCTTTATTACGGTCAAAGACCAGCAATACACATTAGCTTTTACACTATATTAAAAAATACTAACATTACAATGTAATTAAAAAGCATTGACATTAAAAGTGGATAATAACATAATGGTCCAAAGATTGTTAAGAGGTATGTCCAGATAATTAGTACAAGATGGTACTATACTTCTGTAGCCAATTTTTTTTCCTTATGGACATTGCAGCAGCACAGAACTTTGCCACTGCATACGTGGTAACCGGGTTAGTGTCCTGGAGGAGAAAGCCTAGATAAAAATGGTCTGCCCTCCCTGGCAATCTCTCTAATAAGGGGAGAATATGTGCAGACCTACAAGCTCTGTGTAGCTCGCAGTGTAATAGAACACGTGAATTATCTTCCACTTCTCCTTTACCACATATACAAACCCGTTCGGCTATAGGTGTTCTCTTATACCTGCCCTGGAGGAGTGTTGAAGGAAGAATGTTAAATCTGGCTCTGAAGAAAGCTATACTTTGTTTGGGGGAGATCAGGTCATTTAGATATCTTGCCGATTCCCACACACCCTGTTTGATTCTGTCCCTACTGTGGAGAGGCAACCTATTTAGCTCTTCTTGGAACTCCCATGTCCCTCATTCTGATAATTACTACTTGCTTTACTTGCTCAAAGCCTAGGGACATTAAGAATAATGGTGAGAGCCCATAAGAGCCCAGCTTGTGATCAATTGCTTGTTTCCAGAGGGAAAGGAAATTGTCAGTCAATAACCAGAGTCAATATTATAGTATAATGAGAATAAACACATCATTTGTGATTTTCCCAAAGGTGCTTTTTCAGGAGGCAACTGGACTTTGTTTGTTTTTTCCTTTTGAAGACAAAAAAGTCCAGTTACCTTCTGAAAAAATGCACCTTTGGGACAAACATGACTTGGGATGACTGAGAATAATTTCTACAGACTATTATTTGTGATTGTCTTCGAAAAGGCAGAGGTTCGAATTTTCCTCACCACGTTAAGCAAGGGATTTCTGACCATGCAGAAAAGACCTTCCCAATGGTTGACTTGGTTAACTTCTGAATCAAATCATAAGATTTACATAATGACAGAACTTATCTTGGTGGTTAGAATTAGACAGCAACGTTATAGATAAAAGTAAGCGACATATCTTAGGACAGGGTTGACTCTCATTATTCTGCTCCGGGGCCTGTGATAATTGGCAGATGACCAAAATAGAATAGAATCGAATATAGAATTCTTTATTGGCCAAGTGTGATTGGAGACACAAGGAATTTGTCTTTGGTGAAAATGCTCTCAAGTCAGGGGTGGGTTTCTCGCCCCGTTCCAACCGGTTCGGTTGGAACGGGGCCAGCGGCATCCTCGTGCACGCGCACGGTGCACGCATGCGTACTAGCGTCTGCGCGACGCTCCAACTGCTCCTGGACGATCGCGCAGGCGCTGTATGCGTCCTGCACATGCGTGGAAGCACAGAACTCGTCAAAACCGGGTAAGGACCGTGGGCGGGCGGGCACGCCCTTCGCCGTTCCCGGAAGTTACTTACTTCCGGGTTCAGTGACCAACCGGTTCGCAGGGACCGCCACGAACCGGTTGAAACCCACCCCTGTCTCAAGTGTACATAAGCAGAATAAAATACATTCATCAAGAATAAAAAGATGCAACACTTAGTGATAGTCAAGGTTACTAATAAGCAATCAAATTATACTAGGAAACAAATAAAAATAATATCAATTGAAAGATACAAGCAACATAGTTATAGTCATAAGTGCAAAGAGGTAGGTACTAGGAGGGAAGAGAATAATAATAGTAGTGCAGTCTTAGTAGATAATTTGACAGTGTTGTTTAGCAGAGTGATGGCATTCGGGGAAAAACTGTCCTTGTGTCTAGTTGTTAGCAATAGCAATAGCAGTTAGACTTATATACCGCTTCATAAGGCTTTCAGCCGCCTCTAAGCGGTTTACAGAGTCAGCATATCACCCCCACAGTCTGGGTCCTCATTTCACCCACCTCGGAAGGATGGAAGGCTGAGTCAACCTTGAGCCGGTGAGATTTGAACAGCCGAACTGCAGATAACAGTCAGCTGAAGTGGCCTGCAGTACTTGCACCCTAACCACTGCGCCACCTTGTTCTGGTGTGCAATGCCCTGTAGCGTCGTTTTGAGGGTAGAAGTTGTAACAAAGTAGATGGCACTGAGCCAAGGGCCCAATGGGTTAATAATCAACAATTCTAACTGACGTTCAAAGTACAAATAATTAAACTGCACCAATATTGCAACTCAGCAGCTAGTTACCATAATAGGACCTTCTTAATGACCGGAAACCAGACCTTCTGAAGGAAATATATTGAAAGAATGGTCTAGGTCAGGAGGTGGCAAACTTGAACACTCAAAGAGCCATTTGGACCCGTTTCCCACAGAAAAGAAAACACCGGGAGCCGCAAAGGTCCTAACCGGAAGCCCCCTGTTCAATTCTGGGGCTGACCGGAAGTTCAGTTCCCCCACCATAGAGTCTCCTCCTAGCGCGGCAAACTTTTTCCTCTAACCATCATAACCAAAAGCCCTATCAATTGTGGAGACAACTGGAAAACCCTCCCCTTGCCATAGAGTCTTCTCCTGGCGCACTGTGCTTCTCCCCTCCCCCCACCAGAAGCTCCTCTCAAAATTGTGGCGCCAACCAGTGATGGAGCCACAGCAGAGGGAGGAAAGAGCCACATGCGGCTACAGAGCTGCCATTTGCTGACCCCTGGTCTAGGTGGGTAACTTTGAGGAATCCATTGGAATATCTGACATTTTCAGTTTATATGCTGGTGTTTTCACCGTGTGATGGTCAGAAGTGACTTGACCAGTCACAAAACACACGTCGAAGGCAAATGGCTGGATAGCTTGTCCGGTTCCACCACAAAAGCGCGTAGGACAAAAGCGCGCTCGACAAAAGCGCGCTGTGACGTCATCACAGCGCGACGAAAAAGATCGAAAAAATGTAAAAATAAAGCTAAAACCTTCCCCTAACCCCCCCAAACCTAACCCTAAACCTAACCCTAACCCTAACTCTTAACCTAACCCTAAACCTAACCCTAAACCTAACCGTTAAAGTAACGAAAAACGTAACGCTAACCCTTATCCTAACCCTAACGCTAACGCTCTAAAGCTAACCCTAACCCTTACCCTTACCCTAACCCTAACCCTAACCCTAACCCTAACCCTTACCTTTATGTGAATCGGCTTGCTTTAATTTAATTTTTATTAATTTTTATTTGAATTTTTCGATCTTTTTCGTCGCGCTGTGATGACGTCAAAGGCGCGATTTTGTCGATCGCGCTTTTGTCGTCCGCGCTTTTGACGGGTCACGGCTTGTCCGCCCTCCTGCATGTTTCAGTCCAATTTTATCATGGTGTTTACTTCCTCTCCTCCAAAAACCTTGGACACATTTCTGAACAAGGCCTCCCGGAGTAGAGGAAACCCAACATTTTGGCTTCTAAAAATGCCAGGGCTGCCTTCTGTAAGCCTCAAGAGACGTCCTTGTAAACAAACTGCAATCAGTGAGGCTGTATCACAGCAGGAGAGGCCTCCACTGTATTTATTTTGATTTAAATAATCTAAAATAAAACAAACGCAGAGAGGAAGCAGCTTGGTGGTCACCCAAGGTTAGGCTCAAGTTCTCCAGGCTATCGAGAGTTTCCCCATCGACATTCTAAGAGGAGGACAGATGATTAGAGGTTACCATTATCAAGGGACATTACTCAAACCATAAAGCCAAGTCATGCCGGAGTTTTGATTTCACTTCCCCAATTTAAAGAGAATCCGGATGAGGATTGAGTATTAGAAGAACTCCATGGAGGTCTATGAGCCAGCAGCGGCCAAAAAAAGCCAATGCAATTCTAAACTGCATTAACAGAGGGATAATAAGGTACTAAAATCACCCTATAAAGCCTTAGTAAGACCACAGCTAGAGTACTGCGTCCAGTTTTGGTCACCACACTATAAAAAAAAAGATGTTGAGACTCTAGAAAGAGGGCAGAGAAGAGCAACCAGGATGATTAGGGGACTGGGGGCTAAAACATACAATGAACGGTTGCAGAGACTGGGCATGGCTAGTCTAGTGAAGAGAAGGACCAGGGGAGACATGATAGCAGTCTTCCAATATCTCAGGGGCTGCCACAGAGGGGAAGGGGGTCAAGCTATTTTCCAAAGCACCTGAAGGCCAGACAAGGAACCACGGATGGAAATTGAACAGGAGAGATTCAACCTGGAAATAAGGAGGAGCTTTCTGACAGTGAGAACAATCAACCCATGGAACAGAAGTTGCCTTCAGAAGTTGTGGGAGCTTCATCACTTGAGACTTTCAAGAAGAGACTGGACTGCTCTTTGTCAGAAATGGTGTAGAATCTCCTGCTTGAGTGGGCATGGAGGAGGGGGTTGGATTAGATCAGTGGTCTCCAACCTTGGCAACTTTAAGACCTGTGGACTTCAACTCCCAGAGTTCCTCAGCCAGCAAAGCTGGCTGAGGAACTCTAGGAGTTGAAGTCCACAAGTCTTAAAGTTGCCAAGGTTGGAGACCACTGGATTAGATGACCTATAAGGTATCTTCCAACTCTGTCAATCTATCTTAAATCTTGAGCTGAGCATGTCAATTCCTCCAAGTAAGTCACATAAAATGAAGGAACGAAACCAGAGGAGGGACTGTACTCCTACTGTTTTACAGCAGGGGGTCTGGAAGCCTCACAGAACAAGTTGGTCGACTTGCAAAACACATAATGAACATCCGGCCGCAGCCAGCTTGAGGTCAACTGACAGGTTCTCTCATTAGTTGTCCTTCAAACAGTCAAAGTAACCTTTCCATCCTGATTCAGGCATCCAAAACAGGATCCCGTCAATTAAGCATGCTTAGAAATATTGATAAGGGTTTCTTCTTCGACAAAAAAAAATAATGTTTATGCTTTGTTAAACTTAGCCAAGCTATCTAGCCTGCCTTCTTTCCTTCCTAAAGAGGGGGGCGGGGGATGAAACCCTGGTCATAACAGAATAGGAAGGGACCTTGGAGGTCTTCTAGTCCAACCTCCTTGGAGGTCTTCTAGTCCAACCCTGTATAGCGTTTCAGATAAACGGCTGTCCAGTCTCTTCTTAAAAACCTCCGTCTCATCATAAAACGACCGGGGGCGGGGGGGGGGGAAGAGAGTGAAGAATTGACCGCATGGATGGCTCCCATCTGCCGACTTATCTCTTGCCTCCAGAGGGAGTTCAGGCCACACCGAGAAACGACCCAGAGCTCAGGCACCTTCAAAGAACCCAAGGGCAGAGTTCCCTCACGGCTGTTTCCGGCAATATAAATCACATGCATGCCTTGTAAATCCAGCTTGTGACTAATATGGAGAGCACGTACACAAGATAAAACTCCTACCCCCCACTCCTCCACATAAGAATACCTCATAAAATAAGAAATAGGTTTTTTATTTTAAAAAATCCACATGCAACTTGTTCTCTCCTGTTTGCCTTTCACCACCCTCCAGGCCTTCCGCAAAGCCCTTAAAACCTGGCTGTTCCGACAGGCCTGGGGCTAAAGAGCTGTTGCCCCCGTCTCGAATGGTATGACTGTTGTGTGTTTTTAAATTATGTATTGTTATGTTTTGTCTTTTATTTTCTGTCTGTACCCCCCTTCCCTGATTTGAATTGTGAGCCGCCCTGAGTCCCCTTCAGGGGAAAAGGACGGCATATAAATATAATCAAATCAAATCAAATCAAATCAGTTTGGTGAACTGGCTGTTGGAAGAAATCATTAGGGCAGAGAACCGGTTGTTAAATTATTTGAATCCCACCACTGGTACACACACGCACACGCACACGCATGCGCGCGCGCACACACATGGAGCATGTCACTTTGGGCAAAAGTCATTTGCTACCTTCTGCATCTCAGGGAGACAGGCACATCTTTAGCTCAGTTTAGCCCTTTCAACTGGGGACGATTCTCAAGAAAGCATGAAAAGGCATAGCTGCCAATGTGGACCAGGCATCCCTTTATTGATTGAAAGAGATATAGCAGCTGAACCTTGCAAGCAAAGGGTGGAAACTAGTCAAGGAGAGAAACAACTTAGAACTAAGGATAAATTTCCTGCGGGTGAGAACAATCAATCAGTGGAACAGAAGTTGCCTCCAGAAGCTGTGGGTGCCTCCATCACTGATGGTTTTAAAGAAGAGATTGGACAGCGATTTGTCTGAAATGGTATAGGGCCTCCTGCTTGAGCAGCGGGTTGGACTAGAAGACCTCCAGGGTCCCTTCCAACTCTGTTATTCTGAATGTGCTTCCCTCCTTCCTCTCTTTATCTTTGTGTGAATTAGGGAGGGGCTTGTCCGATATGTTTTCTGAAGTTACTTTCTTGGATTGGGCTCTAGCTTCTCTTATCTGGTTTAGTAATAGCTCTTCTTCCTGCCTTCATGGCCATTCCCTCTGCCCTCCATGTAACCTGACCTGCAGATTTGGAAGCTGAATGTCCAAGTCTAGGCATCTGCAGGATGCAGGAGGTTACAGCCTATGTGCCCACCACTTCCTTCCTCCAGAATCCCAGCTAACAGAGTGGAGGTGTCCATGCTGGATAATACAGGTGGGTGCAACACTCAGAATTATGTGCCAGACCTGTTCGCTTAAGCAGCTTTCCATGCCGAACAACGTTCAGCGTTGAGCTGAACAGCCCACAGCCATCACATAAACACAAGCTTTGCGCTTCGGAACAGGATCCATGTTTTGCACAAAGAGAATGGTGGCTTCTTGATTCTGCTTCTGTGGTGCAAGCAGCCCCAGTGATGTGCCAACTGCTGACAACAGTGCATGAATCCAACTAGTGGTGGCTTGATTAACAAACCTTGCTCAAGCAAAAGATGACTTGCTATCCTGCATGAATCTGGGTAGTCAGCCCAGGCAGATGGACCTCCACCCACACCATGTCCCACACTTTGAGGGTGCCTTTACAGTTTGCAGCTGCATCATGAGGGAACTCCCCTAAAACATTTGGGGAATGGAATTAAATAAGCAAGCAAGGCTTGCTTATTTACCGTATTTTTCAGAGTGTAAGACGCAACTTTTTCCCTCAAAAAAAGAGGCTGAAAATCTGGGTGCGTCTTATACACTGAATACAACATTTTTCGCCTCCCGACACCCCGCCCCTTCACCAAAATGGCTGTGCATAGCCTTTAGGAGGCTTTCAGAGTGCTCCTGGGGGCTGGGGAGGGCAGAAATGAGCAAAAACCGGGCCGTTTTTGCCACCCAGCAGCACTCTACAAGCCCCCTAAAGGCTATGCATGCCCTCTTTTTGACAAAAAAAAGGCCCCTTTTTTTTTAAAATGGCTTTTGTTCATTTTGGGGGGGGGCAGCCCCCAAGAGCACTCTACAAGCCTCCTACAGGTTATACTTGCCCTTTTTTTTGAAAAAAGGACCTGTTTTCCCCCCAAAAAATTAGGCGGTCTGCAGAGTACAAAAACGTTTTTTTTAAAATTTGCCTCTTCAAAATCTTGGTGCGTCTTATACTCCAGTGCGTCTTATACTCCAAAAAATACAGTGATTCCTGAGCAAAGGGGGAGATGATATACCACAGAGGGCCAAGAGAATAGCCCAGCTGGGCAAGCTCAAAATGATCCATTTCTTAAGCAATTCAATACTTCCCCCCTCCCCCCCCGCCATATATATGTGATGTCTCTCTATGTCACAAGTGTGTGTACATGCATAATGGTTATCTTTTGAGAGTGGAATGCAACGAAATTTCATTTTAATGCATGCTGGTTAGAGTACATTTCAAGAGATAATAAAATTCTATTCTTATTCCTATTCCCATTCCCATTCTATTCTGGATCCACCCAAGGATCAGGAGATTTCGCCATTCATTTCTAGGAAAGAAATCACTTGAATTATATACTACAGATCTTTTTTCTCTCTCACGGCTGCAAAGCTGATTGTTTGCAATGCAGTATATTCGGGAGTGGCTGCCAGCTTCGGCCTTTGGCCTCCCAACACAACTGCTGCACCATTTCCCACCATTTTAATGCAAAAAGTCCAGTAAAGAACATGCAATGTTCTTTTTGTCCTTTAAAAAAAGAAAATGCAAAACAAACTTCCCGCTATGAAGAAAGAATTTTTTTTAAAAAAATCCTGGCTTTTTCCACACGCAGGGCAACCACATTGGATCCTTGCCCAAAATGACTCATCCTCCCCTAATGTGTAAAATGTAAACTGTGCCCAACACAAACGTGTCGAAGCACGGCTTAAGCGGGATTAAAAACACCCTCGACAGATCAATATATGACGTTTTGTCAACAGTGTATAGAAGTGACCTGTCAATGCTTTCCTTCTACAGGTAGTCCTCGAGTTACAACAGTGATCGTTCAAAATTACCAACAGTATTGAGAAAAATAAAGGCACATAACGGGGACTTACGACCGTTTTTCCCACTGACGATCATAGCAGAATTCCCCTGCTCACGTGATTCAAATCCAATCCCTTGGCAACTGACTCATATTTATGACAGTTGCAGTGTCCCAGAGTTACGTGATTTCCCCTTTTGAGACCTTCGGACAAGCAAAGTCAATGCGGAAGCCAGGCTCACTTAACAACCATATTACCATGATCTGCTTAACCACTGGCAAGAAAGGACATAAAATGGGGCAAAACTCACTTAACAACCATCTTGCTTAGCCACAGAAATTTTGGGCTCAATTGTGGTTGTAAGTCAAGGACTACCTACCAGTTATATATATACACATGCATACATACACATACACAAACACACATGTATATATTTAAAAGTTCCCAACTTTGTGATGATGGCCTGGTGGTCTCCCATCCAGTTACTAACTTGACTTCACTTAACAACGGTGTTACTAACTTTTAACAATGGCAGCAATTTGCTTAACAACTGCGGCAAGAAAGGTGGTAAAACTCATTTAACTGTCTTGCTTAACCACAGAAATCTTGGGCTCAAGGATTACCTGTACTTTTTTTTAAAAAAAACAACAACTTCCCAACTCTGTGATGGCCTGGTGGTCTCCTATCCAGTTATAAACTTGCTCCAACATTGTCATTGTATTTGTTTTTAAATTGTATTTGTTCATGAGCCACGTGTTCAGAGTGCAGGACTGCAGGCTATACTTCTGCTGACTGCCGGTAGTTCAAATCTCACCGGGCTCAAGGTTGACCCAGCCTTCATTCTTCTGGGGTGGATAAAAGGAGGACCCAGATTGTTGGGGGCAACAGGCTGACTCTATAAACCGCTTAGAGAGGGCTGGAAAAGCACCGTGAAGCGGTATGTAAATCCTAAATTGCTAAAGATCAGCCGATGCGCTACATTTATATACAGCCCAAGCGGCTCTCCTTTGTCTAAAATATCACAACGTGAAATGTTGAGACCCATTTCCTCTCCCTTCAGCCATCTCACAAGGGCCCCAAAAAAGCCTTGTAGCATAATCATGTTTCCCACAGCCTTAGCAAGCTTCCCTCGGCTTCAATCTCATTAAATAACAATTCTTGCCCTGTTTCGTTAAGGATTAACGCTTGACTCTGTCACGCTCCTTACGGAGAATGGGCATTAATTATGCCGCAATTGTTTTCCCGCAGGGCAAGGAGAACGGCAAGGCTAAAGCAAAGCCTTCGGCAGCGAGGTCACCCCCTCCTGACCTGTTGAACATCCTTCTGGGTGGGTTTTCTGGGCATTTTTCAAAGGGGTTACAAGGAGAGTGACAAAAAATGTGGGCTTAATGAGCTGCTTTCAAAATGAGAGATCTGGACAAAATAGTAGAGAAGGCAATTTTAAGAGGTGTGGACTTCAACTCCCAGAATCCCCCTGGTTGGTTGGGGAATTCTGGGAGTTGAAGTCCACACCTCTTAAAAGTTGTCAAGGTTGGGAAGCACAAAGGTAGACACTCATTTTCTACTGTTAAATTCCCTTAAAATCTGAGTCAAGAAGGTTCTACCTCATTTTTGTTTTGCAGAGCTAATGAATGCAGGTAGTCCTCAACTTAACAGTTCATTTAATGACCGAACAGTACTTACTCTCTGGAAACAAATACTGTGGGGGTAAGAAATCCCTAACACCCCTCAGGGTGTGTGTTCTGTTAAGATACAGCCTGTTGTGCCTTAAAATGACTTCTACCGTACAGCCTTAAAATGGCTTCTATTGTCCAGCGCTGTGGAATTGCCATGGTAATGGCTTCACAGTACTCCACAAGGGGGCTCCCTCTGGTAATGCGGGGAAATCCAACATTAGAAATTGCAGCGACGTTCATGGAAGGAGGGTTGGGATAAATACCTGGGCAGGCAGCACCAGATTATCAGATAGTGTTTAATATATATTTGAATATGTTTATTTAAACTGGGTATCAGTTTGTGTCTAGGTGCCACTCAAATTGTAGTAACAACTTAATATGGCCGTAGATGACTTGAGGACAGAATTACCTATAGGGCTGCTTACTCTAACAAGGACTGTATCTTTGCTCCCAGGCGGAGGTGATGTACGTATTATGGTTGGTGTAGGTCCCTATCTTGTTTAATTTTTGCTTTATGTAAGATTAGTCATGGCATCTGGCCCTCTCAATTCCTGGCAGATGGGGAAGAAATGGAGGTAGTGACAGATTTTATTTTCCCGGGCTCCAAGATCACCGCAGATGGGGACTGTAGCCAAGAAATTAAAAACACGCCTGCTCCTGGGGAGGAAAGCTATGGCAAATCTAGACAGCATACGAAAAAGCAGAGACATCCCCCTGCCAACAAAAGTGTGTATAGTCAAGGCTGTGGTTTTCCCAGTTGCAATGGATGGCTGTGAAAGCTGGACCATAAGGAAGGCTGAGCGCCAAAGAATGGAGGCCTTTGAACTCTGGTGCTGAGAAGACTCATGCAAGTCCCTTGGACGTCAAGGCGATCCAACTGGTCAGTCCTAGAGGAGATCAACCCTGACTGCTCTTTAGAAGGCCAGATCCTGGAGATGAAACTCAAGTAGTTTGGCCACCTAATGAGAAGGAAGGACTCACTGGAGAAGAGCCTCATGCTGGGAACGATTGAGGGCAAAAGAAGAAGGGGATGACAGAGAAGGGGGTGGCTGGATTGAGTCACTGAAGCAGCCGGTATGAGTTTAAATGAACTCCAGAGGATGGTAGAGGACAGGAAGGCCTGGAAGAACGTTGTTATGGGGTTGCAATAGGTCAGACACGACTTTGCAACTAACAACAAGAACAAGGTTAGTTCAGCTGGGCTCTCTCTTTGGCTTAATGTTTCTATTTGCTTTTATGGCATGCTCCCCAGACTCCACTGAACTTGAATAAATGTCCTTTCCCTTAAGAATTCCCACAATACAGGGTTAGTGCGAGGGTATTTGGAAGCAAGTATGCTCTGGCAATGCTCCCTATGATAATAGAATAACAGAGTTGGAAAGGGACTTTGGAGGTCTTCTAGTCCAACCCTTTGCCCAAGCAGATGTCCCTATACTATTCCAGACAAATGGCTGTCCAGTCTCTTCTTAAATCCTCCAGTGATGGAGCACCCAAAACTTCTGGAGGCAAGCCATTCCCATCGATTAATTTTTCCCATGGTTAGGAAATTTCTTAGTTCTAGGTTGCACCTCTCCTTCATTAGTTGTTGGTTCATAAGATTCGGTTGATTCAGTCAGTTTAGAAGATCAGTCAAAAATTTAGTTATTAGAGCAGTTGTTATAAGATGCTTCTGAGGAGGTCGCTTATTAATATTCTCCATGTTGCATATACGATTGGAAATCATTTCTGTTTGGATTTGATTTTGATTAAAGCAACAGAAGATCACTCGTAAAGTCAAACAATATAAATATTGGCTATCACCTCACACTTCCTGGTGCTTCGTGGTGACAGTCTGCCATAGACTCTGGGGTGGGGTGGAGGGATGGGAAGGAGGAAAGCAAAAGTAACGGCTGAATCTCCCCGAGGTGCTGCTTCAAGGTCACCCGGCTGGGAGAAGAAGGCAGCTGCATACCAACCTATGCTTGAAGTGACCATTTTGAAAACATCTTGCTTGAACCTGATTGGTCATGAGGTGGTCAGCGATGGGAGGCAGTTAAGGGAGGGAGAAAAGCTGAACTTGGGAATTTTGGCGCACAATTCTCACTTCTGGCTATGCACTACTGCAGGGGTCTCAAGCTCAAGGCCCATGGGGTGCTGAGATCTGGCCCGCAGTGCCTCTGCTAGCAAAAACGGAGATCCGTTTTTGCTGGCATGAGATTGCAGGAGGCAGTTGCAGCCGAAAACGGAACTCGGGAGCCCGCTTTTGCTGGCAAAGTGCTCAGACCACCAGTGACGCCGAGCTGGCCAAGCCCACCCTGGTCACACACACACCATGCCCCCCCCAAAGTCAAACACATCCCTGATGTAGCTCTCAATGAAATCAAGCTTGACATCCCTGCACTACTGCAATATCCTTGACTTTTAATAAAACCATACCTTTCTGAACAAGAGGATGTTGGATAACCATTTGTCTGAAATGATATAGGGTTTCCTGTCTAGGCAGGGGGTTGGACTAGAAGACCTCCAAGGTCCCTTCCAACTCTGTTATTCTATTCTATTCTATTCTATTCTAAATGGAGCCAAGGATCATGTCTATTTAGAGGTTTAAGTGGTGGTAGGTCTAATAATAAACATGTTTCCTTGAATCAACCCAGAGGGTTGAAAAGAAAGTTTAAAAAAAAAACCTAAAGTCCTAACTTGTTTCTTTATGCCACCCACCATAATTGTTTGAGGGAAGGAACTCTACCAAAGAAAGCAGGAAATGTGCAATTTACAGTTTCGCTGAAGTCTGCTGCTTGCAATATAATTTTTTGGACCCCAAGGCAGCACTGGACTAAAAAAAAATCCCATTCGTAGCATGCTAAATAAAACATCTTCCAAACATCCGATTTCTTTTTAAAAAAAATCTGCCTCCAGGTTAACACACTACAGTGCAAATCTATTTATTTTTTCTGCAATTAAATAATATTTCTTTAGGACTGTATCCTTTTATGAGGGATACGGAAGGCAGAAGAATGCAAAAAAAACAACAACAAACAGTTCTACCTCTACCCATACACCTAATAAATAGCAGTTTATACATGCAGAATTTTTGGACTCTCCCAAAACAGCCACCTTTTAAGCTCTGTACTGCTGATACTTCTAGGGAAATAAACAAAAGTCCATTGTTTCCCATTGTTTTCTGCATCTGACACAAAGTCCATTCATCTTTGATGGAATCCATTTTCAGAAAGTGTTTAACTCTTAATAATTTTTCAAATGCATCAAAAGATTTCTTAGTTTACCTTCTTGGGGTGGATGGGGGGTTAAACTCTCGCCTCCAAAGAGAATGGCAAATATTTGGTGGCTTTATGGTTTTTGAGGGGTGTGTGTGTGTGGATGTCAGGAAGTTGTTTAATGATTGAAAAGTCTTATCAAGGAACTGAAAAGCAAGCAACATTTAGTAAACAGAAGTTTTAAGACTTTAGGAACACAATCAAACAGCAGAAATGTTACATGCTCTCAACATTCTGGGCTATCGATGCTGCATTTATCCATTTTTTTAAAAAAAATTGCCAATTGCCTTGACCAGCTTTAATGTCAGAAGGCAGACCAAGAGATCATTACAAAATGGAATAAATTTCAAGCAGAAAAAAAGCACACTGGATTAGAAATAAGTCTGAAGACTTTGGCCAAATTTAGCTGCAGTTGGTTTCTGTTTACCAACCTCAATGCAGAGCACATTCTGCAGCAACCAGCCTCTTTCTCCATGTGCAGAAGGGGCTTTACTACTTGCACTTGGTCAGACCGCTGATATTTACAAGTATTATTTTTTACAAGCTATTTACAAGCTATAACCATTGTTGCTTGTATTTTTACAATTTATATTACTCTGTTTGTTTCCTAGTATGATTTGATTGCTTATTTGTCACCTATGACTATCACTAAGTGTTGCATCTTATGATTCTTGATGAAAGTGTTTTCTTTCTTTCTTTCTTTTCTTTTTCTTTCTTTCTTCTTTCTTCCCTTCTTTCCTTCTTTCCTTCTTCCCTTCTTTCTTTCCTTCTTTCCTTCCTTCTTTCCTTCTTTCTTTCCTTCTTTCTTTCTTTCCTTCCTTCTTTCTTTCCTTCTTTCTTTCTTTCCTTCTTTCTTTCTTTCCTTCTTTCTCTTTCCTTCTTTCCTTCTTTCTTTCTTCTCTTCTTCTTCTTCTTCTTCTTCTTCTTCTTCTTCTTCTCCTTCCTTCCTTCCTTCCTTCCTTCCTTCCTTCCTTCCTTCCTTCCTTCCTTCCTTTCATGTTCACCAAGAGGATATGCACCAAAGACCCTTTTGTGTCCAATCACACTTGGCCAATAAAGAATTCCAATTCCATTCTATTCTATAGGAAGTTAGCACCCACCCCTTTCTTAGAAAAATGAGATATATTAGGAAATATTAAAAGGATAGAATATTTCCCCTAAAAAGGGAGGCGGAAACTCATCCCCACCTTTGTCAATGGGCCATTAAGGGCTGAGCCAGTCTATTCTACATAACAAAGGTCTACCTTCTTCAGGCAGAGCCATAATAGGAATCCCAAAGCCCTTTCATTACATCATCACCCAGCAAGAATCATCCAAGCTTGGGACTCAGGACAGCCTACAGAATTGCCCCTGCATGGTCCCATGGGAGTTTGACAACCAATCAGAATACAAGCTCAACTTCAAAAGCCCAGAGAGGGCATAAAACCCAGGCACTCTCAGCATCTCTTCCCTTTTCTCCCAGGACCTCAAGCCATGTGATCCTGTCCACCATTAAACCATCTTCCCAAGCAGCCTCCATGTTTCCAGTGTCTTTTTCCCCACTTGGAACTGTGGAAAGTTATCACACCAGTCCTCTCCCAGAAAAATGAAATATCCTAGGAAATATTGAAATGGCAGAATATTATATTTCCCTGAACGTGAAAAGGAAGAAACATGTTTTAAAAAGACAGAGTAGCTCCCTGCAGCTTCCTGCCCCCACCCACTTTGTCAATGGGCCATTAAGGTGGCCAAGCCGGTCCCTTTACATAATAAAGAGTTCTCCCCTTCAGCTCCAGGGGGATGGGATTAAGGCATGATAATATTGGCCCTTTACACAACTCTCCACATGGCATCTGAGAACTCAACCAAACCTGGATTCAAAACGCAGCCTAGAGAGTTGCCCCTGCATGGACCCATGGGAGTTTGACAACCAATCAGAATACAAGCTCAAGATCAAAGGCCAGAGAGGGCATAAAACCAGGGACTCAGCATCTCAGCCTCCCTTCTCTTCTCCACCAACACTGAAGCATGTGATCACCTTTTCTGTTCAGGACTCAAGTCACGTGGTCCTGTCCATCATTAAAACCATCTTTCCAAGCAGCCTCCATGTCTCCAGTGTCTTTTTCGCCACTTGGAGCCGAACCCAGGAGGATATTTCTTTCAACAATTGAACCCAGAAGGACATTTCTTCCAACAATTCTAGTCTAATTCTCTTTCTGAATTAATCAAGGTGAGTTCATTTTAGCAGCCTCGATGTTTCCTCTAAAACCCAACCGCTTTACAAAGACTCCGCATTGCTCTGTTGAGCGAAAAATACCAAACCATTCTCTTAGCAGGAGTATCTCAGTGCAAGCTCTCCTTGGGCCAACATGAGCAAATATCACTTTCTAACCTTTGTAAACATGACCTAGATGCAGGCTGCAAAGGTTTAATGAGCCTGAACGCACCCACTGCACCAAACAATTCTGGCTGTGGGTGAAACTGATCAGCACATTTTCCTTCTCTGGGCAAAGTTCAAAAGCCCTGTTAAAGTTAAGGACTTTGCCCGTCACGTGGACATCTGGGCAAGGAGGCCTTTCTACCTAGAGTCAAATGAAGCCACATCGATTTGGTCGTCTCTCCTGAGGCCGGCTAAATAAACCGGGACACACTGAAATCAGTGGCTTTAAAAGCATTGTCAAACTATGCTATCTCTTCGCCTTGAGAGAGGGAGAGAGCGCGCGCAATCAAACCCAGATTAAGGCAAATTCCAGTTCTCAAACCGTGGTCACCACGCAAGTGTTTCTCAATCATTGAGAGGCGTGGACTTCAACCTCCAGAATTCTCCAGCCAGCATTCTGTCGAAGTTGAGAAATTCTAGTCTACGCTATATTTAACCAGCGTAGAGGAGTCGACGTTAAGGCTTGCGAAATCTAGCTTTCCCTCCCCCGCTTCTTCGAGGAAGTCAAGATGGATCCTCTAAAAACCAGATACAAAATGGTGTCTTAAGAAGGCGGCGCATTTGTGTTATGAAGCAAGATTTCTCTACGTTGATGGAATGCCGAAAAGGGAGCGCATGCACAAATGCGCTCGTCTGAGCCACAACCTGGAAGAGGAACTGCCCAGGGGGGGCATGCGTGCATTGGAAAATGAACTTACAGTTTTCTGGAATGCACATGCGCACTGCCAGCTAGCTTTCCAGTTACTGTCGCACATGTATGCGCGACGATCAGCTGGCCAGCATGCATGGTCATGCCGGAAATCAGAAGACCACTTTTTCCAGTTTACAGCACTGCTGCACACATGAAGATCAGATGATCGTTGCGCGCACATAGCAATAGCAGTTAGACTTATATACCGCTTCATAGGGCTTTCAGCCCTCTCTAAGCGGTTTACAGAGTCGGCATATCGCCCCCACAGTCTGGGTCCTCATTTCACCCACCTCGGAAGGATGGAAGGCTGAGTCAACCTTGAGCCGGTGAGATTAGAACTGCTGAACTGCAGATAACAGTCAGCTGAATTGGCCTGCAGTACTGCACCCTAACCACTGCGCCACCTCGGCTCATGCATGCAGGAAACCCAGAAGAGGAATGGGCGATGCCGCACATGCCAGGCAACATGGTTCCACATGCCACTTTGGGCACGCGTGCCATAGGTTTGCCATCACAGACGTAAACTCTCAAATCAAGGCAATACATCAAGCCACGGTTTGAAACCAAATGTCCTTGATCTCAGCCCTAGAAGTACAGCACTGGACTTTCTGTTGGGTGA
The DNA here is from genome assembly GCF_051295495.1 of Thamnophis sirtalis. NCBI lineage: Eukaryota > Metazoa > Chordata > Lepidosauria > Squamata > Natricidae > Thamnophis > Thamnophis sirtalis. The sequence continues at coordinate 108,844,318 of NW_028261382.1, read as the reverse complement.
TATTTGCTCAATGACTGGGGTCAGAAATCTGATCTCATCCCACCCAGCAGAGATCCGAAGTCTGCAAAAGCCACCAGGTGCCCACATAATTAACAGATTGCAAATAGTTTTATCCTGCATTCCACGCTTCTGAAAGGAAGATAAGGGTCCCAAGCTCCCAGTCCTACAGCGAATGTTATTTCCAGTCATTGATTTGCAAATCAGATTAACCCAGATTTTAGTTCAATGAACACTGGCCCAAAACACCCAGAAGCAGAACCTTCCTCTGTTGCCGTTAACCCTGGGATGATTTTAATTCTGTTATATGTTATCTCTGCCGTGACACAATTTTTCACATTCGCAACATGGGAATTACAGCACCACCTGGTTTCCCATCTTTTTTATAGTAGATATGATCGTGAATCAAGACTTTCTCAACTGGAAAACTTTTAGACAAGTGGGATCCCACAGCCATCATGGAGACGGTTCGGGAATTCAATCCCAACACAGTTGGAACACAAGAAAAATTGTGCCGTGCGTGGTGTAGTAAAATAGTTGGGGAAGAACCATTCTGGTAAGCAAAGTCACAGAAATCAGCAGGAAAATTTCTCGTTTTGCTTTGTTTAAATTTTTATTTTTGATTCATGACTAGCCACGAGAAAAATATTGTATGAAAAAAAAATTCAAGCTACCAAAAATGGGTAGCTTCATTTATAGAATATGAAGTTCTGCAAAGACATGTCCAAAGTATGAATTTTTTTTGATAGGATGCCACATCTGTACATCTGATTCTATAAAACTCATGCATTCTTTTATTAACTCAACTTTAGCCACGGCATCCAAACCTCACAATTTTCTTGCTCAACAAACGCAAAATTAATCAAACTCCTTTAACCTCGCCAGTAAGTTCTGCCTGTTCCAGTCTAGGAGGCCACCCGATTAAATTTTTCCCAGGCAGGTCAAAGTTGAAGTTGCAAGAGTTAGGTAAGATCTGCAGCGTGATGTTAATTGTAATTTTAAAAAAAGCCATTTGCTGCTCTTCAACCATAATTAAAAATTGCACGAGAACACAGAACAAGGGTCTCCTGGCTGCCCTCTGGAGAGTTGGGAACTTGCATTTCATCCACAAGGAATGGTAAGAAGGCACCAGGAAGGCCTGAGGCTGAAATGCTGAGACTTACATAAACTGCAGGTGCTCAACATTCCCGAAAAGTTTCAAAAGGGTCAGATTCAGGATAACTTCAGTACAAAACTGCTTTACAATTGGTGATGTAGCCAATCAGGGGACAGGTTGTTAAAGAAGCAAGTGGCTGCATGGGCTGGGACACGGACGGGGACACACACACACACCTGGATTCAGCCTAATAGGATCTTTTTAAATGCCTGATTCGGTACCATTGAACTTCCTTATGGCACTTATACCACTCAATAAAGCCTTAGTAAGGCCACACGTAGAATACTGCATCCAGTTTTGGTCACCACACTATAAAAAAGATGTTGAGACTCTAGAAAAAGTGCGGAGAAGAGCAACCAGGATGATTAGGGAACTGGAGGCTAAAACATACAAAGAACGGTTGCAGGAACTGGGCATGGCTTGTCTAGTGAAGAGAAGGACCAGGGGAGACATGATAGCAGTCTTCCAATCTCTCGGGGGCTGCCACAGAGAGGAAGGAGTCAAGCTATTTTCCAAGGCACCCAAAGGCCGGACAAGGAATAATGGATGGAAACTGATCAAGGAGTCATTTTCTGACAGGGAGGATAATCAATCAATGGAACAGAAGTTGCCTTCGGAAGTTGTGAGAGCTTCATCACTGGAGGCTTTCAAGAAGAGATTGGACTGCCATTTGTCAGAAATGGTGTAGGGTCTCCTGCCTGGGCAGGGGGTTGGACTAGATGACCTACAAGGTTCCTTCCACCTCTGTTAATTGGTAATTTAAATTATGCTATTACTTCGTTACTAAAATTGATCACAACACGATCCTGACCCAGAAGGATTGAGCATACACATTGACAGGCTGCCAAATTAAAACACAACACAATGTATGGCAGCTTCCTTAGTGCCCTCTGGTCTCGGTGCTTTACTCGCAGACGTTTCATTACCAAACTAGGTAACGTCATCAGTGCTAGGCTAGGCTAGGACTGATGAAGTTTCTTAGCTGGAAATGTCTACAAGAAAAACCCCAAGCTCTGAGGGCACCAAGGACCCCCACAGTTCAACCCTGAGCTACAAATATTCACTTCTACCAGGGTAAAAAGCCCAGCTTTCACAAGAGCCAGGATTTACAATTCTGATGCTAAAGGGACCTGACACATTTGCGTAACTACTATAGGCAGGGGACCAAGCAAACTATGTTATTCTGCTTAAGAAGGTAAGAGAAAACAGAGCCATCCATTTCCCCGGGACAGATTTTCTTCTCCCAGGAATACATTCCTTCCCATCCATCACATTAAAATAATGACACTGGTGTCAGCAAAAATCACCTAAGTAAGACAATTAAGCTGGTAATATCTGCAGCTACAGATAAGGGCAGTTGCCAATCGAAACACGGCCCTGAGCTTTCACCCTTGTGCAACTCAGATCTCAGCTCTCTCTGATAGGATCTGGGCAGAGATGGGAGAATGCTCCCTTGTCATTTTTCAGGGGAAACAATAGCCGTGTTGTAGAGATAATCTGACATCTCTTGTTCCTTTCGTATGCACAGAGGTCCTTTTATCTGTTGAATTTCCAAAGCACCCAGGAAAACTTTCGACTTGAATGAATGCGGACTTTTCATAACAGTTTATTCCTTGTGAGACAACCGTTCATCTCTGCCCCAATGGCCAAAATCAACTGGCTATTTCTTATTCTGGCAGGAGTTAAGGATAAACAGTGCGGAGCAATACTCAGCCATGTTCATCACAAGCGTCTTTTTTCACTCCTTTTCCAAATGGCATTTATCTTGATTTCGTACCCGTGCTCGTTTTAATGCTCAGTCCCACATCCAAGCATGCACTTCCATGCCCAAGATAACCAAACCTATTGCCTCCGTTGCCCAAATGAAAAACAAGGAGCTGAATTGTCATGGAGTCATAACCCTTTGGAAGAGCAATTGATCGTGCAAATAAACCCAGCTTCTAGCACTCAATAAATTTGGGGGAGATGCTTCTGAATGAACATTGATCACCTTGGCTGATCTCAAAACAGCACAGATTTAGATAGTTAACTGTTTATTCGCAGATTAATACATCTTTGAAAACATACCTTTGTTTTAAATGAAACTAAGTAATAATCATAAAAGTAACACAAGAGTTCTGTTGATGTAAGAAGGAAAGCAGTAGTAGCTACTATATCTAGCTATGTTTGTGTATCTGCATATACTATCGTTGTTAAATGATTTTGTGGTGGTGGTTCCGAGTTTCCTGAAGATTGATTTTTCATCTGGGATATCTTTATAAATTGTTTTTGCTGTTTTGGTAACTTGCTTTTATATGTGCTGTGGCAATTTCTAGACTCACTCTGGTGAAATGAGAGGCCCCTATATGTAGAATAAAGGCTTCTTTCTGAAATCACAAAGGGAAACTTTTGTTGTTGTTTCACCAAAACAATCTCCTTCTCTGGTCTCTCCTAATTCCCAGAATCCTTTGTTACAATGCCAAGAATCTCCTTTCTGACCAAGAATTATGGGAACAGAATCTATATCACACACCTGGAAACGTCATGCTTCAGGTTTCTTCAAGTTACATACAGAACATGAAGTCATATCCCAGAAGTCATATCTGCTCATATGAAGCTCCTGAGAAATTCAGCGCTATTCCAAAGAATTCTCTTCGTTGAACTGTTTTACTCCACCTAAAATTTCTTCATAGTTTGGCTTTCTTTTCATCTATGGGTATGAACAACACAACTTAAATAAAGAGCTTTTTGCTTGCTGGAAAAATAATGCTTAATTAGTCTGCTAGCCTAACAAGAAAAAGAAAAGTTGATAGTCAAGGTATCAAACCACGTATGTGTGCCTATTTATCCCCAGCTTTTGCTTCTCAACTTAGATTGCTTAAACCTAAAGATTTAATTTTTGAAGAGGAACAAGCCATCTATCACTCATGGAATTTCCCTTTTGGAATTCCTTCACAAAGGATAAGCAAAACTAAAAGTGGTCTGATCCAATGAAATGTCATCAAAAATACATTTATGCAAAGGTAGATATTGGCTTCTGGGTGCAATTCAAGATGCTTGCTGTCACTTATAAAGGCCTCCATGGCAGGGGGTGTTGATAATTGAGGACTACCTATCGTGTTTCCCCAAAAATAAGACAGGGTCTTATTTTCTTTTGACCCCCCCCCAAAATAAGCATTTGGTCTTATTTTCAGGGAGGTCTTATTATTTTTGGGGTGCAGGAGGTGGTGAGCATGGTCACTTCGTTGCTGCTGCTGCGTTGCAATATTTTCGGGAAGGGCTTATTTTAGTGCATGTGCTCAAAAGCCCGATTGGGCTTGTTATCCAGGGAGGTCTTATTTTCGGGGAAATGGGCTATCTCCCATAATATCTGCCCGCCCAATTCCCTCCAACAAACTGCACTTAACAGAACAGAGCTGGAAGCGATTTTGGAGGTCTTCTTAGTCCAATCCTCTGGTCAAGCAGGGAATCTTTTAACCATTTCAGACAAAATCTTTTCTGAAAAACTTCCAGTGTTGAAACATCCCACAACTTCTGGAGGAGAGTCTTTTCCACGGCTTAATTGTTCTGTTGGGAAATTTCCCCTTAGTTCTAGGTTGCTTCTCTCCTTGATTAGTTTCCACCCATTGCTTCTGGTTCTGACTTCAGGCGCTTTCCTGGGACTTATCCTGGGTCCCTCCAATTACCCAATGCCACCTTACGAGACCCAGGAGATGGCCTTCTCTTTGGTCATTGCCTTCCAACAGTCTCCTTGGGAATCAAGAAGGTTGCATCTTGTCTACCTTCTGGAGATCTTTGAAAATCTGGTTCTTTACCCAAACCTGGGCCAGGTCCCCTTTTATAGTGGGCATAGTACATAGTTTGGAGCTTTTGGGGGGTCTCTCTCCATACACCAGTTGTGTTTTGTGCTATTTGGTGGGTTAGTTTTGGTATATAACTGAGTTTTAATTTTAGGAAGTTACTCAAAACAGTTCTAGATATGGGTAGTCTACACATTTGACTAGCAAAAAAAAATTGTAAGAACTACAACTCTCAGGTCCACAAGATGTAGTAACTAGGATCAATGGCAGCGATGGGAAATCTTTTTGGCCCAAACCAGAACACATGTGCATGTGCATGCACCGGAGCCACAAAGACCAGCTGGCCACCACATGCATGCCTGCTTTGGGGGCATTTTGTGGGCCGTTTTTCACAAAAACAGCCTGAAAACGCCCCGAAAAATGCCCGGAAACAGCCTGGGTTTTGGCCATTTTCTGGTGCTCCAGCACCCGTGAAGACCAGCTGGCTGGCACGTTCATGTGTGCCATAAACCGGAAGAGCAGCTGGTGATGGCACGTGTGCCCACAGACAGGGCTCTGCGCCATAGGTTCGCCATCATGGATCTATGAGATTTGAGGACTGAGAGTAACAGGATACGAAAGGCTCAACTTTAAGCACATAGAAAGCCGCCTTCTCTCATTTGGTAGGCATAAAAATATTTTTGTTCCGCACACTGGTTTTTGCAGAGCAGAGCAACACACGGATAATTCAACCAATTCCAGAAATGGAATTAAGGCACACTTGTTTCTTTTGTTTTAACAAGAAACGATCTGGGCACAACTCCTAAGGCAGCTCATCACAAAAGCAACGGAACCGGGCCAAGGAACAGCCCGTTGCCACAACTTGTTGCAATCGCAGGAAGAACCTCCCACAGAGATCTAGCCCTCTTCCAAGGCCAGCCCAACTTGCCAGAGGAATCCAGCTGTTTCATGTGTTTATCCAAGAAGGGCAAAGGAGACCTTTTGCTGTCGAAATGGGAATGGTGAGCACTGACTCTCTCGTGGCCATCCTTCCCAAGTCAGAAAATCAGTGAGGAGCTTTGCAGGACCCTTTTCTTACAAAGGTTGAGGGACACGGATGTATGGCTCTCCAGGAATTCTCCCTTGAAGGATTCACCAAACCCAAAAGCAAATTCTTCTTCGCATATTCAGAACATGCAACCCCAAGAGAATCCGGTGCCACCTACAAGGGCAGGGATTAGTGCTGCACCTGGGAATGCAAACGCAGCTGGGGACCTTCCAGAAGTAAGTCCTTCAACTCCCAGAATCCCTGATCCACCATGATCACCCTGAGTTGAAGTCCACATTAACAGAGTTGGAAGGGACCTTGTAGGTCATCTAGTCCTGTCCCGCACTCCCAAGCAAGAGACCCTACACCGTTCCTGGCAAGTGGCAGTCCAGTCTCTTCTTGAAAGCTTCCAGTGACGAAGCTCCCACAACTTCCGAAGGCAACTTCTGTTCCGTTGATTGATTGATTGTTATCACTGTCAGGAAATTTCTCTTTATTTCTAGGTTGAATCTCTCCTTGTTCAGGTTCCATCCATTATTCCTTGTCTGGCCTTCGGGTGCCTTGGAGAATAGTGTGACCCCACTTCCTCTGTGTGGCAGCCCCCCAAATATTGGAAGGCTGCTATCATGTCTCCCCTGGTCTTTCTCTTCACTGGACTAGCCATGCCCAGTTCCTGCAACCGTTCTTGATATGTTTTAACCTCCAGTCCCCTAATCATCCGGGTTGCTCTTCTCTGCACTCTTTCCAGAGCCTCCACATCTTTTTCATAGTGTGGTGGGAGGGTTTCCAGGCAGCTTAAATTCATGCAGTTGAAAGTTCCCACATGCTTCGTCTTGAGAGCTCTGCTACAGCTTAACTTCCCTCCCAATCATAGTCACCCTGTATAGATAGTCCTTGACTTACAACAGATCACTTAGTGACCATTCAAAGTTCCAACATAACTGGGGGAGGGAAGGGACCATTTTTCTGACTTGGGGCTGTTGATGCATCCTCAGCCACGTGATTTACATTCGGATGCGTGACAACCAGTGGTGGGTTTCAAAAATTGTTCGAACCTACTCTGTGGGTGTGGCCTCCTTTGTGGGAGTGGCCCATGTGACCGGATGGGAGTGGCTTGTTGCCCATGTGACCGGATATGAAGATGCCGACGACACTTGTCAGAACCACCTTAAATTACCTCACACACAGCACTGGCATGCATAAGAATATGATGTAAACTTGTTTGTTAAAAGGCATCTTTGGTTTGCGTTAAAACAACTTCAACACACGCAATGTTCTGATTGCACCACAAACGCAGTAGTCATCCTTACCTTTCACAGAGGCACTGAGTTTTATAAATATGAGCATGATAGTGTAGAATAATCATATCCAAGGACCAGTGGTGGGTTTCAAAAAATGTTGGAACCTCTTCTGTAGGTGTGGCCTGCTTTCCGGGTCCACTGGTGGAACCTCTTCTAACCGGTTCGGTAGATTGGACGAACCGGTTCTACCGAATAGGTGCGAACTGGTAGGAACCCACCTCTGGTGACAACTGACTCATATTTATGACAGTTGCAATGTCCCCGAGTCACACGATCACCATTTGTGACATTCTGACTAGCAGAGTCAATGGGGAAGCCAGTTTCACTTAACAACCGGGTTGCTGACTTAATTGCAGTGATTCACTTAACAGCTGTGGCAAGAAAACTTCAAATGAGGCAAAACTCACTTAACAAATTCCTTACTTAGCAACATACATTTTGGGCTCGATTGTGGTCATAAGTTGAGGATTATCTTCTCATCTGATGATTCTTTGCCTGTATTATCTAAGCAACAGCTACCTCCTGGCAACTCAAGGAAATAAATTGTAACCACACCAGTTTGAAAAATCCAACTACACCCTCTGGCTAGCTAGCGAGATCCCAGAGGAATCAATTCAGCTGCAATTAAAAGTTTCCTCTGACCAAAACAAAAACAAAAACAGTTAGAAAGAAAGACTTTCTAATCTGATTTTTTTACAAAAGTTCGGGATATTTAAAATCATGTTCCAGGCTATGAGATTCAACCTTGAATCTGCCCTGCTTTGTCTTCAAACTCTATTCAGCTGATGCAATGGGTTACAATCCATGCAAAAACCTCTGTCCGCAAAGCCTAACAGGTTAACAGTTTATTCCTCTCAAATGTGTACTTTTAAATTCTGCCGTGTTAAAAGAATTTCCACATGACGGACTCCAAACGCTAAAAGATTGTTGGCAGAAAGTGCACACCGTCTTAGCCGATCTTGGAAAAGCTAATAGGATCCAGACAGATGCAAGTTGGACGGGACACCACCAAGAAATGCTACAGGTACAGGCTATATGGGGAAGATGAAAAACTCTGGAAGAAAATAACAGCAAATCATTCCCTATTTGTTGCCAAGAAAACTACAGAGATCGAAACCGAATACAAACTCAAGGGAAACTTGATATTTGCATGCTGGTGTTTGGAAAGCAATAGAATCCTACTGACTTTTTAATTGTCTTTTTATAGAAGATGCTAAACTTGAACAGTGCTGGGTAGTTAGAGACTCAGCCATTGACAATGCCTTGTGTGAACAGACTCACAGTTTTAAGACAGCAAGCAGCTAGTCCATAGCAATGCCATGTAAACCTACCACATTTTTGCTAATTCAAGTTTAGCGTGTTTCTGGGAATATTTTCAGCCTTCCCTCCCTATCTCCTACCCTATTAAACAGATAAAGATGGCCAAATACCACAAGAAAACCTAGTCATCTTAACTCTAATGCCTAGAATTTTCACTTTGATTTTTCAGAAAATCAACTTGTGGAGTCCTTGGTGCTCTCTGTGCTAGGTTGTTTTCTTGCAGACATCTCATTTCCCAACTTAGTAACATCATCAGTGCTAGAAGGGAAGTGGAGTTTGCTCTCTAAATATATATGCAAAGAGCAAATCCCACTTCCTTCTAGCACTGATGATGTTATTTAGTTGGGTAATGAAACGTCTGCAGGAAAACCAACAAGCACAGAGAGCACCAAGGACCCCACAGTTCAATCCTGAGCTACAAATATTCACTTCTGTTGCTACTCCTCTCCTATGCTGTCATTCAACAGGGTGAACAGATTGATATAAGTCAGCTCAGCTGCACTTTTCAAAGTTAAGGCAAGAGTCATTTAAAATCAGGGGTTCTCCACCTGGATGTATGGATTCAACTCCCAGAATTAAGGAATCTTAGCCACATCTTAAATTGCCCCAAACACTGACCTAAACTCCCACCATTTCAAAAATCGGACAATCCAAAATAAAACCATCATATTGTTTCGGAAGCAGGTGAATTTGCTTGAACATTCTGCAACTCCGGAGGGGGGGGGGAGCAGACTTAAGACTTAGAATGAACTTTTGAAAGCCAGTCTTTCAAAAAGACAATTTTAGATAGATGATAGATGATAAATAGATGATCTCTCTCTCTCTCTCTCTCTCTCTCTCTCTCTCTCTCTCTCTCTCTCTCTCTCTCTCTCTCTCTCTCTCTCTCTCTCTCTCTCTCTCTCTCTCTCCCTCTCTCTCTCTCTCCAGAGAGAGAGAGGAGAGAGAGAGGGAGGGGGAGGGAGGGAGGGAGAGAGAGAGAGAGAGAAAGAGAGAGAGAGAGAGAGTCTCAAACTACAAAGCAATCTGGGATATGAATTCAGGTTTTGGGAACAGAGAATCCATTCAGTATAAAGTCTGCCAGCCCATCAAAACAAGCATCTGGGGTCCCCCATAATCCATCCTGGGAAATTGGTGGTCCTCAAAACCTAGCTGACCAGAGAAGGCACTCCCCCACCCCATTTACTTTTCTTTTTTTTTAAAAGGAAAGCCTGAATTAGTCCATTTCTTCCTATATCGCCAAATTTCCAATGAACGGGAAATTTAACCGCTAAGCAAGGAAAGCAAGCAAACTTCTCGGGGTATCCAAGTGTCCACATTGGCAGAACAATGAGGGGAGCAAAAAAAAAAAAAAGCCCAACTGCAAAAGAAAGTCATCTTTGGGAGGGGAGTGAAGTGGGTCAGAAGTTCAAGTCCAGTAGATGAGAAGAGTTGGGGGGGGGGGGCAAAACTTTTGAAAGTTTTTCCAAACTTCTCTTTTTGAAAGAATGGGGCAGAGTGGGAGGCGGGGACGGATCAGGTTTGTTTGGCCTCGTATCTCCCCCCCCCCAATTCCGTCTACTTGGTTCTCCCCCCCCCCGCCCTCACAACAACCCGGCGAGGTCGACTCAACAAAACGCGCACCGGACCCAGCGCTCGACACCCTTTCACATCCTCCCCAGCCAGTCCGACCGCCCCCGTTTCCTCCCCCCCCCCCCCAGCCCAGAGCTTTCCCCACCTCTCCCCACCAGCCGGTCGCAGACGACGGGAGCAGCCGCTCGCTCAAAGACCGACGGAGTGGGCGTAAAAAAGTGCGACGGCTCTCACCTGGGGCGGGGCGGACAGAAAAGCCCTTTCAGACGCTGCCCGGAGTCGAGGACCCCACGGAGCTGGGAAGGAAGAGAGAGAGAGCAAAGTCTGCTTTGAAGCACGGAGACCCCCTCAGCGCCTCGTTCTCGCAAACGGTCTGGAACAACGGACGCTGTCGAAGCGCAACAAACCACCTGGACCCACGCGACCCCGCACGCCTCTCCGCAGCCCGGCGCCGCGGGAGGAGTATTTATAGGCAGGGTCCGGCGGGCCACGCCCTGGCCCTCCGAGGGGGGCGTTTCCCTCGGCCACGCCCCCCCTCCGCCTCTGCCCAGCCGAACAGGCTGGACCACCCGCGCGCCGCTCCCCGCCCAATTCGGGCTCCTCCCACCCCACCCGCCCCCCCACCGAAAAGGGAGCCCGAGGGGAAGGCGCTGGGTCCCGGGGAGACGGCCAAGTGGGGGAGCCAGGCGAAAGTCGGTGGGGCGGGAAAGGAGCGTTGTTCGACCGGAGCAAGAAACGGCGTAACGCAGTGCAGGGCCGGCTTTACCGGACTGGCGACTTTCCCCAACATTTAGCGCCCTCCGGATACAGGAAGGCGAACGTCCATCATTATGGGCTGGCTGGCTGGAAATGAAGGGGAAGATTCCCTTAAGGCTCAGAAACGCTAAACAAGGCGATAATTGTTAGAATGGATAAATGGATAGGATGGATAGATATAGGATAATCATCTCGTGTGTGTGTGTGTGTGTGTGTGTGTGTGTGTGTGTGTGTGTGTGTACACAAATACATGTCTATCATAGATAATCTATTTCTATCTCTGATTGACATATATAGATATATTTGCATGTATAGTGTACACACAAACATATGCTCCATATATACACACCCATCTATTGGATAGATAGACATTCTGATAGACATATACATTGTTTATGTGTTTGTGTGTATACACACACACAAGCATACTCTATAACAGTGTTTTTCAACCTTTTTTGTGCAAAGGCACCCTTTTTTCATGAAAAAAATCACGAGGCACACCACCATTAGAAAATGTTAAAAAAAATTAACTCTGTGCCTATATTGACTATATATAAAGTAATTTTCCCACGGCACACCTTACACTATGTCACGGCAGACTAGTGTGCCGCGGCACAGTGGTTGAAAAACACTGCTCTATAACACAAATATCATAAATACATTCTATGTCTCTTATAGACATATACTGCATTCAATTTTAGTTGCCATGGAGACTCTAGAAAGAGTGCAGAGAAGAGCAACAAAGATGATTAGGGAACTGGAGGCTAAAACATATGAAGAACCGTTGCAGGAACTGGGTATGTCTAGTTTAATAGAAAGAAGGACTAGGGGAGACATGACAGCAGAGTTCCAATATCTCAGGGGTTGCCACAAAGACGAGGGAGTCAAGCTATTCTCCAAGGTATCTGAGGGTAGAACAAGAAGCAATGGGTGGAAACTAATCAAGGAGAGAAGAAGCTTAGAACCGAGGAGAAATTTCCTGACAATTAAAACAATTAATCAGTGGAACAGCTTGCCTCCAGAAGTTGTGAATGCCCCAACACTGGAACTCTTTAAGAAGATGTTGGATAGCCATTTGTCTGAAACGGTATAGGGTTTCCTGCCTAGGCAGGGGGTTGGACTAGAAGACCTCCAAGGTCCCTTCCAACTCTGCTCTTGTATTCTTGTATATATGGATATGTTTGTGTGTTTGTGTTTCTATATGTACGCACACCCTGTATACACATATTGTTCTATACACACATACTGTATATATACACACATGTCTATCAGAATCTCTGTGTATTATATGTGTGCCCTGGGATGGGAGGCCATTTGGTGATCCCAGGTCAGCAGGCTGGTCCAAGAAGTTAAAAAAAAAAGCATTCTAGAAGGTAATGACAAAGTCAGAATTGAGAACCAAATTTTCTCATTTTGAAATACATGGATTTCAGCAAGTAACTCATCCTTCAAGGATCAAACACCCTTTTCTTTACAGGGAGGTGTCATCAGTGTTGCAAAAATATTGCTACAATACTTTAAAAACACAACTGGCAAACACAGAAGAGATACTCTAATGCTCCACGCCCCTCATTAAAATCCTGTAATTGCTGTTTAAACTTTGGCAAGAATAGAGGAGATAGACCTCCATCGTATTTACCTGATTTTCAGCAGAACGCACCATTTGTCAAAAAAAGCTGGGGTGAAGTTTCTGAATATCCTCCACTAAATGCTGGCAACTCTAGTTTCAAATGCCGTTAAGTGGGAGGAAGAAAATGCACAAAACTTTTGCCAGAGTTTAGTGTGCGATTCTGCATAATCCACAATTGGGTGTAGATTCATAATCCTTAGGAGTTATACAGAGGCCCAGATTTTTGCTATGCAAACAAACCACAGTATTGGCAATGGACGGTAGAAAAGCTCAAAATGTTGATGCAATAGGAGATATTCAAATTTTACTTGGTTACTTTCCTTACAAGAAGTTGTAAGGAGCCACAACAAACACCAACTGCTTTCTGTTTTTAATCTTAAAAACAATAACAGTAGAGAGAAACTGAAACTGAAGTCAAGGGAGAGAGAGGGAAAAAAATATCTCAAAACCAAAATCTACATGAAAACAAAATGTTCTTGCAAGAAGTTATCAGAATCCTGGTTAGCAGCATTCTCAGTAGCTGGGCCCCTACAGATGAGTTAACCATCAATTCTCATCCGGCAATCAAAATTAATGGGATTTCAGAAATATTTCTAGAGGCCCAGATTGTAGAAGAACACCAAAGAGTCTCTAAGATTGTCGGTTCATCATCACTGGAAATTTTTAAGAAGAGATCGGATAGCCATTTGTTTGGAATGGAATAGAGCAGTGTTTCTCAACCTTGGCAACTTGAAGATGTCCGGACTTCAACTCCCAGAATTCCCCAGCCAGCATTCGCTGGCTGGGGAATTCTGGGAGTTGAAGTCCAGACATCTTCAAGTTGCTAAGGTTGAGAAACACTGGAATAGGCCCATGATGATGAACCTGTGGCCCAGCTGGTCATCTTGTTTTCGGTGCACTGGTGCACATGCCTTCCAGTTTGGGCACGTTGTGCCAAAAAGGTTAGCCATCACCGGGATAGAGTCTCCTGCTTGGGCAGGAGGTTGGTCTAGAAGACCTCTAAGGTCCCAACTCCCATTATTCAGCGTCCAAGCTTTTTATGCCATGTGACCATGGAAGACCATCCTTCATTGGATATCGCTTAGAATTTTGTATAAGGTGGGTGGCTATATAGCAATAGCAGTTAGACTTATATACCGCTTCATAGGGCTTTCAGCCCTCTCTAAGCGGTTTACAGAGTCAACATATTGCCCCCAACAACAATCCGGGTCCTCATTTTACCCACCTCGGAAGGATGGAAGGCTGAGTCAACCCTGAGCCGGTGAGATTTGAACCACCGAACTGCAGTTAGCAGTCAGCTGAAGTGGCTGCAGTACTGCACTCTAACCACTGCGCCACCTCGGCTCATATAAGAGAGAGAGAGAAAAAAGAGAATGAGCGAGAGAGAGACAGAGAGGGAAAGCATATGGTGCAGAGGTGGCATTCAGCCAGTTCTGGGGAACCGGTAGCAGAAAATTTGAGTAGTTCAGAGAACCAGCAAATACCACCTCTGGCTGGCCCTGCCCCCTATCGATTCGCTGTTCCAAGTCCCAGCTGATCGGCTGGGTCTTCTTTTGTTGTTCTGCATAGGAGAACAGAGCTGGTGAGGTGTGGAGGGAAAGGGGATTTTGCAGTATTCTTCCCCCAGGTGTGAGGAGGGAATGGGGATTTTGCAGTATCCTTCCCCCACCACGCCCACCAAGCCACGCCCATGGAACCGTTAGTTTTAAAAAAACTGAATCCCACCACTGCTTTGGTGGCTGAGGAATTCTGGGAGTTGAAGTCCACATATCTTAAGAAATTCCTAAGGTGGAAAAGGCCTGTTTTAAAGGATTGCTATCCAACCTGTAGAGACTTCTGAATTCATAACTGGTAGGTAACGAATACAATTAGGAGTCTGTTTACAAACTCTTCACTATTCAGCCCTATTCAGAGATGGCTGAATTAGCTTTTACTCCAAGCTCAAGAGATAGTAAGGGTTATAGAAACTAGGTTTTTTTCAGATGCTACTGAATACAGTAGTGCTTGGTGGCCCAGCAGGAAATCCAACCACACAACCTTCAATTTTATGTCAGCTGCTCTGGCTACTGGCAAGTTTCCAGCTCTAATTTAGACCGTCTTAATCTTGATTGGGTGGAAACCTTTGTTCCTTTTGTTTTGATTAGAAGAACCATCTTTCCCCATATAACAGGTGGGGGAAATATGGGAGTTCTCCACACTTCTTCAAGTTGCTAAAGTTGAGCAACGCTGGTTCAAATCTCCTATCTCGAGACAGTCTGTTGCAATGCAATATTTCCTTAATCATTAACAGCTTTGACCTCAATTGCTAGTTCGTTTCAAGCCTGCTGCGTTGCATGAATATTTATTTTATTTTATCAATTATGGTTGTTAAGACCCCATTTCTCGGTTCCTCCTTGGGCAGTTGCTGTCGAGCTCCCCAAATTTCCTCCCCTTCATGTTGGATTTAAAAAAAAAAAACTCACTGACCTCTACAGTTTCCTGAAATAAATTATGTTGTCAGCTTTTCTAAGTTTTCTGCCACAAAAAGTAGCAACAGCAACAAAAAAAAGGAGACAATTTTCAAAATAATAATGATAAACATGATGGACAACTTTAAGCAAATGTGTTCTACATAAGACCTTTCATATGTCCGGCAAAACATGTTACTATCTATAATCTGCAGAGATCATTTCATTAAAAAAAACATTTCCCCAGCTGCAACAATACTTTTTAAAAGCAGTCACATTGTTCCAAATCTTGACGGTATGATCTGCCTTGGACCAAGTAATTTTGAAGCTTTCTGCGTATTCTTAATGTAATTGCTTTTTTTCTTTAAAAAACAAAAACAAAAACAACAACCTTATGTGGCATTTTATAAACCAATGATGGATAACCTTTTTGGTGCCAAGTGTCGAAAGTGGCAACCGTGTGCAACCCCAAAATGCAATGCAAACGCCCCCCGTGCATGTGCCCAGCCTCACTGCCTGTGCATCCCCCCTGCCTGTGCATCCCCCTTGCCTGCGCCCCACCCCTGCTTCACCCATTTTTGGTTTCCAGGCTGCTGCAGGAGGTTTTCCAAGCCCAAAACAAGGAACGTGGGGGTGTGCATGGCAATGCGCCCCCCTGCAATGCGCTCTACGTGGGGCAGCCCTTGAAGAGCATTCGGAGACTTCAGCTCGTCCAGAATGCAGCCGTGCGAGCGATCGTGGGTGCACCTCGGTACACCCACGTTACACCTATCCTCCGCGAGCTGCACTGGTTACCGATTGGTCTCCGGATACGCTTCAAGGTGCTAGTCGTCACTTATAAAGCTCTTCATGGTATTGGACCTGGGTACTTGAGAGACCGCCTGCTGCCAATTACCTCCCAAAGACCCATTAGATCACACAGATTAGACCTCCACCGGGTTCCGTCCACCAGCCAATGCCATCTGGCTACTACCCGGGGGAGGGCCTTCTCTGTGGCAGCTCCGGCCCTTTGGAACGAACTCCCCGCAGAGATTCGGACCCTCACCTCTCTCCAGGCCTTCCGAAAAGCCGTTAAAACCTGGCTGTGTCGGCAGGCCTGGGGTCGATGAGTTCCCTTCCCCTCTCGATTCGTGTGGCTGTTGGTTGTTTTTAAATGCCTTGTATTTGTAGTTTTTGTGTTTCCCTTTCCCTCCTTGGGTTTGTGCGCCGCCCTGAGTCCCGCAGGGAATAGGGTGGCATATAAATAAAATGAAACCTAAACCTAAACCCCTGTGCCCCATTTTGGCTTCCAGGTTGCTGCAGGAGGACTTCCAGGCTCAAAACAGGGCATGAAGGGGTGTGTGCATGTGATTGAACCACCAAAATGCAATGCAAGCACACCTGCACATGCGAGCGCGCACCCTGCACATGTGTGCGCACGTTCCCCACATGCGCCCACATGCGTGGCGGAGACCCGAAATCCAGCTGGCCAGGGAGAGGCCTGTGGAGCCAAGGTGGCGCAGTGGTTAAATGCAGCACTGCAAGCTACTGCTAGATCAGCAGTTCAGCGGTTCAAATCCCACCGGCTCAGGGTTGACTCAGCCTTCCATCCTTCCGAGGTGGGTAAAATGAGGACCCAGATTGTTGGGGGCAATATGCTGACTCTCTGTAAACCGCTTAGAGAGGCCTGAAAGCCCTATGAAGCGGTATATAAGTCTACTGCTATTGCTATTGCTATTGCTACTGCTATTGCTGTGCACATGCACCCTAGAGCTAGGCTGGGGTGACGGCTGGCGTGCCCACAGAGATGTGATCAAAATTTGGATGCTTATTAACCAGCAGGTATTTTCAACAGCTGCAGCATCCAGGCGATTCCCATTTGTGACCTTCCCACAAGGAGAAGAGGGATTCACTTAACGACCATATGATTCACTTAATAACTGCAGCGATTTGATTAAGAACCATGGCAAATAGGTCATAAAGTCGGGTGTGACTTTTGTTGCCTCCGCCTTGCTTAGCAACAGAAGTTCTGGCCTCCATTGTGGTCATAACTCAAGGGCTACCTGTAATACATTGCTGTTTTTAGAGACTGATGGGTGATGGGACATAGAAAGTTCTAGAAGCTACTGCTTGCAAATTGGCCATTTTATTCCACCAAGACATATATGTACACTCCTCACACATTTCCAAAGTCATGTGTCTTAGCAAACATTTCCTTTAGTTATAAACTAAACCATGCAGGTGAACCTATGTACCGGAACGGTATCTGGTGCTCTGGGTAGGCTCCGGTATGCCTGTACCGGGGCGTACCGCCTGCAACCCATCACTGGCTCTGCCGTGTGAATCAGCTGAGCTAAAAAACAAGGGAATATCGCACAGGAAACGCCGGGGGCAGGAGGGCGGGGCCAACCAGAGGTCATATTTGCCAGTTCTCTGAACTACTCAAAATTTCCGCTAGCGGTTCGCCTGAACCGGTCTGAACTGGCTGAATACCACCTCTGGGTCTTCTGCTTGAGCAGGGTGTTGGACTAAAAGACCTTCAAGGCCCCTTCCAGCTCTATTCTGACAAACCTCAGGGGCCATCAATTTGACCAATGTGAGAAACCAAGTGCTGGAGGTCTTTGGCCTTGACGGGGGGGGGGGGGTTCCACCACAAAACCGCGTTCGGCTAAACCGCGCTCGATGAAACCGCGTAGCTGATGTCATCAAGAGGGCGACAACAGCGTGGAGACAGAAGCACACTGTAAACGCTAAACCTAAAATTAACCCCTAAACCTAAACCTAACCCCCCTAAGCCTAATTATAATCCTAACCCTTAACCTAACCCTAAACCTAACCCTAACCCTAAACCTAACCCTTAACCTAACCCTAACCCTAAATCTAATCCTAACCCTTAACCTAACCCTAAACCTAACTAACCCTAATCCTAACCCTTAACCTAACCCTAAACCTAACCCTAACCCTAACCCTAACCCTAATCCTAACCCTAACCCTAAACCTAACCCTAAACCTAACCCTAAACCTAACCCTAACCCTAAACCTAACCCTAAACCTAACCCTAAACCTAACCCTTACCTTAAGTTGAATCGGCTTGCTTTCAAAGCGCTATTTAAAGCACCCTTCTTTCTCCGCGCTGGCTGTTGTCGCCCTGTTGATGACATCAGCAACATGGTTTAATCGGGCGCAGCTTAGTCGAGCACGGTTTTGACGGGTCACGCTCCAAAAATTCCCCAGCTACTCCTAACATGTCGGAAGTAATAACTAGGCCATGATAGACAAACTATACTGATTTACCAAGATACTTGGAGTACATTTTCTTGCTGGGCACCATAAGTCTATAGTTAATAAGCTTCTAGGTTACAGGTTAATAAACTTATAGGTTAATAAGCTTAGCACAGTCACTGATCAAAGATCCCCTTTAAGGCTTCGGGAGGCTTTCTCCCCCATCTGGGTAGGAATTGAATGTGAGATCTTTTGAGCAGCAAACATATTAGTGTTGAATTAGAGTCCTATTGTATGATTTGCAAAGAGTAAATATGTTTTTTCCCCTTCTGTTGGCTTGAAATTCAGTTCAAATTCAGACTTCTTTATTATAGCCCTGAGTATCAAATTTATTAAATAAAAGAAGTATTGCATCCTTCCACATATATGCAGTTGTGGGATTCAAGTAATTTAACAACCGGTTCTCTGCCCTAATGATTTCTTCCAACAACCAGTTGCCAAACTGCTGAGAAAGTTAACAACCAGTTCTCCCCAAAGTGGTATGATATTATTTATTTATTTATCAGCACAAATAATAAACACACACACACACACACACACACACACACACACACACACATATATAATGTGTGTGTGTGTGTGTACTGCATATATACTGTCTATGTGTGTGTGTATAGATAGATAGATAGATAGATAGATAGATAGATAGATAGATAGATAGATATAGATATATAGTATATAGATATATAGACATATAGATATACATATTCTGTGTATACAAACACACGCAGAGAGGGGGAGAAAGAGAGAGCAAGGGAGAGAGAAAGAGTGAGGGAGAGAAAGAGGGAGAGAGAAAGAGAGCATGAGGGAGAGAATGGGAGAGAGAAAGAGTGAGAGCGAAAGAGAGTGAGGGAGAGAAAGAAAGAGGGCGAAAGAGAGTATGAGGGAGAGAGTGGGAGAGAGAAAGAGAGGGAGGGAGAGAAAGAGGGAGAGCGAAAGAGAGCATGAGGGAGAGAGTGGAAGGGAGAAAGAGAGGGAGAGAGAAAGAGAGAGAGAGGAAGAGAGAAAGAGAGAGGGAGGGAGAGAAAGAGAGGGAGAGTGAAAGAAAGATGGAGAGAGAAAGAGAGAGGGAGAAAGAGGGAGGGAGAGAGAAAGAGAGAGGGAGAGGCGGAGACAGATGGAGGAAAAGAGAGGAGGGGGAGAGAGAGGGTATATGTGCACGAGAGAGAGAGCTATTTAGATGCAAACTCTCTGAACCAGATGTTGCTTTAGGGAAGTTGGCATACATTCCCTCGATGAGTTGTCTTTTTGGCAAACAATATTAGCAGGTTTGCAATGCACAACTTTCCGTGTTCAGTGGGAAAGGCTTAAGTCAAATAAGTACCTTTGTACTGGCAGTGATTGCATGCCAGCTCCGAGTCAGAGGCTCACCTGCTTCTACTCACGTTCCTCAAGACATTCCCAAACCCACCTACGCTATAGAAACCTACCTGGCCTTGTAGTAGGTTTTCTAAAGACATTTAAGGAATAATTAACTAATAGGAAGAAAGGGCTCCCTGCTTCCATACGGACTCACATTTAGTTTAGAAAAGAAAAGAAAAATTGGGGTGAGGGTGATGATTCTTCAGAAGTACTGTTGGAAGAAATGTCCTTCTGGGTTCAGCTCCAAGTGGGGAAAAAGTCACTGGAGACATGGAGGCTGCTTGGAAAGATGGTTTATTGTTGGACAGGACCACATGGCTTGAGCCCTGTACAGAAAAGGTGATCACATGCTTCAATGTAGGTGGAGAAGAAGAGAAGGGCTGAGGGAGGGGCTTGCTAGGCTTTTTATAACCTGTTTAGTCCCACTTCTCTGTTTCCTGTTCCTGTGTAAGAAATGTATTCTGATTGGTTGTCAGATTCCCATGGGGCCATGCAGGGGCAACTCTCTAGGCTGTGTTTTGAATCCAGGTTTGGTTGAGTTCTCAGATGCCATGTGGTGAGTTGGGGCCAATATTATCATGCTTTAATCCCATCCCCCTGCAGCTGAAGTGGAGAAGCCTTTATTATGTAAAGGGACTACCTTGGCCTTCTTAATGGCCCATTGACAAAGTGGGGATGGGCAGGAAGCTACAGGCTGCTATTCTGTCTTTTAAAACATGTTTCTTTCTTTTCACATCCAGAGCAATATTTTGCCTTTTCAATATTTCCTAGGATATTTCATTTTCCTGGGAGAGGGCTGGATGATAACTTCCCACAGTGCAAACCCTTTAACTTTGGGAGCCCCTCTTGGCTTGGATAAATGAGGGCCTCTGAACCTAAAATGAAATGGAATCATTGAAAGGCTCACTCAGATAGCTACGTAATTGAGGACATCTTCCGAAATCAGATAGCTAAAATGTTCAGGAAATATGCAGTTGTGCCAATGGAGGATTACAATTACAGGCAATCCTGAACGGAATAACAGAACGTTAACAGAGTTGGAAGGGACCTTGGGAGGACATCCAGCCCAACTTCCTGCTCAGGCAGGAAACCCTGTACCATTCCAGAAAGAAATGGCTGTCCAGTCATTTATCGTAAAACACCAGAAGTGTTCATCGATCTGTAGGAAGTTAGCACCCACCCATCTCCTGGAAAAATGAAATATCCTGGGAAATACTGAAAAGGCAGAATATTATATTTTCCTGGATCAGAAATGGAGAAACATGTTTTTAGGCAGGAAGCAGACTCACTCTTAATAGCCCACACCTTTGTCAATGGGCCATTTTAAAAAATACCTGGGCCAGTCTATTCTACATAACAAAGATCCCCAGCTACAGGGTGATGGGATTAAGGCATGATAGTATTAGCCTTTTACCCATCTCACCACAGGGTACCTGGGAAGAAGCAATGCTCAACCAAACTTGGACTCAAAACGCAGCCTAGAGAGTTGTCCCTGCATGGCCCCATGGGAGTCTGAACAACCAATCAGAATACAAGATCAAGATCAAAGTCCAGAGGGGGCATAAAACCAGAGCATCTCGGTCTCTTTTTCTTCTTCACCCAACATCTGGAATCCTGGGATCCCCCTTTTCTGTTCAGGACCTCAAGCCTTGCGATCCTGTCCACCATTAAACCATCTTTCCAAGCAGCCTCCATGTTTTCCAATCTTTCTTTCCCCACTTGGAACTGAACCCAGAAGGACATTTCTCCCAACAGATCTGAATCAGATACTGTCTTTCCAACTTTGTGCTCTTCTTCCGTGACCAGAATTCTCCAGCCATGACTCTTGACTGAAAATTACTAATCCAGATTGAGAAACATCGCAAAAATCAAGATTAGCTTGAATGAAAAACTGTAGCTGTGGTTTTTATCACAGAAAGCATAACAAAGCACTCCTCAGTTAATGTTGGAGCTACATTTACACCCTGTCTTGTGCTTTACAGACTTAAAATAGATTTTTTAATAGCGTGGATCAGTCAACAAAACCCAAGGCAATTTTTGAGATTATGGAAAAGCTACTCATACTTAACACACCAATTTTACCCACAACCACATCGGGCAGCAAGCCAAACCACAGTTTAACACACCAATTTGGGCCTGAGTGAAAAAGAGAACTCAAAAGTTCATCACAAATACAGTTTTTTTCAAAAAGGAGGTATAGAGAAGGCTATCTGGAAATTATTTCCAATGAAGGGTTTTAAAGAGGAGGAGGAGGAGGAGGAGGAGGAGAAGAGGAGGAAGAGGAAGAAGAAGAAGAAGAGGAGGAAGAGGAAGAGGAAGAGGAAGAGGAAGAAGAAGAAGAAGAAGAAGAAGAAGAAGAAGAAGAAGAAGAAGAAGAAGAAGAAGATGATGATGATGATGATGATGATTTTAGGAAATATTAGAAAGACAGAATATTTCCCCTAAAAGAAGGCAGAAACTCAGCCCCTGCCCTCACCTTTATTAATGGACCATTAAGGCCTCAGCTGGTCTATTCTACATAACAAAGACCTACTTCCTTTAAGCAGAGCCATAGGAGGAATTGCCCAAAGCCTCTTCGGTACATCATCACCCAGCAAGGCTCAACCAAAACCTTGAACACATCCAACCTACAAAGTTAACCCCTGCATGGTCCCATGGGGGTCTGACAACCAATCAGAATACAAGCTCAAATTCAAAAGCTCAGAAAGGGCATAAAATTGGGGCACTCTCAGCATCTCTTCCCTTTTTGCCCAGGACCTCAAACCATGTGGTCCTGTCCACCATTAAACCTTCTTTCCAAGCAGCATCCATGAATCCAGTATCTTCCCCCCCCCCACTTGGAACTGAACCCAAAAGGATATTTCTTCCAATAAAGTAAGCTTTACTTTTTGTCCAGGGGGCCACCCTTGTAGGTGCAGAAAAGCTTTTGACTTACTTATGCTGAGGTCACTCTAGTTCACACCTTACTTTTGCCATTTCAAAAGCAGTCATGGGGTTTTGAGTCATCATCCCATTAAACAGGATTTTCACAGCAATTGCACCAAATTGCCTCAGCTTTAAAGGAGTGCCTGTGTTGCAGACGGCAACGTTAAGACTTGCAGGCTCCAGTGATTCACTGGTGATTCCTAGCAAGGAGGAGGAAAAAGGACAAGCTGAAGAAATGCTTCAAAGCTGAGACATTGAGGAGATGCGTCTTGGCTCGTAAGGCAGAGTGTATTTTATTTATGCCTCCTTAGGAAATACTGCCGAAGCGTACCAATTTAAGAATGAAGCATACGCTTGAAAAAACAACAACTCACCAGACATATATAAAACTTGCTGTCGTGATTGTAGTCGTGGATTCAATCTGGGAGAATCATTTATGATCCAGGCAAATGCTCCTGGGGAGGAAAGCTATGGCAAATCCAGACAGCATACTAAAAAGCAGAGACATCACCCTGCCAACAAAAGTGCGTATAGTCAAGGCGATGGCTTTCCCAGTTGCAATGGACGGCTGTGAAAGTTGGACCATAAGAAAGGCTGAGCGCCAAAGAATGGAGGCCTTTGAACCAGAGGTGGATTGCTGCCGGTTCGGCCGAACCATTAGTGGCCCAGAGCAGCGGAGAGCAAATCGGTACGGCGGCTCTTTTGGTCCATCCGTCCGCCCACGCATTATACCTGTTTTTATGGCAAAAGGCAAATTGCACATGCGCAAACAGCATGCAGCTCTGACAATCAGCTGGTTGTCGCAGAGGTGGTGGATTGCATGCGTAGCGTGAGTCAGGCGTGCGCACGAATGGAATGCATGCACACGATCAGCGAACCAATAGTGAAGATAAGTGCAGCCCACCTCTGCTTTGAACTCTGGTGCTGGAGAAGACTCCTGTGAGTCCCTTGGATTGCAAGGCGATCAAACCAGTCAGTCCTAGAGGAGATCAACCCTGACTGCTCTTTAGAAGGCCAGATCCTGAAGAGGAAACTCCAAGACTTTGGCCACCTAATGAGAAGGAAGGACTCCCTGGAGAAGAGCCTAATGCTGGGAATGATGGAGGGCAAAAGAAGAAGGGGACAACAGAGAATGAGGTGGCTGGATGGAGTCACTGAAGCAGTAGGCATGAGCTTAAATGGACTCCAGAGGATGGTAGAGGACAGAGAGGTCTGGAGGAACGTTGTCCGTGGAGTCACGATGGGTTAGACATGACTTCGCAACTAACAACAATTTTCAAGTGTGGTACAAATAGACGTGTGATATAATGATGAGTTTCACATCCACACACAGCAAAAATGGCTCCCAAGTGTTTAGGGCATTAAACCAACCTCTGGCTGTTTGATAAGGGATTAGCATCTTTTGTGAGGTTCTTCGTGTTCTCTGATCTTGGTTTAAAAAGGTAAAAATCAGGGCGACTGCACCAGATTTTATTAAGCTGAGACGTTTCGTTACTCATCCAAGTAACTTCTTCCGTCAAAACAAAAATAAAATAGGTTAGGCAGAGAGTCATCGGAATGTACTAACTCTTGCCCTACCAATTGCAGAAGTTTCTCCCCAAAATGTATTGCAAATGTAAATGAAGACTCAATCATCCAGGCCAAAAACATCTATATTTTTTTTAAAAAAATGTAGATGTTAAAATGTTTGGATGGGTAACGAAACATCTCCGTTTAATAAATTTTGGTTTGGTTGCTGTGATTTAACCTTTTTAGATGCTTTGGGGCTGGATGATTGAGTCTTCATTTTTTTTAAAATCTGATCTTGGTTGTTTTCTTGCAGACATTTCATTATCCAACTACCCCAGAACAAGCACAGAATAACAGAGTTGGAAGAAAATCTGAGTGGGATGGGATAGGATTAGATTAGGATGGGATGGGATGGGATGGGATAGAATAGAATAGAATAAAGACTAGACTGGACTGGACTGGACTGGAATAGACTAGACTAGACTAGACTAGACTAGAATAGAATAGAATAGAATAGAATAGAATAGAATAGAATAGAATAGAATAACAAAGTTGGAAAAGATCTTCAAGGTCTTCTAGTCCAACCCTGTGCTCAAGCAGGAGACCCTATACCAGGGGTGGGTTTCAGGCGGTTCGCGGCCTTGACTTTGTCACCCAATCTGGGCTTAATGAGACCATGCGTTAGTTATATTAACTTGTGACTTGTATACCCTGGCAGAGTTTTATCTACATGGCTTTGTGTGTTTTCCCCTCATTCTTTAAATGCTTTTGTGCTTTTTAAAACATTGTTAGCTGCCTAGAGTCATGAAACCAAGATGGGTTACCCTATAAATTGAAACCATAAATAATAAAATGAAAGAAGTAGATCCCTTCCCTTTTCCTTACTGTCTTCAGTACTGCTTTATTTAATAAGCTGGGGTGAGAGAGGCAGGCGTTATCTATCATGTCAAATCATGATCTATTCAATCATGGTTTGTTAAACAATTGACTAGATTTGGGTTTGCACAATTCATTAAACCAGGATTCTCCAAACTTGGCAACTTTTAACACTTAATGGATTTTAACTTCCAGAAATGAAAAGCTGTGGCATTCCGGGACTTGCAGTCCAGAAGTCTTAAAATTGTCAAGTTTGGAGACTCTCACATTAAATCATGAACTACGATATAAACCACACTCTTAGAATTGTAGATCTTGTTAAGCCAACACAAGGAACAAGGAATCATCCACCCAAACTTGCTAGCAGTTCTGTGACTTAAATTTATGGACATCTTCTTTTTCCTATCTTTCCCCTTCCCACCCCGAAGCTAGGACCACCAAGTATCCCATATGAATTATCCTGAAATCACGCTTCTCTATTTTTAAACCATTTTTTGTGTATATCTTTCCAGTTGTTTATATGGTTTACAGGGTTCTTAGAGAGCAATGGACTCTTGAAAACCAAGAAGCTGGTTGCAAATATTTATGTCAAGGAATGGATTAAATAAACCACATTTCAACTCATTGTAAAGAATAAATCTGGTCAGAGAGGAAAACCCGCCAATGTGATTTGTCTGTGGGATTGCCGAGAGGGGAGGGGGGGAAGGCTCTTCCCGCAGACCCTTCACTGGGATGGTTTGTGAAGTAGTAATACCGCTTTGTAAAGAGTTAGTGAGATCACGCTTGGAATACTGCATCCAATTTTGGTCACCATATTATAAAAAAGATGTGGAGACTCTGGAAAGAGTGCAGAGAAGAGCAACAAAGATGATTAGGGGACTGGAGGCTAAAACATGCAGAACAGTTGCTGGAATTGGATATATCTAGTTTAATGAAAAGAAGGACTAGGGGAGACATGATAGCAATGTTCTAATATTTGAAGGGCTGCCACAAAGAAGAGGGGGTCAACCTATTCTCCAAGGCAAGGCAAGAAACAATGGATGGAAACTAATCAAGGAGAGAATCAACCTAGAACTAAGATGGAATTTCCTAACGGTGAGAGCAATTAACCAGTGGAACAGCTTGCCTCCAGAAGTTGTGGGCCCTCCATCACAAGGAGGCACAGATTGGGCAGCTATTTGTCTCAAATGCTTGAGCAGTGGGTTGGACTAGAAGACCTCCAAAGTCCCTTCCAACTCTGTTATTCAGAATCCACAAGAATGTTAAGCTTTTGCATTCCCTTAGTGTGGTGGTTTACTATTTCTCTTCATTTTGTTGCTAGAGCATGTTCATTATCCTCTTTATAAGCTGGGTCACTAAGTAGCTTTAAAAACAAAATAAATAAATGATATTTAACCACATTCTCACCAATTTGGGGCAGCCCCGTCATCCCACAGTTCTATTTCTGATGACACCAAACAACCAAACGAGAGATACCACCACCCCCCATTCAGAGTCACCCACAAAACATATTCTCCTATAGATCCTTGATTGCACCTTAGACTGTTGCTTCTCCGTGCCATGTACGTAATATATGTGGGTATATGCATAATTTTGTATGTATTTATTTATGTTGTTTTAATAAAGTGTATATTGCAGATGGTGACCCTTTGAGAGCTGCATGCAACGAAATTTCATTTTTTTTCTGCATAATATTTTTATTTCCATTTCATTCTATACAATCACATGTTTACTGTGCATAACTGGGGCATATAACATTGAGTAATAAACACAGCCCTCACTTATATAGAAAATGCCCCCTACAATACAAACCCAATATACTACCTTGACCCACCATACACCCTCTTTCAACCCCCTCCAACTTTCATTCTTCCTTCTCACATACCCCTCTACACCTACTTCCCCTCCCCCTCTATCTAACCCTAACCCTATCACTCCCTCTCTTAATCCATTCCCTCCCTTCCTTCTCCTCCTCCTCTCTCTCACCCTCTCCACCCTCCTTCTTCTTTCACTCAGCTCCTCCCTTCGGTATACTTCTATTACCCTCCAATATATTCGGTTTGTTCTGTTTTAACACTAACATTAAAAAGCCACAGTATACAGGTGCAGTCATATACTTTAGAATTTAACACATATTATATTTCCCCCCTCCCCCCTCCCCCTAGATCCCCACCTCCCTTCCCTCCCCCTGGCTTCCCAGAGCCCATACATGGTATAACTTTTGGACAATCACAGTCTAAAATATCTCTACATTGAACTCAGCTTCTTACTGTTACCCAGAAATTTCATTTTGATGTATGTCAATTAGTGCACATTCAAAGTGATGACAAAGCAGTGGTGAAATTCAGCCGGTTCTATCTGGTTCGGGCGAACCGGTAGCTGTGGCGGTGGGAGGCTCCACCCACCAGCCCAGACATTTTCACATCCCGTTTTGGATGCTCTGAGCATGCGCAGATGGTCCTACGTATGCGTGGAGCTGGTGCATGCAAGCACAGTTAGCGTGGTCACCTTTGCAAACCAGTAGCGAAGGTAAGTTGATTTCACCTCTGCAATAAAGTCATTCTAAGTCTAAATCTAGAAGATACTTTTTTTTCTCCCTCTTTTTTATACAGTTGTTTGGCAATAGTCAAATCGATGAAAGGGTGCCCTCTCCTCTAAAAATAAATAGCTCTCAAAATCATTGAGGAGAACTGTCTTTTCAGGAGCTCGTGAATGGCATCCAGAACTCTTCAGCAAATCTGGAGTCCGTTTACAGCGGGGCCGACCTTTGCAAAGAAGGGAAATTCAACCGACTCATTTCTACCACAGTGAAAGTTTCTGACCTACAGGAGAGGATCATTGGACACAAAAACAGAGCCTGGGGAAAGAACACGGAAGAAATTCGCTGTAAACAACTCCTGTTTTTCTACCTACAGCACTTTAAAACAAAAGAGTTTTTAGCTGAATTCCTCTTGGAGGAGCCAAGCCTGCAGCTAGGAAGAAAACTAGATTTTTCAAGAAAACGCTGGTGGTGGGACAAACGTTTTGAAAGTTCTTCCTAGTACAGATGGTTCTTGAATTACAAATATTCATCTAGGGACCATTCAAAGTCATTGTTGTGGCCTGCCAGTGGCCAGCAGAGCTGGCAGCAGATTCGGACAGTGGGGAGGTTGGGGAGGAAGATGGGCCAGTCCTGGAGTCTGGGGAAGGCTCTGATGAGGGCTCTGTGTCGGAGGCAGAGAGGGGGCCAGGGCCGTATGCCAGTTCTCAGCTGCCTTCAGAGTCAGACATCAGTGAGGCAGATGAACAGCTGGAGCCTGTTCCCAGTGTGCGCATGCACAGAGTTGCCAGACGAAGGGAGCAGCTAAAGAACAGGGGTCGACTTGGGAGTAAGGCCACAAGTGGACGATGAATGGCCCTCCCAGAGGAAATAAAAGAGGAGTGATCACTGCCATCATTTGACTGTGTTTTATGATGGTTTTGCTTTAAAAATCCTGCATTTTTTTTTATTTTCATCCAAATCGTGCCCATCGCAACCCATCGTTTTGCTTAATGACCGTGGTGTTTGCTTTACAACTGGGACATGTGCTTAATGACTGCAACAGAAATTATCCTAAAATTGGATCATTTACAATCCTTATAATACACACCATAATAGCAATAGCAATAGCACTTAGACTTATATACACTTTACACTGCTTTATAGCCATCTCTGTTTACAGAGTCAGCCTATTGCCCCCAACAATTTGGGTCCTCATTTTGCCCACCTTGGAAGGATGGAAGACTGAGTCAAACTTGAGCCTGGTGAGATTTGAACTGCCAACTTGCAGGCAAGCCAGCAGGCAGCAGAAGTAGTCTGCAGTACTTCTCTCTAACCACTGCCCCACTGTGGCTCAATGGTCATAGATCGAGGACTACCTGCATGGCAATCAATCAATCAAATCATCAATCCAAAAAAGGAAGAAAGAATGAAGAAATTGCATTGTTTGAATTTGAATTCAGCCTTATCTAATTTGGGATTTTGGAACCATTGCAAAGCAAAATGCTGAAAAGTGTTTGACCTCTTCATGTCTCTCAAATACTACCCTGCAGTTTGCCAATAATAATTAAAACCTATAATAGTGAAAAAAGTCTGTCCAGAAGTGGTTTATGTCAAAAAATGACCTCCAAGTGGCCTCAAAGACTCTCTAGAAGGATGCAAATGGCCAAGCCTTTGCATGGTATATAAACCCTTCCATTCCCCATTATCCAGTCAGAGGTGAAGAAGCTTCTTGGAGGAGAAGTGAAACGTTTTCAAAGAAAAAAAAACAGAAAGTACAGTTGCCTCTTGAAAAAGATCCTTTGGGATCATCAAGGAACGAGGTTGCAAAAATAGTGCATTGTAGGCAGAATTGCAATCATACAAGCATGTCTCTGAAGAAGCATCAACCAATCTTTTATGTATACAAAAATAAGAAAAAAAGTAGACAAATTTTTATCTGAATTTTTTTTTAAAAAAAAACAGCCTCTGTTTACTTATTTCCAAGGGATGTTTCTGCATACGTTGTAACTAACTCTGTCTTAACGCTGATCTTTACGGAGTCCGAAAAGCCAACAATATTATTCGCAGAATAAAAGGACAGATGGAGGAATCAAGAGAACGGATAGAAGGAAAGCTGGAAGTTTAAAATATTTTTAGTGTCCGCAATATATTGGCTGTGCCTAGGAGAGAGGTCAGTGGAGAAATTGGAGTAATGGAATGAAAATAGGATATTCCAGAGAGAGGACATGACTCAGTGGTGTACAGCGCAGATTTTGGTTGCAAATTCTGTGGGCAGGCATTGTGTGCGTGTAATTCTATTTCTGCTTTTGTCCAACAGGAAACCAAAAATGACAGTTGAAAGAAGGAACCGTTTCCAGGAGAGAAAACACACCCTATCTTTCTCCAGCGAATTTAAAGATGTACTCCTTCATCTGATGTCTGTGGAGATTCTCAATCATCCAAATCATCGTTGTCTCAAAGGTGCTTTTTCAAAAGGCAACCAGACTGGGGTTTTTTTTTTCCTTTCAGGAAGAAGAAAAAGATGTTTTGCTTCATCAGTTGTGATGGGGTTCTGACCTAGGCTTCCCCAAAAAAGCACGAAGCAGATTCCTGGTCCCGAGAAAACCCCTTTTCTTAGACGAATGTGAATTCCTCCCATTCACAATCAGCAAAGGCCTAGCAAACAGTCTTTCAAAGGTGAAGTTATGACCACAGACCTTATCTAGCTCAGGAAACTGCCATGTAAATATTTTCCAAATGCAGTGCTGTGCAAGGAAAGACATGGCACAGAGTCTCTGAGATTCACGGACAGATCTTCATATTCCTGAAATGAATGAATGAACAAACAAATTGTTTCTTGCAAAAGTCCCCTCCCCTTTCGCTCCTCTTTTATTTCCTATTGGAGGGGAGATTCACCATCCACCTGTGGCTTTACTCCCAAGTTGACCCTGATGTCTTAGCTGTTCTTTTCTTCTGACAGCTCTGCTCATGCGCACACTGGGAACAGGCTCCAGCTGTTCCTCTGCCTCACTGCTATCTAGCTCCGACCACAGCTGAGAACCGCCAGACAGCCTTGGCCCCATCTCTGCCTCTGACACAGAGCCCTCATCCGAGCCTTCCCCAGCCTCCAGGACTGGCCATTGTTCCTCCCCAACCTCCTCACTGTCTGACTCTGATGCCCGCTCCATTGGCCACTGGCGGGCCACAACAGGTGGTGGGATATAAGGATCGGTTCTGACAGGAATCCATCATCCAACTTTCATCAGTTCCTTGACTCTTTCACATGGTGCCTAATTGATAGCCTTCAGGGGTGAGAGTTGCTTCCGGCATTACTGCCGGTTCGGTGCGTGCAAAAGTTTTGTGTGCGCGCACTTGCTTTGCTTGTGCATGCGCATTTGCACGTAAACAGGTCTGCACATGCACAAAATGTTAAAAATGGGGGGGGGGAATCACATTTGTGCAATGAAAATTGTTCTGCCCATGCACAGAACTGAAAATCAAGATGGCGCCGCTGTAGGAGAACCGTTTCGGGTGGGTGGCAGGCCTGGGTCGCTACCTGTTCCAGGCCGCCAAGTTACTACCGGTTCAGCTGAACCGGTCTGAACCAGTAGGAACCCACCTCTGATAGTCTCACCCAAAATGAGGTTTAGATGTTTGATTTGTCAAAATTTATTCTTTTTTTTTTGCATTAGCAGTAGCAATAGCAGTTAGACTTATATACCGCTTCATAGGGCTTTCAGCCCTCTCTAAGCGGTTTACAGAGTCAGCATATCGCCCCCACAGTCTGGGTCCTCATTTCACCCACCTCGGAAGGATGGAAGGCTGAGTCAACCTTGAGGCAGTGAGATTTGAACCGCTGAACTGCAGATAGCAGTCAGCTGAAGTGGCCTGCATTCATTTAAATGTATTTATTTCTTTATCGAAATATTCCAATCCCAGGTAGAGGTAGTCCTTGACTTACAATGGCACTGAAAAAAAAATAACATGGCCTTTTATTGACACTTATTTTCGATTCTTGCAGCATCCCCGTGATCATGACATCAAAACTGAGATGCTTGGCAACTGACTCGTATTTACGACCGTTGCCGTGTTCCGGGATCATGTGATCCCCTTTTGCGACCTTTTGACCAGCAATGTTAGTAGGGAAGCCTGATTCATATCAGAACCGTGTTAGTAACTCAACCACTGCAGTGATTCACTTAACAACTGCAGCAAGAAAAGTTGTACAATGTGGCAAAATTCACTTAACAAATGTCTTACTTAGCAACAGAAAATGTTGGGTTCAGTTGTTGGTCGTAACACGAGGACCACCTGTATGTTGCTTGTTCATCTTTAAATACTAACACTGTTTCTTAACCAATTGCTTGTATTCTGGTTGCACTAACTACCCTGACTCTATACTCCAGTTTTACACTCCCAGTTAATGAAGGAGTAATGAAAAGGGCTAAGGGTGACATGACAGCAGAGTTCCAATATCTCAGGGGTTGCCACAATGAAGAGGGAGTCAAACTATTCTCCAAGGCACCTGAGGACAGAACAAGAAACAATGGGGGGAAACTAATCAAGGAGAGAAGCAACTTAGAACTGAGGAGGAATTTCCTGACAGTTAGAACAACTAATCAGTGGAACAGCTTGCCTCCAGAAATTGTGGGTGCCCTAATTTTGGAAAAGAAGCTATTGGATAATGACTTGTCTGAAGTGGTGTAGGGTTTCCTGCCTGAGCAAGGGGTTGGACTAGAAGACCTCGAAGATCTTTTCCAACTTTGTTATTCTATTCTATTCTATTCTATTCTATTCTAGTCCAGTCCACTCTAGTCCAGTCTATTCTAGTCCAGTCCACTCTAGTCTTTATTCTATTCTATTCTATTCTATCCCATCCCATCCCATCCCATCCCATCCCATCCTAATCTAACCCTATCCCATCCCACTCTTATCCTATCCTATCCTTTATTCCTTATTCCTTATTCCTTATTCCTTATTCCTTATTCCTTATTCCTTATTCCTTATTCCTTATTCCTTATTCCTTATTCCTTATTCCTTATTCCTTATTCCTTATTCCTTATTCCTTATTCCTTATTCCTTATTCTATCCTATCCTATCCTATTTCATTCCATTCCATCCCATCCCATCCTAATTTAATCCTATCCCATGCCATCCCACTCTTATCCTATCCTATCCCATCCCATCCCATCCTATCCTATTCCATCCCAATGCTATCCTATCCTATCCTGCCCTAACCTACCCTAACCTACTTGACATAATATTATGGGGAAGGAGGAAAATTCCTTTCTTTCCCAACAGTATGATTAATGCTAGTTTAATAGCTAATAATGCTATTGCAACCACTGTATTTTGAAAAAGAATTTTTTTCTCTCTCCTCTTTTTAAAAGCAAACAAAGACCTGTATCTGGGCAAAGGGTCTAGGAAGAAATCCCTAGCTATCCAAACAAGCCAGGTACTAAAGTCCAGAAATGGCCAGAATAAGCTCCAATGCTGTTATTTTATAAAAAATCTAACATTTGCTGGCTGATCATTTTGGTCCAAGTCAAACATAAAAAGCCACTCAATGGCTGGAGGAACTTAAAAGAAAAAAAAAAGAGGGACACTATAGGACTTTGAACATTCACCATGCTCTGCAGAGGTAGCATTCAGCCGGTTCGGATCGGTTCAGGCGAACTGGTAACCAAAATTTTAAGTGATTTGGAGAACCGGCAAATACCACCTTTGGCTGGCCATGCCCTTGCCCGCCCGGTCGCTGCTTGCCCTGCCCACTTGCTCACCCTGCCCATCTGCTCACCCTACCCAGTCACTCCTCACCTCCCCGGCATAGCACACTGTGTGTGGGTCCTTGCTTGTGCATGCTCACAGTCTCTGCTCTGCAGCCTGCCTGCATAAGCTGCCTTCCTACCAGTGGTGGGATTCAGCCAGTTCGCACCTATTCAGGAGAACCAGTTGGTAACTTTCTAAGTAGTTCAGACAACCGATTGTTGGAAGAAATCTCCTTTTGGTTCTTTCCACTTTACAGGGCTAATCCTGTAAGGAAGGCAGGAAGGAAACATTCTGGTGTTGTTTCTAGCCTAATCTTTATTGCCCTGCTTACAGAAACTGCCTCTCCGGTTAACCCTTATTACATTGTAACAGCTAAGGCGAAGCGCCCATCGACCTGAGTGACCTTGAGTTGGCCACGCCCACCCAGTCACATGACCACCGAGCCCCACCTACCCAGATGGTCATTAGGGCAGAGAACCGGTTGTTAAATTATTTGAATCCCACCACTGCTTCCTACACAGGGTCAACTTAATTTACGAAGCACCAGAAGGCACGACAAGAAACAATAGATGGAAACTAATCAAGGAGAGGAGCAACCTGGAATTAAGGAGAAACTTCCTAACAGCGAGGACAATTAACCAGTGGAACCGAAGTTGCCTTCAGAAATCATGGACGCTCCATCACTGGATGTTTTGAAGAAGACATGGGCAGTCACTTGTCTGAAATAGCACAGGGTCTCCTGCTTGAGCAGAGGGTTGGAATAGAAGACCTCCAAGGTCCCTTCCAGCTCTATTCTATTCAAATCAAGCTGGGGTTCTCCTTCAAGATGCAAATGGCCAGGTTCTAATTATGCTACTTTGGACACCTCTAGTGAAGACCTGGTTGTGTAGAGAAGTCCATAATGCTGGGAAAGGTGGAAGGAAAGTGAAAAAAAGGGTGGCCAGCAGCAATGTGGTTGAATGCCATCACAACGGAGATAGGTACATCATTAAGGACCGCATTGGGGGCAGATCCTCCTCCTGAAAATCTATCTACATGATCCCTGAGAGTTGACTGGCTTGATGCCACATAAACAGATTAACAGAGGTGGAAGGAACCTTGTAGGTCAGGGATCAGCAACCTGCGGCTCCGGAGCCGCATGTGGCTCTTTCATTCCTCTGCTGCGAGTCCCTGTCACCAGTCGGCGCCACAATTTTGAGAGGAGCTTCTGGTTGTGGGAGGGAAACACAGTGCGCCAGGAGAAGACTCCATGACAAGGGTCGGGTTTTCTGGTTGGCTCCGCAATTGATAGGGCTTTTGGTTAGGACAGGTAGAGGAAAAAGGACACTGTGCTAGGGGGAGACTCTATGGTGAGGGAACCGGACTTCCGGTCAGCTCCAGAATTGAATGGGGGGGGGCTTTCGGTTAGGACGTTTGTGGCTCTTTGCGTGTTTAAGGTTGCCGACCCCTGTTGTAGGTCATCTAATCCAACCTCCCTATCAAGAAGCAGGAGACCCTACACCATTTCTGACAGATGGCAATCCAGTCTCTTCTTGAAAGCTTCCAGTGATGAAGCTCCCACAACTTCCGAAGGCAACTTCTGTTCCATGGCTTGATTGTTCTCCCTGTCAGAAAAAAAATATCTCCTTAAAATAATCAATCAATCCATCCATTTTGAATACCACTCGTCTGAAACAGGAAACAGCAAAGCCAAGTCGTCACAGATGATATTTTCAAACACGCAAATATGTTTAGTTTCTCCAGCTCGCTGATTCATTAACTTATTATTAATGGGGGCTGTTTGTTGATTCAGAGATACATATAAGCAGGGTTCTTAAGCTGGGCCAGTGGGACCCTTGGGAGTTGAACATGCTTTCCTTGGCCATGTGACTTGACTCTGAACCAGGCAAGCCAGGTTAAAGAAGTTAAACTGTAACTATGTTTTATAGCCTGCCTTTTGCCTCGAGGAAAGCAAAACATGCACCCCACAACGGAGGAGGAGGAGGAGAGATCAAAGGCCCATACAGTAAACATTAATGGCAGTTACATATTTCAATGTTTATGGCTGTTGGGGCGGCAGAGGGAGTGTGGGGAGGGAAATCCATAGAGAAAAACAGTGCTGGGGTTGCAGTGCAAAATAAATGGGGTTAACCTAGCTAATAATTTCCAGGTGATGTTTACTTGGTCAGACCTTATCAAGGAAAGACTTCAACGGTTTTCATGATTGAGGTGGAATTCTGACCCTGCCAAAGTCAAGGTGGGTTTTGTTGTTGATTTCAGTGGGTTAGCAATTCATTCTGCCACCACCTGCTCCTCCTCTTCCTCTTCCTCCTCCTCCTCCCTTGTATTCCTGTAGGTTACTCCAGGCCTCAAGCAATCCGAAAACAATCCAAACCTGTGTCAATACACCTTCAGATTTACATATTTCGGATCGCCATTTTGCAACCTTCACGTTGCAAAAATTCTGGTGGACGTACTGAAAGATCTCGGGGCCCAAGTCCAAAACTCTTCAGCCTAGGCAGTGTTGACGAATCTTTTCAGCACCGAGTGCCGAAACGGGGGCCCGTGCGTGCGTAAGCACGTGGCAGAAACAGGAGTGCATGTGAACTCCGCGCGACTGCTCTTCCGGTTTCTGGCATGTGCATGCACACCAGCCACTTGGTCTTCTGGTTTCTGGTGTGCATACACGTGCAAAGATTAGCTGGCTAATGTGCACGCATGCGCCAGAAACTTGAAGAGTGGCCGCCCGGTTGTTCTTCGCGCATTCATGTGTGCCAGAAACCAGAAGACCATGTGGCCAGTGTGCATCCATGTGCTGGAAACTGGAAGAGCAGCCACCTGGTGCATGCATACGCATAAGAGCCGAGGTGGCGCAGTGGTTAGGGTGCAGTACTGCAGCCACTTCAGTTGACTGTTATCTGCAGTTCGGCGGTTCTAATCTCACCGGCTCAATGTTGACTCAGCCTTCCATCCTTCCGAGGTGGGTGAAATGAGGACCCAGACTGTGGGGGCGATATGCTGACTCTGTAAACCGCTTAGAGAGGGCTGAAAGCCCTATGAAGCGGTATATAAGTCTAACTGCTTAGCTGCTTACCCACTGGCCCAGCTACTCTGGTCTCGATACCCACAGCAATAGCACTTAGACTTATATACCTCTTCACCGTGTTTTACAGCCCTCTATAAGTGGTTTACCGAGTCAGCCTCTTGCCCACAACTATCTGGGTCCTCATTTCACTGACCTCGGAAGGATGGAAGGCTGAGTCAACCTTGAGCCTGATGAGATTCGATCTGCCAAACTGCTGGCAGCTGGTGATCAGCAGAAGTAGCCTGCACTAATGCACTCTAACCCCTTGGCCACCGTGGCTCATAATTTGGGGGAAGATTTGAGAAGAACTTGCTAAGCATATTGCTTTTGAGTTCATGGAGGGAAAAAAAGAATGCACATTTACAAATAAAGGTGATTGCCTGATTCTAGTGTAGAGTACCAGCCACTGCAGTTTTCAAATCACAGCTTGTGGTTTAGCTTGTGTGCACACATCTGCAGAACAAACGGGTAACTCCAATGTGCAAAGCCTAGCTGTTATTCTGGATAAACCATGGCTTATAGCTTAGCCCTGTGGGTTAAATTCAACTCTCAACTCTGGCTTCCTTGGCCAAACCTGGTCAACTCCATTTATGCAAACCCAAATGGCAGTGAAAGACAATATGTAGGCCACAGGATTGGCTCCGAGACCAAAGGAAAGGAACCGAAAGCATTAAACACACAATTTAGGTTCAGATCAGGACTTTCTCCGGCTTATTTATGCAATTGCGACACACAGAGATTCTGGCATGTTAGCAGGCAGGGTGGCTGTGTTCCTGGACCTAATATTGCCCCAGACACTCACAAACTTGGCTAAGGCATCGGAGTTGTCCAACGACACCGTTAAAGCAAGACTCTTCCACGAGGTTGAAGAGCTGGGCAGGATGGGGGAGTTATGGGAAGGAGAAGGATTTTTGCCCTCTCTCATCTCTTTGGCTTGTTGAGAAAGGACTTCAACGCTGCAGCAGGAACGGTGTTTGCACAGAAGAGGTCAAGGCGCGCCAGGCTCCAGTTGCACAGCACCATCGTTGGCCAAATCAAACAGAGGTTCCTCAGCTGCCAAGATTAATTTTGTAGTTCAAGTGTCCTGCTTGTTTGAAAACAGACTGAGGAGGTTCCCTATGGAGCTCTACACAATCACACACCTGATTGTGTATGTGACCTTTTTTCAGTGTTGAGGGGACTCAAGGGGAAGTTGGCTGGGATCCTGTAGAAAGTTAGCACCCACCCCTCTCCTAGAAGAATGAAAATATTTTGAGAAATATTAAAAAAAGGCAGGGTAAAATATTCCCCCTAAAAGAGAAATAGAACAGCACTTAGCAATAGCACTTTGACTTATATACCGCTTCATAGTGCTTTACAGCCCTCTCTAAGCGGTTTACAGAGTCAGCCTCTTGCCCCCAACAATCTAGGTCCTCATTTCACCAACTTTGGAAGGACGGAAGGCTGAGTCAACCTTGACCCTGGTGAGATTCGATTTGCCAAACTGCTGGCAGCTGGTGATCAGCAGAAATAGCCTGCAGTACTTCACTCTAACCACTGCACAACCGTGACTCTTAAGGGAGAAATCAGAGCTCCAAGCCCGGAAGCAGATACTAAGCTGAATCCAGCTGTGTTGGTAATCCACTACTCCCTGCAGCAAGGTCTGAGCAAAGGTAGGGTGAACCCTCAGCCACAATAGGAATTGCCAAACTTCATTGCACCAGCCAAACTTCAACCAAGCTTAGCTCAGACAAGCTCCTAGGATTTGTACATGGCACACTGGGAGTCTGGCAACAGCCAATAGAATGCACGTTCCTGCACGGGAACAGGACGCTCAAGTGCGAAGCCCAAAGAAGGTAAAAATACCCCTCGCTCTCAACTCCGCATGGTCAGCTACCCACATGTGGTTCTGCTTCCTCAATAAACCATCTTTCCAATCAGCCTCCATGTTTCCAGTGTCTTTCTCCCAGCTTAGAATTGAACCAGGTGGATATTTCTCTCAACAATCCTACACATCTTTACTAGATGGTTAAACTTAACCCCCCACCGAATTTAGTGGGTCTGGCTGCTGAATCATAGTCACCTGTGTTTGAGCAG
Source organism: Thamnophis sirtalis (assembly GCF_051295495.1). Taxonomy (NCBI): domain Eukaryota; kingdom Metazoa; phylum Chordata; class Lepidosauria; order Squamata; family Natricidae; genus Thamnophis; species Thamnophis sirtalis. The sequence continues at coordinate 108,805,994 of NW_028261382.1, read as the reverse complement.
GTCTGAGGAAGGTAAGAGAAACAAAAGGAGTAAGGACAATATTTGCTAATCTGATGAATGACTACTTAGATGTCGATGAAAGTTGATTTTTAGGGCCAATGGTAGTTATTAATTATTAGCAAATAGTTTTCTGTACCTAGTTTTCTACTATAGGATACTCAGAATGGGCCTCCAGAATGAAGCACCCACTGTAATAATGTCATGCAACAGGTATGTAATGAATTCATACTGCGTAATGTAATGCAGTGACAGGGCTTAGGGTTCCAGTCCATTTCATAGAATAACAGAGTTGGAAGGGACCTTGGAGGTCTTCTAGTCCAACTCCCTGCCCAAGCAGGAAATCCTATATCATTTCAGACAAACGGTTGTCAAATCTCTTCTTAAAAAGCCCAGTGTTGGAGCACACACAACTTCTGGAGGCAAGCCGTTCCACTGATTGATTGTTCTCACTGTCAGGAAATTTACCCTGAGTTCTAGTTGTTTTCTCCTTGATTAGTTTCCACCCATTGCTTCTTGTCTTGCCTTCTAATGCTTTGGAAAATAGGTTGTACCTCTGTGACGTATGTCAAATATGTCTGTCCGTCTGTCTCTCCTATCCAGTCTTACTATTTATCCAGAATTTTGTTAAGATTCCTTCCTTCCTTCCTTCCTTCCTTCCTTCCTTCCTTCCTTCCTTCCTTCCTTTTTCCAGCTTTATTCTGAAATGTCTGTGTAATTCTATGTGCTGTATGTTGTCAAAAGCCGTATGTATGTATGTATGTATGTATGTATGTATGTATGTATGTATGTATGTATGTTTCATATTTCACCCATCTCCTTCAAGATTTATTTATTCAGAAGCGAGATTTTGTTTTGTTTCAGTTGATCTTACTCTATTGCAAATCTTTTTAGGACTATAGCCTTCAGGGAAAATAAAATATTCTTTACAAGAGATCATTAGAAAGAAGAAAAAGAGCGCAGAAATCAGACAAAATTAACTATGGAATTAAGACACCAGCCAATTTTGAGATATGCAGTACCATTCTAATACACACACACTTACATACATATGTATACATACGTACACACATATACATACATCCCTCCCATCCTCCAGGGAGGAGAAGACATGCAGTTCATCCACAACATAATTCTCTTCTGCACATATATATATATATGGCTTTTCTATATAGTCATTTTTATGGGACAGAATTTATGGTAGCTCTTAAAAAGGCAGCTGGATAAAGCAGCAGAAATTCACACCTCAAATGTACACTTTGATTGCCTTGAGCAGTTAGAATTGTTTTGGATTACTCAAAACTTAAGTTGTGCATTTGAAAAAGAAAAGAGTGAACGATACAGCAGAAATTCAACAGGTAATGCTCTCCCCAATGACTTCAATCTAAGGCAGTGAAAAGCTGCCTGTAGATGGATTTCTTCCCCAGCTGGGAAACTTGCTCCAACTATAGCAGAGAATTGCCACCACTTTAACTTGAATACACACAACAATAATTTCTTTGTACCAATCTGAGCCGGTTAAAACAGGAAAATTAATAATGAATATAAAGAATTATTTGTTACCGATATCAACCACCCACTGGTCTTTATTTTTTACCTGGTGGTCAGTCCTGCATGCATTGATCAGCAAACAGTATCCTGAGCTTTCTTCCTTGGCTTATGATTTTTTAAAAAAAGATGACTAGTCCAAGAAATTGGTATCTATAAAAGCTGGCTTGCTTGGAGAAAAGCTACAAATAAAATAAGCGATGGTGTTTGTAGCAATTCATCTGATTTTGCCAGGCATCAAGGTCACTTCCCTCCCATCCTCTAGGGAGGAGAAGACACGCCGTTCATCCACAACATAATTCTCTTCTGCATATAATTCCCATCAAAACGGAGCTGCTTAGAACAGCTTACAAGACGGCATCTGTTCAGCTGCAGATATTCAGGTCAAGCTGGGAGCTTTTAGAGGGGTGGGAGATTACAGTGAATGGTGGTATGGATGTGAAGCCATAGAGAAAAGGATGAAAGAGATGCTTCTTGTAACAGTTACTCTTGGCTCCTAATCTGGAGAACTGCAAACTTGGAGGTCCATTGGGTAACAGAATAACAGAATAACAGAGTTGAAAGGGACCTTTGAGGTCATCTATCTGTCCCCCTGCTCAAGTAGGAGATCCTATACCATTTCAGGCAAAGGGTGGTCCAATCTTTTCTTAAAAACCTTTAGTGTTGGAGCATTCACAACTTCTGAAGGCAAGTGGTTCCACTGATTGTTCTCACTGTCAGGAAATTTATCCTTAGTTCTAGTGTAGGAAGTTAGTGCCCACCACTCTCCTGGAAAAATGAAATATCCTGGGAAATATTGAAAAGGCAGAATATTATATTTCCCTGGATCAGAAATGGAGAAACATGTTTTTTAGGCAGGAAACAGACTCACTCTTAATAGCCCCCACCTTTGTCAATGGGCCATTAAAAAACGCCTGGGCCAGTCTATTCTACATAACAAAGATCCCCCAGCTACAGGGTGATGGGATTAAGGCATGATAGTATCAGACCTTTCCCCATCTCACCACAGGGCACATGGGAAGAAGCAATGCTCAACCAAACCTGGACTCACAGCCTACAGAGTTGCCCCTGCATGGGCCCATGGGAGTCTGACAACCAATCAGAATACAAGTTCAAGATCAAAGGCCAGAGAGGGCATAAAACCAGGAACTTTCAGCATTGGTTGTCAGACTCCCATGGGGCCATGCAGGGGCAATTCTCTAAGCTGTGTTTTGAATCCAGGTTTGGTTGAGTTCTCAGATGCTGTGTGGTGAGTTGGGTAAAGGGCCAATATTATCATGCCTTAATCCCATCCCTCTGGAGCTGAAGGGGAGAACTCTTTATTATGTAAAGTGGACTAGCTCAGGCTTTAATGGCTCATTGACAAAAGGGGATGGGCAGGAAGCTGCAGGCAGCTATTCTGTCTTTAAAACATGTTTCTTCCTTTTCACATCCAGAGAAATATTCTGCCTTTTCAATATTTCCTAGGATATTTCATTTTTTCTGGGAGAGGGCTAGGTGATAACTTCCTACAGTACACAATATGAAAGACAGGGAAGGAAAAAGGGAAGAGAAAGGTGGGGGAGAGAAAAGGGAAAAAAAGAAAAAAGCCATTGGCATCCCCACAATGGACAAAGGCCATCTCAACCCCCACCACGGATGAATGGCTTCAGGAATTAGCAGAGATGGCTAAATTGACTATTTTGATCAAAGAAAAAAACAGACAAATACTTCTGTTTCTACTTGGAAACCACTTCTGGACTTTGTCCTTGAGGTGGTGGAAAAAAATGAAACTTTGGTTTTGAATATTACCGATTAAATAGATTTGTTGTTTCAGGAATGGCTAGCTTAAACTATTATGTATCTTATTTTTCGGAGTATAAGACGCACCAAGATTTTGAAGAGGCAAATTAAAAAAAAAGTGTTTGCACTCTGCAGACCTCCTCAAAATGGCCCATTTTTTGTGTGAAAACAGGCCCTTTTTTTTTCCAAAAAAAAGGGGGGGCATGAATAGCCTTTAGGAGGCTTGTAGTGCTCCTGGGGGTGCCCCCCCCAAAAGCAAAAAACGGCCCAGATTTTGAAGAGGCAAATTTTTTAAAAAAGGGTTTGCACTCTGCAGACCTCCCCAAAACGGCTCATTTTTTGCGAAAACAGGTCCGTTTTTTTTAAGGCATGAATAGCCTTTAGGAGGCTTCTAGAGTGTTCCTGGGGGCTGGGGGTAAAATTGAGCAGAAAACCGCCTGTTTTTTGCATGGCCATTTTGGCGAAGGGGGCGGGGTTTCAGGAGGCAAAAAATGCCATATTCAGTGTATAAGACGCACCCAGATTTGCAGTCTCTTTTTTGAGGGAAAAAGGTGCGTCTTATACTCTGAAAAATACGGTAAAAGTAAAAAAAAAAAAGGTTTGATGCTATTCTCTTATTCTCCTTTATCAAAGGGTGTCGGAAGTCAACGTCTTTACTTTCCTGTTCCTCTTTTCCCTACACTTTTCCCTTCCCTTCTCCCTCCCCTGTTTTTTTTATACTGTTTTCTTACTGTTTTCTTTTGCATTTTATTTTAGAAACTAATTAAAAGAAAAAAAAGAAAAAGTCTGCTTCAGTCTGGGGAAAGAGGTGAATTAACAAGACAAGCAATAACTTGAACTGGCTACAAACGTTTTCTTTGGAAGACGAAGATCACCCTTAAGCCTATGATGCAATTGTCAGGATTTCTCATGCAATCATAAGAAATAATTTTTTTTAAAAAGCAGACGTGCAGAGAGTCACAGAGTCATTTTTTTGCATTCACTCAAGCTCTGCACACACACACACACACACGTGCGCACGCGCGCGCGCACACACACACACACACACACACAAACCCACAGAAACACACCCAAAACTGCACACAGCCCCCAAACTAACTCACCCCTCTGGCAAAGGGAGTGAGTCACATTTGTGTTTGCTTTTGAAAGAGGCGATAAAGGAAGCAAACAAGAATGAAATGATTTTTTGACGTTGCGAAGCAGAAGCAGAATGAGGAAAAAGGCGCCGAGCAAATTGTAAATAAATCCTCACAAATGTTTGTTTGTCTCTGCTTTTTGGGGGGGCGGGAGTGTTGTCCCCCCGGTTCTCTAGTTTTACAGGTCGTCCTCGCCTTACCGCCACAATCGAGCCCCAACATTTCTGTTGGTAAGAAAGACAGTTTGTTAAGTGAATTTTTGCCTTATTCTATGACATTCTTGCCACAGCTGTTAAGTGAATCACTGCAGTTAAGTTAGTAACACGTTTTTTTTTAAAAAAAAGTTTTTATTGAACATTTTCAAGTTTAAAAACCACAAACACAAGAGAATGTACAAGAACAAATTAAAAACAGATAAAAATACAAACAAAGCAACATAACCATATAATATAATTTTACAGCAGTTGTTAAGTTAGTAACACCGTTGTTAAGTGAATCAGGCTTCCCCCATTGACTATGCTGATTGGAAGGTTGCAATAGCAGTAGACTTAGCAGTAGACTTATATACCGCTTCATAGGCCTTTCAGGCCTCTCTAAGCGGTTTACAGAGAGTCAGCATATTGCCCCCAACAATCTGGGTCCTCATTTTACCCACCTCGGAAGGATGGAAGGCTGAGTCAACCCTGAGCCGGTGAGATTTGAACCGCTGACCTGCTGATCTAGCAGTAGCCTGCAGTGCTGCATTTAACCACTGCACCACCTTGGCTCATGCAAAAGATGATTACATGATCCCAGGACATTGCCACTGTCGTAAATACAAGTAGTCCCCTACTTACAACAGTTTACTTAGCGACTGTTCAAAGTTATAACATCACTGTTTAAAAAGTGACTTGTGACCATTTTTCACAGTTACAACCCTTACAGCATCCCCATGGTCATGTGATTCAAATTCAGCGATTCATATTTAAGACCGTTGCAATGTCCAGGAATCATCCGGAGAGCCCACTCACCCGCCCGTGCTCCTTACAGGTATTTGAGCCGATCAGGGCTTTTGCGCACGTAGCATGCAGCGCCTGTGCGACGCTCCACCGAGGAGTTGGTGCATTGTGGAGCCGTCACGGAGTGTCACGTGCAGCAAGTACGCATGCGCGTGCTGCGCGTGTGCATGTGGTGGACGCACAGCCTCGTTGTACCGTACTGGTTGCAAAGTTCATGGGGAATCCAGATTCACTTAACAACCATGTTACTAATTTAACAACTACTGTGATTTGCTTAACAACGGTGACAAGAAAGGTTGTGAAAATGGGGCAAAACTCACTTAACAAACGGCTCACTTAGCAACAAAAATCTTGGGCTCAATCAATGTTAGTGTTGCGTCTTTACTAGAAGATACGTTAAGAGGAAAATGGATAGGTTAATGATGTCCCAATTGCTTAATATATTGCATTTTTAAGATTAGAGAATCAATATTAATGTGAATGATGTTGTAAATGCTGAAAGCTGTTGCACAGAGATATTTGCACCCAGACAGCACACTGTTTAAGGAAAGATGAAATGTTTACATGTTGAAAAATAAAAAAATAAAAAAATTGGACTCAATAGGGGTCGTAAGTCGAGAATTACCTGTACATTGTAGATGTTACGTGTCCAAAATTTTTTTCAAGTTTTTTTATTTTCTAATATAAATTATACATATTATAGGAACAAAGAGTTGTCCGGGTTTTTTCTTTTACATCCTCTCAGTTACATAGTCCTTTTTACATCATAGTTTTGTTTTCACTTTCAGCCAAATTATTCTCTTCCATTATTTTCCATCTTTATTGTTATTTTTTCTTAATACATAAACAAAATCTTCAATTGTCCCTTCAAAGTTACACCAAATTTTCATTTCTTATTTTCTCCATTGATATATTTTGCTACAAACAGCATACAGCCTCCTCTAATTCAATGTAAGCAGAGAGAGCATTTCTTTCAATTTTTTTCTACCATTAACAACATACGATCATTTCTTTATTTCTTAATGAGTTACATAACAATAACAATCTTACTACTATTCTCTTTAGTCTGCTAATATAACTCTTTTTCCCTTTCTTCCTCTTTTAACCATTTTCTCTTGGGCTCCCCAAAATTCCCAGTTTTAATTCTTTTCCTTCCGAATTTTGTGTCCAAATTTTGAGCACATGACAGTTGGGATCAGTGGTGGGTTTCAAAAATTGTTCGAACCTACTCTGTGGGTGTGGCCTCCTTTGTGGGAGTGGCTTGCCGCCCATGTGACCGGATGGGAGTGGCTTGCCGCCCATGTGACCAGATATGAAGATGCCGCCGACACTTGTCAGAACCACCTTAAATTACCTCACACACAGCACTGGCATGCATAAGAATAGGATGTAAATTTGTTTTTTTTAAAGGCATCTTTGGTTTGCGTTAAAACAACTTCAACACACGCAATGTTCTGATTGCACCACAAACGCAGTAGTCATCCTTACCTTTCACAGAGGCACTGAGTTTTAGAAATATGAGCATGATAGTGTAGAATAATCCTATCCAAGGACCAGTGGTGGGTTTCAAAAAAGTTTGGAACCTCTTCTGTAGGTGTGGCCTGCTTTCCAGGTCCACTGGTGGAACCTCTCCTAACCGGTTCGGTAGATTTGACGAACCGGTTCTACCGAATAGGTGCGAACTGGTAGGAACCCCCCTCTGGTTGGGATGCTGCAAAGGTTGTGAGTTTGAAAAATGATAGTAAGTCAGTTTTTTTTCAGTGCTGTTGTCAGTTTGAACAATCAGCTGCGTTTCTTCTTCTTTTCTTATGTTGTATTTTACAGAAGCTCAGGAAAAGCAGAACCTCAGCTGACTTTTCTGGATATGCCACTACAGGAACTGACTCGTAAGGTATGAATGGGTCAGAGTTTGTTGTGGAAAATCACTTCCAGAAAGCACACAGAGATAACTGATTAGCTGTATATCCTGCATCCAATTTTGGTCACCACATAACAAAAAGGTGGTGAGACTTTGCAAAGCAAAGAAGAGCAACTGAGATGATCAAAGGCCTGGAGACAAAACCATAATGAAGAATGGTTGAAGGAATTGGCCAGTTTAGAGTGTAGGAAGTTATCACCCAGCCCTCTCCCTGAAAAATGAAATATCCTAGGAAATATTGAAAAGGCAGAATATTTCTCTGGATGTGAAAAGAAAGAAACATGTTTTAAAAGACAGAATAGCTGCCTGTAGCTTCCTGCCCATCCCCACTTTGTTAATGGGCCATTAAGAAGGCCACTTTACATCATAAAGACTTCTCCAGCTACAGGAAAGCATGATAATATTGGCCCCAACTGACCACATGGCATCTGAGAACTCAACCAAACCTGGATTCAAAAGGCAGCCTAGAGAGTTGCCCCTGCATGGCCCCATGGGAGTCTGACAACCAATCAGAATGCATTTCTTACACAGGAACAGGAAACAGAGAGGTGGGGCTGAACAGGTTATAAAAAGCCTAGCAAGCCCCTTCCTCAGTCCTTCTCTTCTTCTCCACCAACGTTGAAGCGTGTGATCACCTTTTCTGTTCAGGGCTTAAGCCATGTGGTCCTGTCCACCAATAAACCATCTTTCCAAGCAGCCTCCATGTCTCCAGTGTCTTTTCCCCTACTCACTTGGAGCCGAACCCAGAAAGGACATTTATTTCATCAATAGAAAAGAAGGACTCGTGTGTGTGTGTGTGACATGATAGCAGTATTCCAGTATTAGAAGGGATGCCACAAAGAAAGAGGGAGTCAACTTTTCCCCCCAAAGCACCAGAATTCAAGACAAGAAACAATGGATAGAAAATAATAAAGGAGAGAAGCAACTTGGAATTAAGGAGAAACTTCTTAACAATGAGGACAATTAACCAGTGGAATAGTTTGCCGTTGGAAATTGTGGGTGCTTCATCACTGGAGGTTTTTAAGAAGAGACTGGACCGCCACCTGTCTGAAATGGTATAGGGTCTTCTGCTTGAGCAGGGGGTTGGACTAGAAGACCTTCAAGGTCCCTTCTCATCCTATTCTGATTGATCTCCTATGTGACCCTGGGTGGCTTACAAAAAAATAGAGTGACAGTTGTAAGAATTTCCTGGAGAGAAGGGCAATGAGATCAACATTTTTCAGAGTGAATCACTCTCACTTACGATCCCTCTACAGCCCAGTGCTGGAAATAAATCTCGCCAATGTTGACATTCATGGAACGCAGGGCCCATTTCAGTCTAATTTGAAGCAGGAGTATATTATTTTCACTGCAGTTGTGCCAGGAAGCTAAGCTGGGCTATGAGTGAGGCCTGCATCTGGAGAGCCATCGTTTTGCACTCCTAATCTAGTCCCAAATTTGCTTTTTCAAAAGGCAACAGAACTTGGTTTTTCCTTGAAGATGTTTTGCTTATCCTCCAAGAAGCTTCTTCAGTTCTACTGACCAAAGTTGCATTAACAGAGGAATACAATCAAGATCAAGTGAGGTACTAATACCACTTTATAAAGCCTTAGTAAGACCACATCTAGAATACTGCATCCAGTTTTGATCACCACACTATGAAAACGATGTGGAGACTCTAGAAAGAGTGCAGAGAAGAACAACAAAGATGATTAGGGGACTGGAGGCTAAAACATACGAAGAACGGTTGCAGGAACTGGGCATGGCTAGTCCAGTGAAGAGAAGGACCAGGGGAGACATGATAGCAGTGTTCTAATCTCTCAGGGGCTGCCAGAGAGAGGAAGGGTTCAAGCTGTTTTCCAAGGCACCTGAAGGCCAGACAAGGAATAATGGATGGAAACTGATCAAGGAAAGATTCAACCTAGAAATAAAGAGAAATTTCCTGACAGTGACAACAATCAACCAATGGAACAGAAGTTGCCTTCAGAAGTTGTGGGAGCTTCATCACTGGAAGCTTTCAAGAAGAGAGTGGATTGCTATCTGTCAGAAATGTTGTAGGGTCTCCTGCTTTGTGGGGGGGGGGGACTAGATGACCTACAACAGGAGTCGGCAACCTTAAACATGCACACAGCCACACAGGTCTTAACCAGAAGCCCCCCCCCCCCCGTTCAATTCTGGAGCTGACCAGAAGTCCAGTTTCCTCACCATACAGTATCTTCCTAGCACAGCATCCTTTTTCCTCTACCTGTCCTGTGTAGAGTCTCCTGCTTGGGTGGAGAGTTGGACTAGATGATCTACAAGGTCTCTTCCAACTCTGTTATTCTGTTATTGACTGAATGGCAGTTGGACATTTGCAATCAATAAAAGAAAGATGCTGGGACTCTGGAAAGAGTGCAGAGAAGAGCAACAAGAATGATTAGGGGACTGGAGTCTAAAACACATGAAGAACGGCTGCGGGAACTGCGTATGACTAGCCTAATAGAAAGAAGGACTAGGGGAGACATGACAACAGCCTTCCAATATCTCAGGGGCTGCCACAAAGAAGCTATTCTCCAAAGCACCTGAAGGCAGGACAAGAAGCAAAAGGGTGGAAACTAATTGAGAACCAACCTAGAACATAGGAGAAATTTCCTGACCATTAGAACAATTAATCAGTGGAATGATTTGCTTTCTGAAATTGTGGATGCTTTAGTAGTGTAATTTTTGAAGAAGTGATTGGACAACCATTTGTCTGAAATGGTACGGGGCTTCCTGGGTGAGCAGGGGATTGGACTAGAAGACCACCCAAGGGGTCTCTGGTATTCCGCTAGTCAGAAGGGAAGCCAAGCCCATAAAATCTCCAAGAGACAGAGAAACATCTGAATGGTTAACGTCATCATTTCAACCTTGTGAACTTTCCCTGCAAGAGGGGAAAACCTGAAGGCAGAGGAGGATGGAGTAATTTTGCTCCCAGGGCTGGCATCTTTGCAAAAGTAAAACACAAACACACACACACACATACACACACACACACGCAGAGCAATTCCCACAATTTCCTCTCAGACAGAGATTGAAAATTCTGGAAGTCTTAGTCCACAGTTGGAAGTTGCCAAGTTTAAGAAAACGTGATCTGAACGGCAATTCTCTACCAAGTTGTTGTGTGCCTGCCGCTCTTCGCTGCGAGGGGGGACGTAACCAAAAGACTAGCAAAATACTTAATATGATGCGAATCCAAGCATCATTCAGCCAGAGATTGGCAGGAGAACAGAGGAAATGAGACGTTTTCTAGTGTATTTGGTTTTGTGCATATCGCACATGTATAAAGTCTGAATTCTGCTAGAGGTTTGCACTCCATTTAGATAAGGGTGATCCTCGACTTACAACCATTTGCTTAGAGCCATTTGAAGTTATAATGGCACTAAAAAAAAGTGACTTACGAGCATTTTCACACTTGCAGCACACTATTGTTCTGACCGAGGCTTCCCAAGAGCATGAAGCAAACTCCTGGTCCGAGCAAAACCTCCTTTTTTAATTTACAGTGAATTCTGCTTATTCACATGCAACAAAGTCTTTCAAGGGAGGATTTACAGTCACAGACCTTATCTGGCTTAGAGAGCTGACAGGCCGCTATCTGCAAAACTTAGCAAGGAGTCTCAGAGAGTCAGGAACCAATTAAGCAAACTAATTGTCTCCTGCAAACTCCACTCCCCTTTCGCTCCTCTTTTATTTCGTCTGGGAGGGGCCATTCATCGTCCACCTGTGGCCTTACTCCCAAGTCGACCCCTGTTCTTTAGCTGTTCCCTTCGTCTGGCAACTCTGCGCATGTGCACACTGGGAATAGGCTCCAGCTGTTCGTCTGACACGCTGCATCCCCATGCATCCCGTTTTGAACCTAATAGGCCTCCCTACATCCTCCTGGGAGCAAAAACGGGCTGAGGGCACTCCACTTTGGGCCTAGTAGGCCTCCTTGCATTTATCTGGGAGCCAAAATGGGGTGAATGGGGACTCTTGGAAGGGGCGGGGCAGGAAGGGGCAGGGCCAGCCACCAATTTAACAACCGGTTCTCCTGAACCGGCTGAATCCCACCGCTGCTGCAGCTGTTAAGTGAATCGCATGGTTGTTAAGCAAGCCTGGCCTCCTCCATTGCCTTTGCTTGTTGGAAGTCACCAACCTGTCAAACTCTTCTGAACTCAAGGAACGTGGGAATCCTAAATCTTCTGTACCTTCCCTCCAAGGCGAACGTGTAGCGTGAAATCTGTTACTCTACATTAATGGAATCAAGGTTTACGCAAGCAGAAACCGGAGGAAGGATTTGCGAATGAAAGAGTTACTTTTTGGGGGGGAGGCGTACATTCATCTGCAAGCCAACGATCCCACCTTCGGATTCGTGATTAAAGATTTCAAATAAAGATTTTGTGGTATGTGCCCTTCCCTCGAAAGGCTTGTGATCGCAGTCTTGGCTGGCAACAGAATGTCTGTGTGGGTGTGAACTTGCACGTTGTGGGAAAAAAATGAGGCAAAGCTTGGGAAAATGGCTAATAGGGAACTTTAGCTATTCTTCCTTGGACTGCAAGGATGGGCAGAGATCTAGGCGCCGAGAAAATAGGAATTCCTACCCAAAAATTCCTTCCTGGACCATAGAGTAGACTAGAAAAAGGAATAGAAAAGAAAAGAACTAGAATAGAATAGAAAAAGGAATAGAATAGAATAGAAAAAGGACTAGAATAAAAAAGAAAAGGGAATAGAATAGAAAAAGGAATAAAAAAGAATAGAAAAGAAAAAGGAATAGAATAGAACATAAAAAGGAATAGAAAGAAAAAGGACTAGAATAGAATAGAAAAAGGAATATAAAAGAATAGAAAAGAAAGAATAGAAAAAGGAATAGAATAGAATGGAAAAAGGACTAGAATAGAAAAGAAAAGAAAAGGGAATAGAATAGAAAAAGGAATAGAAAAGAATAGAAAAGAAAAAGGAATAGAATAGAACATAAAAAGGAATAGAAAGAAAAAGGAATAGAATAGAATAGAAAAAGGAATAGAAAAGAATAGAAAAGAAAGAATAGAAAAAGGAATAAAATAGAATGGAAAAAGGACTAGAATAGAAAAGAAAAGAAAAGGGAATAGAATAGAAAAAGGAATAGAAAAGAATAGAAAAGAAAAAGGAATAGAATAGAATGTAAAAAGGAATAGAAAGAAAAAGAATAGAATAGAAAAGAAAAGAAAAAGGAATAGAATAGACTAGAAAAAGGAATAGAATAATATAGAAAAGAATAGGAAAAGGAATAGAACAGAACATCAGAATTGGAAGGGAGTTTGGAGATTTTCTAACCCATTTTCAAGCAGGAGACCCTACACCATGGTTGTTTTCTTGCAGACATTTCATTACCCAATTAGGTAACATCATCAGTGTTAGTAAGGGAGTGGGATTTGCTCTCTGTTTATATATGAGTGGCTTGCCCTGTCAGTGTGAATCTCTCCCACCGAGACTGACAAGGCAGGTTCCCACCAACATTGACAGGGTAAAGCAGTATAGAAAACGAGAGCAAGCCAACTGCCTTACTAACACGGTTCGGTTGGAACGGGGCCGGCGGCGTCCTCGTGCACGCGTGCAGCGCACATATGCGTACTAGCGTCTGTGCGATGCTCCAGCTGCTCCTGGAGGATCGCGCAGGCGCTGTATGCATCCTGCGCATGCGTGGAAGCGCAGAACTCATCAAAACCGGGTAAGGAGCGTGGGCGGGCGTGTGGGCCCTTCCCCGTTCCCGGAAGTTACTTACTTCCGGGTTCACCGACCAACCAGTTCGCAGGGACTGCCGCGAACCGGTTGAAATCCACCCCTGATCTGCAAGAAAACAACCAAGCTCAGACACAACTCTATAAGCCCACAATGACTTTTCCAGAGCCAAAAGCTGCATTTCTTTGAAGGGGAGCTGTTAGGGCAGACAAAACTGGTAGGAAACTAGTACGGTTATGTTCATGGCTTGTTAAGCTACTTTCTGCTGACCTCTGGTCAATTGTCCTCTGATGGAAGCAAGATGCTAGACTGGTTCTCTTGCTTTGTTCCTTCCTGGTTCATCTGATGTTCTTTCATCGCAGGACATGCTGGGATTCCTGAATTGTCAAGATCCGCTGAGTCCCATCAAGTTCAGATCCTTGTAAACCATCATTCTAATATACCCAGCACTCCAGAGGGTTAACGTCATTGCCCAGAGGATAATGGGTTGCCCTTCCCCTCTTTGGAAGAGCTTTATAGCTCCCGCTGCCTTAAGAAAGTTCAAAACATTCTTAAAGATCCATCTCATCCTGGGCACTCTTTTTTTAAAAAAACTATTACCATCTGGCAGACGGTACAGGACAATAAAAACAAGGACAGATAGGCTGAAAACTGTTTCTATCCCAGAGCAGTAACTATACTGAATTCTATGGTATAGTGCAGTGTTTTTCAACCACTGTGCCGCAGCACACTAGTGTGATTTTTTTTTTTAGTGATTTTATTGAGATTTGTAGGCCGCCCTTTTCCCTGAGGGGACTCAGGGCGGCTCACATAAAATCGGGGAAGGGGAGATACAGACAATAACAAAGACACATATAATAAAAACAGTAACCAACATGCATTCATCATTCGGGGGGGGCAACTATCTTCATCCCCAGGCCTGACGGGCTAGCCAGTTCTTCAAGGCTGCGCGGAAGGCCTGGACGGTGGTGAGGGTACGAATCTCCACGGGGAGTTCGTTCCAAAGGGTCGGGGCGACTACTGAGAAGGCCCTCCTCCTTGTAGTTGCCAGCCGACACTGGCTGGCCGATGGAATACGGAGGAGGCCCAATCTGTGTGATCTTATTGGTCGCAGGGAGGTAATGCCGTGACATAGTGTAAGGTGTGCCGTGGGAAAATTACTTTATATATAGTCAATATAGGCACAGAGTTAATTTTTTTAAACATTTTCTAATGGTGGTGTGCCTCGTGATTTTTTTCATGAAAAAAGTGTGCCTTTGCACAAAAAGGTTGAAAAACACTGGTATAGTGCAATATTACTTGTATATTGTATTGTATTGTATTGTATTGTATTGTATTGTATTGTATTGTATTGTATTGTATTGTATTATTCCATTCCATTCCATTCCATTCCATTATTATATTATATTATATTATATTATATTATATTATATTATATTATATTATATTATATTATATTATATTATATTATATTATATTATATTATATTATATTATATTATATTATATTATATTAATTATATTATATTAATTATATTATATTATATTATATTATATTATATTATATTATATTATATTATATTATATTATATTATATTATATTATATTATATTATATTTTATATTATATTATATTATATTATATTATATTATATTATATTATTATATTATATTATATTATATTATTATATTATATTATATTATATTATATTATATTATATTATATTATATTATATTATATTATATTATATTATATTATATTATATTATTATATTATATTATATTATATTATATTATATTATATTATATTATTATATTATATTATATTATATTATATTATATTATATTATATTATATTATATTATATTATATTATTATATTATTATATTATATTATATTATATTATATTATATTATATTATATTATATTATATTATATTATATTATATTATATAGGGTGGGTTCCTACTATACTATACTATACTATACTATACTATACTATACTATACTATACTATACTATACTATACTATACTATACTATACTATACTATACTATACTATACTATATTATTATATTATATTATATTATAATTATATAAATATAATATATTCTAATTATATTATTCTATTCTATTCTATTATTAAACAGAGAGATAGAATCAAGATCATGTGAAGTGTTAATATCATTTTATAATGCCTTGGTAAGGCCATACTTGGAATACGGCATTCAGATTTGGTCGCCAAGATGTAGATGATATGGAGACTCTAGAAAGAGTGCAGAGAAGAGGAACAAAGATGATTAGGGGACTGGAGGCTAAAACACGTGATGAACGGTTGCAGGAACTGAGCTATTCTCCAAAGCAACTGAGGGTAGGACAAGAGGCAATGGGTGGAAACTAATCAAGGAGAGAAGCAACTTAGAACTGAGGAGAAATTGCCTGACAGAACAATTAATCAGTGGAACAGAAGTTGCCTCCAGAAGTTGTGAATGCCCCAACACTGGAAGTCTTTAAGAAGACGTTGGATAGCCATTTGTCTGAAATGGTGTAGGGTTTCCTGCTTAAGCAGGGGGTTGGACTAGAAGACCTCCAAGGTCCCTTCCAACTCTGCTATTCTATTCTATTCATGCAATATTGGGTTTTCAATTTCAATTATATAGCATGAGTGTTTGTGTTTTTATTTTTATCGTTATAATTTACCCTGAAGGTGGCATTTAATTTTGTTCCACAATGTGCAAAACTAAACTAAGCCAAGCTAATCTTCCCAAAAGTCGGATTTCTCACGGCCAGGATGGCCCTCTGCGCAAGCTTTGCGAAGGGAGCTTGCAACAGGAGGGGAGGCAATATTGGCTGCTTTCTTGCTGAGCTCTGACTGTCCTGATACATTTGTCAGTCCTTGAAAAAGCCAAAGCTTGAGACGGGAAACATACACAGAACCCAATGTTTATCCTTCTCTGCAAATCAGTGACCCGTTCCTAAGCTTGCTCAGAAATACACACACACACACACACACACACACACACACACACTAGGGGGGGGGGAAGAGTTGGAAAAGTCCTTAAGTATCTTGCTGGGAAAACAAAGCCTTGTTTGCCCCATGGCTCTTTTGCACTTTCAAAATTCCTTCTCTCCACTGAACTGCTGGCGCAAATGCAATTTTGTTTTGTTTTGCAGCAACTGAGAGCAGAGCACGTAGCCAACCCATCTTGGGAGGAAGCGAAAACCACAGGCTTGGAATCATCTCTTTTGCTTTCCTTGTTTATCTACCTGAGTGGAGTTCTCACCTGAAATTTGGATTTCTTCCCCACCCCCCCACGCCCCGGGCAGAGGTGGGTTCCTACCAGTTCGCACCTATTCGGTAGAACCGGTTCGTCAAATCTACTGAACCGGTTAGAAGAGGTTCCACCAGTGGACCCGGAAAGCAGGCCACACCTACAGAAGAGGTTCCAAACTTTTTTGAAACCCACCACTGGTCCTTGGATATGATTATTCTACACTATCATGCTCCTATTTATACAACTCAGTGCCTCTGTGAAAGGTAAGGATGACTACTGCGTTTGTGGTGCAATCAGAAGATTGCGTGTGTTGAAGTTGTTTTAACGCAAACCAAAGATGCCTTTTAAAAAACAAGTTTACATCATATTCTTATGCAGGCCAGTGCTGTGTGTGAGGTAATTTAAGGTGGTTCTGACAAGTGTCGTGACATCTTCATATCCGGTCACATGGGCGGCAAGCCACTCCCATCTGATCACATGGGTGGCAAGCCACTCCCACAAAGGAGGCCACACCCACAGAGTAGGTTCGAACAATTTTTGAAACCCACCACTGCCCCCGGGGAACCTAACCCACCCATTCTTATTCTGGATGCTTGCCTCCCGGTGCTTTGGAGAATAATTTGACACCCTCTTCTTTGTGGCAGCCCCTCAAATGCTGGAACATGGCTATCATGTCACCCCTAGTCCTTCTCTTCATTAGACATACCGAGTTCCTCAACAATGTTTTAAGATGTGGCTTTTTAAGAGATGTGGACTTTAATTTCCACAATGCTGGCTAGGGAATTCTGGGGGGGTTGAAGTCCACACATCTTAAAGTTGCCAAGTTTGGAAAACGTCGGCTCAGAGTAAGATGGCTCTTCTCCTACAATACTCCGACCAACAAGAGGAAATTTGCGGAATGACTTCTGGCATAAACTGGCTTGGAATTTCAGGAACCTGCCTTGATTTGGATTCCCACCATAAGCGAGAGGTCACTTCCAGGGCAGTGATTCTATTATGCAGCAAGATTAGACAGACCCAAAATAAAGGCATATTCATAATGAGGGCTGGAGCTGCAGCTGCCAAAAAATTCAAAGCAGTTCTGGACTGCATCAACAGAGGGAGAGCATCAATAGTTAGACTTATATACCGCTTCACAGGGCTTTCAGCCCCCTCTAAGCGGTTTACAGAGTCAGCATATTGCCCCCAACAACAATCCGGGTCCTCATTTTACCCACCTCAGAAGGAGGGAAGGCTGAGTCAACTTTGAGCCTGGTGAGATTTGAACAGCCAAACTGCTGAACTGCAGTCAGCTGAAGTAGCCTGCAATGCTGCATTTAACCACTGCGCCACCTCGGCTCTTAAGATCAAGATCACGAGAAGTGATAGTACTGCTACATACCACACTAGTGAGGCAGAGGTGGGATTCAGCAGGTTCTGACCAGTTCTGGAGAACCGGTAGGGGGAATTTTGATTAGTTCAGAGAACTGGGAAATACCACTTCTGACTAGTCCCACCCCCATCTATTCTCTGCCTCCCGAGTCCCAGCTGATCGGGACAGGATGGAGATTTTACAGTATCCTTCCCCTGCCGCAACAACCAAGCCACGCCCACAGAACCGGTAGTATTTTATTTTAATCCCACCACTGTAGTGAGGCCACACTTGGAATACTGTGTACAGTTCTGGTCACTACAATGTAAAAAAAAAGATGCTGAGACAGGAGTGTTAAACTCAAAGCTCGCGGACTGGATCCGGCCCACGGGGTGCTTAAATCCGGCCCGTGGGCCAGCTTGGAAATATCAAAGGAGTGGCCCAGGATGCCTCTGCTGCAGTGGTGGGTTTCAAAATGTTTTCCAACCTACTCTGTGGGTGTGGCCTCCTTTGTGGGAGTGGCTTGCTGGCCATGTGACCTGGTGGGAGTGGCTTTCCGGCCATGTGTTCTCTCTCTCTCTCTCTCTCTCTCTCTCTCTCTCTCTCTCTCTCTCTCTCTCTCTCTCTCCTTCCTTTTGTGTCTCTGTCCCTTTTTCCTTTTTTTCTTTCATCTCTCTCTCACTTTTCTTTCTTTTTTTCTTTATTTATTTCTTCCTTTCTTTCTCTTTCTCTGAGTGAGTCTGTCTGTCTTTCTGTGTGTGTGTGTGTCAGTGGTGGGTTTCAAAATTTTTTTTGGAACCTCTTCTGCACATGTGGCCTGCTTTCCGGGTCCACTGGTGGAACCTCTTCTAACCGGTTCGGTAGTTTTGATGAACCAGTTCTACTGAACTGGTGCGAACTGGTAGGAATCCACCTCTGCTCTGCTGCCTGAAAACGAGCCCTGTGGCTCATTTTTGGCTCGTTTTTGGTGGGCAGAATGCTGCAGGAGGCCACAGAGGGTGAAAACGAGGCACGGGGGAGCCGTGCGTGGCACCTGTGCCTCGTTTTGGTTGGCAGGGTGCTTCAGGAGGCGCCCATCCCATCTCATCCCATGCGTGCTGCAGGCATTCATGTGATGGACGCCGGGCCCCACCCCTGGGCTAAGGGAACTAGGTATGTTTACCCTAACAAAGAGAAGACTTAGGAAACCTGGTAGCTGTTTCCCAATCCTCTGAAGGGCTGTCAGAGGGGATTGACGCATTCTCCAAAGCACCCGCAGGCAGGATAAGAAGCCATGGATGGAAGCCTTTGAGAGAGAGAGATCCAACTAGAAATAAGGAGAAATCTTCTGACAGGGAGAACAATCTATCAGCGGGAGAGCTTGTCTCCTGGCGTTGTAGGTTCTTCAATGATGAAGGTTTTCAGAGCAGACTGGGCAACCTTTGGACTGGGGTGGCATAAGGCCGTGATGGCGAACCTATGGTGCCATTCATTCATTTATTGAATTTCTATGCCGCCCAATCCCGGAGGACTCCGGGCGGCTTACAGAAATGAAAAAAGAATTGAAAAGAATTATTAAAACAATGGGACACAACAAGATAAAAAGGTACACAACAGACACCCAATCAGACGGGGCTGGACCGCCATCAAGGGGTCAACAGCCCTAGGCCTGCCGGAAAAGCCAGGTTTTAATGGCTTTGCGAAAGGCCATGAGAGTGGGTAGGGCCCAGAGGTGGCACACAGTGCCTTTCTGTGGTCATGCGCTCCATCACCAGCTTCTCTTCTGTATATCGGGTATTAATACAATTGAGAGACTCTAGAGGTATTTCACGAGAAGAGTATTCCACTCCTCTACTCACAACATAATATCTTGTGCCACTAGGCTTGAAATTTTGGGCTTGGTGAACCTAGAACTATGCCTATTAAGAACTGGCCTAAGCATAGTACACGAAATTGTCTGCTACAACGTCTTACCTGCCAATGACTACTCCAGCTTCAACCACAATAATATGTGAGCAAACAATAGATACAAACTCAAGGTAAACCGCTCCAAACTCGATTGCAGAAAATACGACTTCAGCAACAGAGTGGTCAATGCCTGGAATGCTCCACCTGACTCTGTTGTTACATCCTCAAACCCCCATAGCTTCAACCTTAAATTGTCCGTGGCACGACAAAACCGCGCTCGTCAAAATAGCGGTGATAAAATCGCGTCGCTAAAGCTGCGTCGCTAAAGCCGCGATGTCATCACCGCGTGTCATCACCACCGCAACAACAGCGCGGCAACAAAAGGGCGCTTTAAAACGGCGCCGCGGCAGAAAGCCGATTTCAATTAAGGTAATGGTTAGGATTAGGTTTAGGGGTTTGTTTTAGGGTTAGGTTTAGGGTTAGGTTTAGGGTTAGGTTTAGGTTTAGGTTTAGGTTTAGGTTTAGGGTTAGGGTTAGGTTTAGGGTTAGGTTTAGAGTACTGAGTGCTTGGGAATGCACGGATTTGCCCTCCGCGATTATGTCATCGCGGTAGGGTCGCGTTTTTCCTTAGCGCTTCGAACGGCGCGAATTAGTCTTCGCGCTTATGTCTCCGCGGATAAGGGCTTCGCGGATTTCGTGGAACCAAATTGTCTACTGTGGACCTCACACCATTCCTAAGTGGTCTGTAAGGGGCGTGCATAAGCGCATCAGCATGCCTACCGTCCCTGTCCTACTGTCCCTATTTATTCGTACCCATTTCCTGTGTTCATATCCATGTTTATACTTATACCTATTATCTCGTACATGTTTGAAAAACTAAATAAATGAAATGAAATGATTGAGAATCTCTTTAGTTAACTAGTACCGAGGCCACCTATATTTTTAGGATAACCATCTGAAGGAAGTAGGCTTGAAGTCAACTTTATTTTGGAATGGATACTTCCTTCTTTTCTTCCTGTTTCTCAGCAAAGGCCCTGCGTAAAGGTTGACACCATACATAATTTAATTTGACCTACTGACCGTTTTGTGGCCTTGATGAATGTTGTTGATCTTTGTCCAACTCTTGTTGGCCTCCATCGATGGGCCTGCTGCTCTTGGTCTTATTTGAAGCATTTTGTTCTTATTAATTTGAACATTACCTGCAGTGCTCATCGACCAGAAGGAGGATTCAAAACTACACTTGGTAAATAAAGGCCGGCATTCAGCTTTTCTGCGGCATCCAACTCAGCGTTGATGAAAAGAGGAAAACCGAGGTTTACGGCTGAATGAATTTAGCCAATTGTGGTTTATTCTGTAAACCACACTTGAACAAAAAGAGTATTGTTGGCTGGGGAATTCTGGAAGTTGAAATTGACACCTCTTAAAGTTACTGAAGTTGAGAAACTCTGGCCTAGACTACTAAGCCATGAGTAAGAGTTGCAAGGAAGAATAAATAGGGGGGGAAACCCCTGAAGTAGTCAAAACAGACCACATCAATCATAGATATATATTTTTAGCGAATCAAAGGTACAGGTAGTCCTTGAGTTATGACCCCAATTCAGCTCCAAATCTCTGTTGCTAAGGGAGACAGTTGTTAAAGGAGTTTTGCTGCATCTTGTCTATCTTGTCTATTGAGACTCTCAGTCGTCCAGGTCATGGTTGTCCTAAAGGTGTTTTTTTTTTTCAAGAGGCAACTGGACTTTCTGGTTTTTCTTTGAAGACATTTAGAATAGAATAGAATGGAATTTTATTATTTGTATGCCGCCCTTCTCCGGGAGGACTCAGGGCGGCGAACAATTCAAAAGGGGAAAAAGGGGAACATAAAAAACGAAATACAAATAATAAAAATAGGCAACAGTCGCACAACCATACATGTCGAGAGGGGAGGGAACTCATCACCCCCAGGCCTGCCGGCAAAGCCAGGTTTTGACGGCTTTTCGGAAGGCCTGGAGAGAGGTGAGGTTCCGAATCCCTGCGGGGAGTTCATTGCAGAGGGCCGGAGCTGCCACAGAGAAGGCCCTCCCCCGGGTAATAGCCAGGTGGCATTGACTGGTAGATGGCACCCGGAGGAGGCCAACCCTGTGAGATCTAATGGGTCTGTGGGAGGTAATTGGCAGCAGGCGGTCTCTCAAGTACCCAGATCCAATACCATGAAGGGCTTTATAAGTGACGACTAGCACCTTGAAGCGTATCAGGAGACTGATACACTCACCTAAGCTCTGAAGAAGCTTCTTGGATGAGAAGCGAAACACCTTCAGAGCAAAACCAGAAAGTCCAGTTGCCTCTTGAAAAAAGCACCTCTGGGGTTGCTCTGTCTTATTACTTCTCTTACCCAGGTTGTTAAGTGAATCACTGCAGTTGTTAAGTTAGTAACATGGTTGCCAGGTGAACTTGGTTTGTTTTGGCTTGTCAAAAGGTCACAAAAGGTGATCACACATCCAAGGGACATTGCAATCATCATAAATAAGAGCCGGTTGCCAAGGGTCTGAATTTAGCTTTAATGCCTAAGACAGGACTAGAACTCACAATCTCTTGGTGATTGACCCAAAGTCGCACAGTTGGCTTTCATACGTAAGATGGGACTAGAATTCACAGTTTCCTGGTGCCATCTAGTTGCTTGTCGTTCCTAAGGCAAAACTAGAGCTTATAGTCTCCTGGTGATTGGTTATCCAGCCAACTTTCATGCGTAAGGTGGGACTAGAACTCACAGTTTCCTGGTGATTGGCAAAAGCCATCTAGTTGGTTTTCATGCCTAAGGTGGGACTAGAACTCATAGTCTCCTGGTGATTGGCCCAAAGTCATCCAAATGGCTTTTATGTCTAAGGTGGGACTAGAACTCATAGTCTCCTGGTGATTGGCCCCAAACCATCTATTGGTTTTCATGCCTAAGGCGGGACTAGAATTCACCATCTCCTGATTTCTAGGCCAGCACCTGAAACACTATACTAGTTTGAAGTCTGCTTCAAGAGATATCAAGATTTTAGCTTGGATCTCTCTGCTTGAATCTTGTCAGGCAGTTTTTGCTTAATTTAATTCCTCCTTTCAAAGACTGAAAACCCCTCCCCATTGAAGTCATTTTAGAAAGGCGCGCGTACCACTCCTACTTGAGGGTATCAAGAGGAATATTTCTTTTAGCAATTGATTTGCAAACTTCTCTGCGTGAGAAAGTTGTTGGGATTGTAAAATCAGTTTTTTTTTTCTTTCTCGATCAGGATGAGTTGCAGTTTAATATATTTATGCAATCCATCCTTCTCCAACAAGATTTCTTGGAGAAGGAAAAAGAATTCAAATCTCAGTTAAAAGGAAGTATTACTTCCCTTCATGTTATTTTTAACACAGCATAATGGGCATTATTATATCCATTGTTAGGGTCCAGTGAGCAGGCGTGGGTGAATTCCAGTCACAAGCTCTACCCATTAGTCCGAATGTTGAATGCCTCTTTTGATACAAATCAAATGAAGGCAGTGTGGAACACAACAGTTGTTATCTTTCAGGGACATTTGAATCTGCTTTGTTGCAAGTCATTTATTTATTTTCCAAAAATTACGGAGTGGAAGAATTTATTCAGTTAAAAAAAAAAACTAAAAAAAAAACGACCCACAGATCTGGTGCTTGCTTTTCATTAAAAAGTTTATTTATTATTGGTACCCATGAAAGGAAGATTAGAAACCCTTTTCGATTATATATAAAGGTTAATAATAATAATAAAAAAGAATTAAGTTAGATTCAATTAAGTCTTGATTATTAGGGGGAAAATGATATGATGCAGGATATAGCTAAATAAAGGAGGGATAATGATAATAACATATATATATATATATATATATATATATATATATATATATATATATATATATATATATATATATATATATATATATATATATATATATATACACATATATATATATATGTATGGGTACAACATAAGGAAATGAGATGTAAATTGTAAACAGTAATTTGGAAAGAAGGATAGAAAACTTTGTTATTAAATATTATGGATGTTTAGCTAGAATAGGGCATAAGGATTTAGTGTCATTGGAGGATTTTAGAAATAGTAAATGAAATGCCAGTATGTGGTTATGTATTAAATCTTGGTATATTTTATGATTTGATGTGTTGTGTTTGTTTTGAAAATAAAAAATAAAAAAAAACTTTTAAAAAGTTTATTTATTTATTGATATTGATTCGACAGGTTTTATAGCTCGCTCGACTAAAAAAAAATTCTGGGGGGAGTGTTACAATCATTAAAAACAATAGAAACAAGTGAAATTTCTGCAAAATTGCATAACAGAAATAATAATAATGCATTCTTCCTAGAGAGATGCCAGTAAGGTTGAATCTAGATGAAAGGCTGGTGAAATAGCAATAGCACTTAGCAATAGCGTTTAGACTTATATACTGCTTCACAGTGCTTTTACAACCCTCCCTAAGTGGTTTACAGAGTCAGTATCTTGTCCCCAACATCTGGTTCCTCATTTTACCCACCTCAGAAGGATGGAAGACCGAGTCCACCTTGAGCCTGGTGAGATTTGAACTGCCAGATTTGCAGTCAGCCGGCACTCAGCAGAAGTAGCCTGCAGTACTGCACTCTAACTACTGCACCGCCACAGCTCATAACATAACATTTGTCTTTCCAGCAGAAGAAGGGGGGAAGGATAAAGAGGAGGAAGAGAAAGAAGAGAAGGGAAAGAAGGTGGGAAGAAAGAAGGAGAGAAGAAAGAGAAGAAACTGGGGGAGGAAGGAGGGAGGGAAGAAGAGAGGGTAGTAAAGAGGGAAAGAGGGAGGGAAAGAAAGAGTGAAGGAGTGTTGAAAGGAAGGAAGGAAGGAGGGAGGAAAGGAGGGAGGTTAAGAGAAAAGAAAGGAGGAGGGAAAGAGGAAGGGAAGGAGGGAAGGTATGTGTGAAGGAGGGAGGGATCGAGGGAGGGAAAGGAGGGGGAAGGAAAGGAGGAAAGGAGAAAAGAAAGGAGGGAAGGCAGGGGAGAAGGAAGTAAGGGGGGGTGGGAAGAAAAGGGTATGGAAAAGAAGAAATGAGGGAAGAGAAGAGGGAGGGAAGGAATAAGATACCTAACCTTTGATGTTTATAATGATTTGATAGTATGGGAATATCTTGAAATGTAGTTGTATTGTTTTTTACAAGTTATGGATGTTGTATTTTCTTTTTACCAATAAAATCTTTTTTAAAATTTAAAAAACAAAAACATTTGTCTTTCCAGAATCTTCTAAAACTCATGAGGGAAGGAAGTTGAAAAGCTTGTGGCTCCACACCGCCTGTCATTTCCTTTATCTGGCCTTCATTTCATGTTATGAGGAACTCTGAGCTTAAAACTCTTTGAATTAAATGGCTCTCCTTTAATTCCACATCTCTAACCAGCCACTTTCCCATTATTATTATTATCTCTCGTGCAGGTAGTCCTCGACTTACAACCATAATGCCATTGCTAAGTGAGTCATACCTGATTTTATAAAAAGGGGGCTTTTCAGGGGAATCACACCTGATTTTACTTTTTTTAAAAAATTATTTTAATTTTATCAATTTCATATATACATTCACAATTATATGATCTCATAACTGTTATTAATAATATGTATTTATAACAATTTTTCCCTACTGTTGACAATATACTTGAAGATTGCTTTTTTAACATCCCATAGATCCATCTTATCTTACAACGGTCCTACTTCTTCTTCCCTCCCTCCCTCTTTTCTTCCCCTGTTTCTTCTCTCCTACTCCCCTTCCTTCCCTCCCTCCTTCCCCTTCCCTCCTTCTCTCCTTCCCTCCTTCCTTCCTTCCTTCCTTTCTTTTCTCCTTCTCTCCTTCCTTTCCCCCTTCCTTTCCTCCTTCCTTCCCCCCTTCCTTCTCTCCTACATTCCCTCCTTCCTTCCCTCCTTCTTCTCTCCTTCTCTCCTTCCTTCCCTCCTTTCTTCTCTCCTTCTCTCCTTCCTTCCCTCCTTGCTTCTGATTTTACAACCTTTTCTTTTTGCCATGATTGTGAAGTGAATCAATCAACGATTCAATCAGAATAGAGCTGAAAGGGATCTTGGAGAACCTCTAGTCCACTTCCTGCCCAAGCAGGAGAAGCAGTGTTTCGCAACCTTGACAACTTGAAGTCCTGTGGACTTCAACTCCCAGAATTCTGGGAGTTGAAGTCCACAGGACCTTCAAGTTGCCAAGGTTGAGAAACACTGCTTTAAAGCATTCCAGACAAGTCCAGTCTCTTCTTAAAAACCTCCAGTGATGGAGCACCCACAACTTCTGAAGGCAACTTCTGTTCCACTGGTTAATTGTCCTCACTGTTAGGAAGTTTCTCCTCAATTCCAGGTTGCTTCTCTCCTTGATTATTTTATATCCATCGTTTCTTGTCCTGCCTTCTAGTGATTCGGAAAATAAATTGACCCCCTCTTCTTTGTGGCAGCCCCTCAAATACTGGAAAATTGCTATCATGTCACTCTTGGTCCTTCTTTTCTCTAGGCTAGCCACACCCATCTCCTGCAACCGTTCGTATGTTTTTTGTTTCCAGGCCTTCAATCTTCTTAGTTGCTCCTCTTTGCAAACTTTTTCCAAAGCCTCAACATCTTTTTCTGTAATGTGGTGGCCAAAACTGGGTGCAGTAAACCTAGGTGTGGTCTCACCAAGGCTTTATAAAGGGGGACTAATAATCACTGCCGTTGTTAAGTGAATCGCTGCGGTTGTTAAGCGAATCGGGTTTCTCCCGGGGATTCCCCATTGATCTCGCTTGTTGGAAGCCACTTGGGAACTGGGTATGTCTAGTTTAATGAAAAGAAGGACCAGGGGAGACATGATTGCAGTGTTCCAATATCTCAGGGGTTGCCACAAAGAAGAGGAGTCAAACTATTCTCCAAAGCACCTGAGGGTAGGACAAGAAGCAATGGGTGGAAACTAATCAAGGAGGGAAGCGACTTAGAACAGAGGAGGAATTTCCTGACAGTTAGAACAATGAATCAGTCGAACAGAAATTGCCTTCAGAAGTTGTGAATGCCCCAACACTGGAAGTCTTTAAGAAGATGTTGGATAGCCATTTGTCTGAAATGGTATAGGGTTTCCTGCCTAGGCAGGGGGTTGGACTAGAAGACCTCCAGGGTCCCTTCCAACTCTGCTATTGCATTGTATGTCACAAATGACAGATGTGGGACCATAAAATACTGCAACCTTCGTAAATACATCATGGTTTCCAAACAACCAAATGTCACTCACGTGACTTTAAAGATCCTGCAATAGTTATAGGTGTGAAAACTGGTCATAAGTCTCTTTTTTCAGTGCCATCATAACTTTGAATGGTTAAATGAACATTTGTAAGTTGAGGACTTCCTATATTCATTTAGTTAATTGGTTCAAAGAAAGATCTAGATAAATGAAAATCCAGAATAGTTATAATATTTTGACCTCCATTATTAAGCCACAATATGTTTTGCTTGGATTGGCATATAGTGTGAATCCAGATTTGTTGGGTTGTAGTATAACCAAGATAATATGAACAAGTTGTTGTTGTTAGTTGTAAACCTGTGTCCAACCTATCGTGACCCTATGGACAATGTTCCTCTAGAACTTCCTGTCCTCTACCATCCTCTGGAGTCCATTTAACTGGCTGCTTAAGTGACTCCATCCAGCCACCTCATTCTCTGTCGTCCCCTTCTTCTTCTTTTGCCCTCCATCTTTCCCAGCATTAGGCTCTTCTCCAGTCAATCTTTCCTTCTCATTAGGTGGCCAAAGTATTTGAACAAACTTAATTTGTTGTAAATAAACTTACATTCTACCGTAGCTACCATATCTTCTGTAGCAGAGTTTCTCAAACGTGGCCACTTTAAGATGGTGGGAAGTGAAAGGATTTCTGGAATTTGAACTCTACCCATCTTAAAGTGGCCAAAATGGATAAAGATTCATAACAGAACAATAGAATTACAGAGTTGGAAGGGACCTTGAAGGTCTTCTAGTCCAACCCCCTGTTCAGGCAGGAGGCCCTATACCATTTCAGACAAATCGTTGTCCAATCTCTTCTTCAAATCTTCAGTATTGGAGCACACCCACAATTTCTGGAGGCAAGTTGTTTCTCCCACAGATTAATTGTTCCAACCACTCTGTCTTGTTTCATACAACTACGCCTAGAACATTCACTTTGCATTCTTTTGAGAATAACAATGATGATGAATTATGGAGAGAGGATTTTAGTGATTTTTTCATCCCTGATTGCATTCTGTAGAGACTGAAATTAATTCTCTTGAACTATAATACCTTAAGGTGACAGTCCTAAATATACCTTTTCAGAAAATATATTTTTTTTAAAAAATGTATACTTACCTAACTGTGATTCATTTCTGAAATGAAAAGGAAGAAAAAAAACTGAGATAGCTGTTTACCTCATAAATCAGGGATGAGAAGTCCTCATATGACCAAAGCTATGGGATTTTTTTTATATATCCAAAAAGGTAACACAACAGTCACATCACAGGGAATAGAACCTGTGTATTTGACATTTCAGACCAATAATCCTGGCAGCCGTTCACCAAAAATAGATCAGCTGTTCTTTCAGAGATCAGCCTAATTCCTTCTTAAATTCGACCCCTCTTATTGTCTTTTAATACAGCCAAGTTGGTTTTTCCAAATATGGTGGACTTCAGTTGAATAGAACGAAGGAGAAATTTCTTGATACTAAGAAGAACTAATCAGTGGAGCGACTTGCCACCGGAAATTCCATCGCTGGAAGTTTTCAAGAAGTCATCGGACAGCCATTTTGCCTGAAATGATTTAGTACTCCCTGCCTTGAGCAGGGGGTTAGACTAGAAGATCTCCAAGGTCCCTTCCAAATCTGTTATTCTGAATCCCCAGCCACCATTGGTTTCAGTGACTACAAATTCTGGGGATTGAAAGAGAATATATCTGGAAAACACCAACACGGAGAAGGATGCAGTAGAATAACTTACGTAGAATAGCAGCAGTGGGTGGGACCTTGTAGGTCATTTAGTCCAACCCCCTGCTCAAGCAGGACACCCTATATCATTTCTGACAAGTGGCTGTCCAGCCTCTTCTTGAAAACCTTCCATTGCTCAGAACAGACTTGGAAAATAGGTTGACCCCCCTCTTCTTTGTGGCAACTCCTCAAATACTGGGATACTGCTATCATGTCACCCCTAGTCCTTCTTTTTCCTATTCCAGGTGTGGCCTTACTAAGGCTTTATAAAGTGATAATAATATTTCGTGCGATTTTGATTCTATGCCTTTGTTTATACAATCAAGGATTGTATTAACTTTTTTGGCTGGGTGGGTCAAAGCGGCTACCATACCAGTACGCTGTCAGCTGCTGCCGGCTACCGGAGCCGAGGTGGCGCAGTGGTTAAATGCAGCACTGCAGGCTACTGCTAGATCAGCAGTTCAGCGGTTCAAATCTCACCGGCTCAGGGTTGACTCAGCCTTCCATCCTTCCGAGGTGGGTGAAATGAGGACCCAGACTGTGGGGGCGATATGCTGACTCTGTAAACCGCTTAGAGAGGGCTGAAAGCCCTATGAAGCAGTATATAAGTCTAACTGCTATTGCTATTGCTACTGCTGGTACGCCCGTGGATCTATGGGACGTTCTTTGGATGGTTTTAGAAGTTCAAGCACCCACAACGTCTGGAGGCAACTGATTAATTGTTCTAATTGATGCATCTCTTGCGCAATCCATGTAGAAAGAGGTTGGTCTCCCCTGGCGGTTGTGACTGCCAAGTCACCCTTCAAAGGAAGCACTGGGGGGATCGAGATTCAAAGGAAGCAACTACTGCTGAGATCCGATCTATTTTGGAAAGAGGAAGTCGCACGAAGTCAGTTCCGCCTATGTTGTTTCCTTTTATCTTTTGGGTTGCTGTCGTTTGCAGGAGTTCTTTTCTGACCCTCCAGAAACGGGGATCAGACATGGGTGATATCCAGGGCTCAGATGACGTTTGTTTACAGGAAGAGTGGATTGAAATTTTTTTTTAAAAAAAGGAGGGGGGGAGACACACATTTTCAGGAAAGCGTTTAAGTCAGAACTGTCTGCTTCCTGCGTTGGGATGACCTGCAATCCGGATTCACAAATAGGGAAATAAACTCCCGTTTAGGTAGCTGGATTCTTTTCCGAGGGTTATTTCTTTAAGCAGCCTCTCAGAAGAGGGCTTGTTTTTGCCAAATGTGATGGGAAAACGGCCAGGCACACATGGGTTTGATGACCGCTTTTGGCAGGTTCTTCCCGAGTTGCTGATCTAGTTAGGAATTTTCCCTTAAACAGTGACCGAACATCTATTGTTCTTGTTTGACCTGCACTGGAATTATGCTTTTTTTTTTACTTTACTTTATTGTCATTGCAACTCGTACAATGAAATTAAATGCCATCTTCAATTTACATCATAACTATAAATGTAAAAATACAAACACACATCCTTCATGTGCTATATAATTTAAATTGAAACCGATATTGCATTTATGTTGCACTATACCCCATAGAAGTTGCAATGGATGGCTGTGAAAGTTGCACCATAAGAAAGGCTGAGCACCAAAGAATTGAGGCCTTTGAACTATGGTATCTATGATAGCTTTCTCAGTTCAACTTCTGATTTTTGAAAAGTTGAAAAGGCAGCAATGGTCATTAGAGTAGAAACCTTTGAAAAATCTTCAAAGTGTGTTTAACAAGCACCTGGTTATGGTTTTCCCAGTTGCAATTTATGGCTGTGAAAGTTGGAGCATAAGAAAGGCTGAGAGCCAAAGAATGGAGGCCTTTGAACTCTGGTGCTGGAGAAGATTCCTGCGAGTCCCTTGGACTGCAAGGAGATCAAACTGGTCAGTCCTAGAGGAGATCAACCCTGACTGCTTTTCGGAAGGCCAGATCCTGAAGAGGAAACTCAAATACTTTGGCCACCTAATGAGAAGGAAGGAGAAGAGGTTAATGCTGGGAAAGACGGAGGGCAAAAGAAGAAGAGGACGACAGAGAATGCGGTGGCTGGAGGGAGTCACCGAAGCAGTAGGCGTGAGCTTTAATGGACTCCAGTGGATGGTAGAGGACAGGAAGGCCTGGAAGAACATTGTCCATGGGGGTCGTGATGGGTTGGACACGACTTTGCAACTTAAAACAACAATACCATGGAATTCAATATAGTTACTGCCTTGGGACAGAAGCTGGTTTTCAGCCTATTTCCTATGAAAGAGATGGTATACAGGCTAAGCCAATCCCTGCAGTTGTTAAGTGAATCATAAGGTCATTGAGTGAATCCAGCTTTCCCCGTTGACTTGGCTTGTCAGAGGTTGGCTGGGGAGGTTGCAAATGGGGATTATTATTTATTAGTTTTGTATGCCGCCCACTCTCGGAAGACTCAGGGCGGCTTGCAATAAAAAGGGAGGGGGAATATAAAAAAATAAAACAACAGTTTAAAATTACATGATCCCAGAACGTTGCAACCATCATAAACATCGCCACCATCAATTGCCATGCGCCCAAATTTTGGGTGCAGGAGAGGGTAGCAGTGTTTCAATATTTGAGGGGCTGCCACAGGGAGGAGGGGGGGTCAACCTATTTCCCAAAGCACCTGAAGGCCAGAGAAGAAATAATGGAAGGGAAACCGTTCAAGGAGAGATTCAATCTAGAAATAAGAAGAAATTTTCTGACAGCGAAAAGGTAGTCTTTCAGGAAGAGACCGGACTGCCCTCTGTCAGAAATGGTGCAGGGGGTTGGGATAGATGACCTACAAGGTCCCTTCCAATTCTGTTATTCTTTTACTGCAGCAACAGTTGTGAAGTGTGAGGACCAGTTGCAAGTCACCTTTTTCAGTCATTAAGCAAGTGGTTGTAACTTGAGGCTGACTTGCAAAGGAGGTATCTGATTCCTCTGACGGCAGCTTCTGGATTTCCAAGCCAACCTTGCTAATTACCTTGTCTTGCTCTGAGCTTGTTCCTGCAGGAGCCACAGAGTCGAACCCACTGCAGTAACCCAAATTAAATAATTCCTGAAATTCTTGAACACTTTCAGCGAAGGGACCCACCACCTCTCTGAGCAGTCGATTCAATTGCTTTCCTGTTCTTAACTTTAAGTAAAGGTTCCCCTCGCACATATGTGCTAGTCGTTCCTGACTCTAGGGGGCGGTGCTCATCTCCGTTTCAAAGCCAAAGAGCCAGCGCTGTCCGAAGGAGTCTGTCAGCCTCTGCTTTGCTATCGCTTCGGCTGCCATGAAACGGGGAGGGAGGGCATGGTATTTGGGAGGGGTTACTCATTGTGCTGGAGGAAGGTTCTGGAGTTCACCGGCTGATCGGACTACGCATGCGTGGGAGATTCCCGCCAGGACTAACGGCACCGACATTCCATCTTCGTGATGCCTTTTGAAGTTATCTCACACCTGACACTTGGGAGAATTATGATTGGACTGTAACTGTGATGCCAAGGGGTGGGGAATGGGCTATTCTATATATCAATCGCTTTCGCACCTAAATAATCAGACTTCGCTACGCTATGCCTTTAATCATTCTTAATTAGTAAAAGTACACTTGATTTCCACACATGGAGTCTCGTGGTCTTTCTTTCCTAATTAATTAATGGAGAGGTGCTGACAGAGTCTCCGTGGTCGTGTGGCCGGCATGACTAAACACCAAAGGCGCACAAGACACTGTTTATCTTTCCATCAATGGTGGTCCTTATTTTTCTACTTGCATTTTTCAGGTGCTTTCAAACTGCTAGGTTGGCAGAAGCTGGGACAAGTAATGGGAGCTCACTCCATTACGCGGCGCTTGGGATTCGAACTGCCACACTGCCGACTTTTCTGATCGACAAACTCAGCATCTTAGCCACTGAGCCACCGTGTCCTTTGCTCTTAACTTTAGGAATCTGTTTTTCTTTTCATGCCCATTCTACTATTGATTGTCCTTGTAAATAGCTTTGGTTAAACCTCTATCCTGAAGCGGTTAAGTGTATACTTATTAATAAGTACAGTAGCAAGCGAACAAGGAGAAAAAACTGGAATAAGGTAAGAAAAATCAGCGCTGGGAGTAGTTTGGTTGAGGAACACCAAGAGAGACCTGCAGAGCTAGTCTGTCTGTTGTCCCTTAAGTGCCTGGAAGGAGATATGAACAAACTTGGCAATTACAAGGTGATCTTTCCAGTTGCGTATTTAGCCCGTTGAGCTGGTGAATTTGTCAAAGTTCTTATCTCTGCGTTTATTGCAGGTTGGAAATGCTGGGGAGAAAGTTCTTGCTAGTGTTGGAAGAAATGTCCCTCTGGGTTCGGTTCCAAGTGGGGGAAAAGACACTGGAAACATGGTGGCTGCTTGGAAAGATGGTTTTTAATAGTGGATAAGACCACATGGTTTGAGCTCCTGAACAGAATCACATGGCTTGAATTCCTGAACAGAAAAGGGGGATCACATGCTTCCCGATGTTGAATGAAGAAAAAAAAGAGACCAGGATGCTGAAAGTTCCCAGTTTTATGCCATCTCTTTGCCATTGATCTGAAGGGGGAGAACTTTGTTATGTAGAATAGACCGGCTCAAGCCTTTTAATGGCCCATTGACAAAGGTGGAGGCTATTAAGAGTGAGTCTGCTTCCTGCCTAAAAACACATTTCTCCATTTCTGACCCAGAGAAATATAATGTTCTGCCTTTTCAATATTTCCCAGGATATTTCATTTTTCTAGGAGAAAGGTGGGTGCTAACTTCCTACAGTAGGTACCCATATCCAAAGTCCTGAAGAAGGCCTTGAGTTTTACATCCCTGGCATAGACTGTATTCCTGCTAGGATGTTTTCTGAATTTGAACCTCTGATACAGCACATACATTATCTATGCAAATCTGCATTAAAGCAAACATGTCCATCCCTTTCAGTCTTTTTTTTTTAAAGTTACAATGCATTTTCTTTCGCTCAGGGGAGAAGGTAATCTGTCAATACCATCTTCATCTCTTTGAGAACCAAGGCTTAACGGTGTTAATTAATGTTCAGTTTAGTTTTAATTCAGTTTAATGGAGAGCCAGTTTGATGCTGCGGTGAAGGTGTTGGTGTATAAAAAACAGGAGACTGAGAGTTCTAGTCCTGCCTTAGGCATGAAAGCCAGGTAGGTGACTTTGGGATAATGACCAGGTGACAATGAGATCTAGTCCAGCCTTAGGCTTGAAAGCTGGCTGGGTATCTTTGGGCCAATCACCAGGGGATGGTGAGTTCTAGTCCTTCCTTAGACATGGAAGTCAGTTGGGTGGACTTTGGGCTAATCAATAGCAATAGCAGTAGACTTATATACCGCTTCATAGGCCTTTCAGGCCTCTCTAAGCGGTTTACAGAGAGTCAGCATATTGCCCCCAACAATCTGGGTCCTCAACAATCTGGGCCCTAATCACCAGGTGATGGTGAATTCTAGTCTCTCCTTAGGCATGAAAACTAGCCAACTTCTGTCTCTTAGATCACCGCACCTCACAGGGTTATCGTTGTGGTGGGAAGAATAGGAAGATAAAGGAGTATTAGATACATTCGCTGCCATGAGTTACTTATAAAGTAATAAAGGCAGGATAAAAATCTGATAAACAAACAATTCACTTCTTTGCACAGCCTCAAGGTTGAGGAGCAGGGCCGGATTTTCCTGTAGGCTAACTAGGCTTCAGCCTAGGGCCTCAAGATCAAGAGGGGGCCTACATTCAAATTGTTAGCAAAATTAAAATTACACTATTCTAAAAACAGTAAAACACTAAAACACTGAACCGAAAATAAGGAAAAATTCTACGCATATGACTAATAAGCAAACATAAAAATGTATTGGTTAAGATCGTTCCAGCCCCGCGGCAGTTGGGGAGCCCACCCACGTTCCCGGCATCGGTGGTCGGGCGAGAGGCGCGGCCGCTCCCAGTAGCCGCCCCGTCAACACGGAGCCCACCAGCGGCCAGGCAGGTGAGGGGGCGAGGGGGACAAGCCGGGCAGCTGAGCGCAGCAGGGGAGGCGGCTGGCCTCGCTGCCTTTGCCGCAGAGCAGAGCCGCCCTCCGTTGGGAGGCCAGCTATATATATATTGATATATATTGATATATATCACAGTAATGATGTATTTTATTGCCTCTCATGTAATTTACAAACTTAAAAATGGGAGGTGAAAGGGCCTCCTAAGTGGAATAGCCCAGTGTTTTTCAACCTTGGCAACTTGAAGATGTCCGGACTTCAACTCCCAGAATTCCCCAGCCAGCGAATGCTGGCTGGGGAATTCTGGGAGTTGAAGTCCGGACATCTTCAAGTTGCCAAGGTTGAAAAAC
Organism: Thamnophis sirtalis; assembly: GCF_051295495.1. Lineage (NCBI taxonomy): Eukaryota > Metazoa > Chordata > Lepidosauria > Squamata > Natricidae > Thamnophis > Thamnophis sirtalis. The sequence continues at coordinate 108,771,140 of NW_028261382.1, read as the reverse complement.
ACTGGAATAGCCTATGAATCTTTTCATCTAATTCCGGCCCTGTTGAGGAGCCAAGATTTCACCCCTTTTCGTTTCACCTTGTAGGGAAAGAAGTTTATTCCTTCTGCAGAGGAAGTTTTAGCAAACGGACAGAAGCCTACATACTCTGCGGGAACAGGTGTATTTATTCTCTCTGGTTACTTATTAAGAAGAAGGGGAAAAAAAAGATACAAAGCAACCAGGTTTTCAGGATAGGTAGCAAAGGGCCCCGAAGAGTCGATAAGCATCTGAGTTACTGATTAACTCTTTCGCAAGAGTCTGCAGCGGTAAGAAGATTAATCTGAAATGGAGACCAAAACACAGGACGGAGCCAAAAAAAAAAAAAAAAAAAAGAGGGTTCAAAAGTTTACCGCAAGATCTTGTGTTTCAAAAGGACTCCCGGAGTTGGAAGTGTGGGAAGAATGCAACTCCACTGCCCTCCGCGGACGGGAATAGGAAGTGAATTCTGCTTTAGCCACTGTTAGTGCTGGACCGAGACAACAAATTGAGATGGAAACAAGATTAGGAAACGTTTCTGGCCCATGGTCTGTTTTTCCTCGCTTTATGTCAAAGTTATGACCTTCTCAAATGAAGGCAAATGTAGAGTGGAGTAGGATGGGATGGGATAGGATAGGATGAGATGGGATAGGATAGGATTAGATTAGGATGGGTTGGGATAGGATAAGGGTGGGATGGGATGGGATAGGATTCAATTAGGATGGGATGGGATAGGATAAGGGTGGGATGGGATAGGATAAGGGTGGGATGGGATAGGATTTGATTAGGATGGGATGGGATGGGATAGAATAAGGGTGGGATGGGATGGGATAGGATAAGGGTGGGATGGGATGGGATAGGATTCAATTAGGATGGGATGGGATAGGATTAGATTAGGATGGGATGGGATAGGATAAGAGTGGGATGGGATGGGATAGGATTAGATTAGGATGGGATGGGATAGGATAAGGGTGGGATGGGATAGGATAAGGGTGGGATGGGATAGGATTTGATTAGGATGGGATGGGATGGGATAGAATAAGGGTGGGATGGGATGGGATAGGATTCAATTAGGATGGGATGGGATAGGATTAGATTAGGATGGGATGGGATAGGATAAGGGTGGGATGGGATGGGATAGGATTAGATTAGGATGGGATGGGATGGGATAGGATAAGGGTGGGATGGGATAGGATTCAATTAGGATGGGATGGGATAGGATAAGGATGGGATGGGATGGGATAGGATTTGATTAGGATGGGATGGGATAGGATAAGGGTGGTATGGGATAGGATAAGGATGGGATGGGGTTTGATTAGGATGGGATGGAATAGGTTAAGGGTGGGATGGGATGGGATAGGATTCGATTAGGATGGGGATAGAATTGGGGTGGGATGGGATAGGATTTGATAGGATGGGATGGGATAAGGGTGGGATGGGATGGGATAGGATTCGATTAGGATGGGATGGGGTGGAATGGAATGGGATGGGATAGGATAAGGGTGGGATGGGATAGGATAGGATTCGATTAGGATGGGATGGGATGGGATGGGTTGGGATGGGATAGGATCTGATTAGGATGGGATGGGATAGGATAAGGGTGGGATGGGATAGGAAAGGATTTGATTAGGATGGGATGGGATGGAATGGGAAAGGATAAGGGTGGGATGCGATAGGATAGGATTGGATGAGGATGGGACTGGACGGAACGGAACAGAACAGAACAGAATAGAACAACAGAGTTGGAAGGGACCTTGGAGGTCTTCCAGTCCAACCTCCTGCTCAGGCAGGAAGCCCTATACCATTTCAGATAAGTGACTGTCTAGACTCTTCTTAAAAACCTCCAGTGATGAACCCCCAGAACATCTGAAAGCAACTTCTCTTCCACTGATTAATTGTCCTCACTGTTAAGATAGTTTCTCCTTAATTCCAGATTGCTTCTCTCCTTGACCAGCTTCCATCCATTGTTTCTTGTCCTGCCTTCTGGTGCTTTGGAGAGAATGAGTTGACTTCTTTGGGGCAGCCTCTCAAATACCGAAATCCTGCTATCATGCCACTCCCAATTTCCTTTTCTTTAGACTAGCCAGATCCAAAACCTGCAGCCGTTCTTCATACGGTTTAGTCTCCAGGTTTGGTGACCGCAGAAATTGCATCCTGAGCAATAGCATCAAATTTTCATCTCCGGCCTGATATGGGAGAGTCCAGGCCCCGTCTAGGCAGCCGCGTTGATGAATTCCTTTCCTTGCATCTCTTCACTGCTATCATCAATGACTGGCAGGAGTTCAACAAGCGCGGCTGACAAACAGCACGTGCAAAACTGTCTGTGTTTCTTCTGTGTCAGGCTGAGACAATCACATATTCTCTTGAGGTGGATTTGAACAAATGCATTCATTTCGTCTCCGTGTTTTCCTCGTGTTGGCCACAATCGCAACTTCCATCCTGCACCGTCCTGTCAGAGCTGAAGAAGCTTCTTGGATGAGAAGCGAAATGTCTTCCAAGAAAATAAACCAAGACAGTCCAGTTGCCTTCCCCACAAAAAGGACCTTTGGGATATTTAGCAGCTGAGTTCAGAGTAAATCAATACAGACAGACGTATGACCACAATCGAGGCCAAAGAGACTGCCTACTGCCAATTACCTTCACTCGACCAATTAGATCCCATAGATTAGGCCTCCTCCGAGTTCCATCTGCCGGTCAATGTCGACTGGCAACCACGCGGAGGAGAGCCTTCTCGGTGGCAGCTCCGACCCTATGGAACGATCTCCCCGTGGAGATTCGTACCCTCACCACCCTTCAGACCTTCCGCACAGCCCTCAAAACCTGGCTATCCCGTCAGGCCTGGGGTTAAAGACCGTAACCCACCCGAATTGTATGAATGTTGTGCTTTTAATGATGTACTGTCTTATGTGTTAATCTGTTTGTTTTCCCCTCCTTTCGAATTGTAAGCCGCCCTGAGTCCCCCCAGGGAAAAGGGCGGCATATAAATAAACTACTCCAAACTCCAAAGTTCCTGTGGTTAAGCGAGACATTTGCTAAGTGAGTTTTGCCCCATCTTGCGAAGCTTTCTTGGCACAGTTCTTAAGCGAATCACTGCAATTAATTGGTTAGTAGCCCGGTTGTTAAGTGAATCTGGCTTCTCCATGGACTTGTTGAAGGCTGCAAAAAGTGGATCACGTGACCCCCCCAGGGCACTGCAACCGTCATAACTATGAGCCAGTCGCCAAGTGGCCGAATTTTGACCACGTGATCATGGGGAATGCTGAAATGGTTGTAACTGTGGAAAACGGTTGTAAGTCACATTTTTCTCAGTGCCGTTGTAACTTTGGTCACTAAACAAACTGTCAACATTGCTATGTGTAATATCAATATTGGTCATGTCAGTCCAATATTAGTCCAAATCACTCTATTTGTATGAATCCTTCAGTTACCCGTATTTTGTGGAGTATAAGATGCACCGGAGTATAAGATGCAGCAAGATTTTGAAGAGGCAAATTAAAAAAAAAGTTTTTGCACTCTGCAGACCTCCCAAAAATGGCCTCTTTTTCGTGAAAACGTGCCTGTTTTTTGTCAAAAAAAAAAGGGGCATGCATAGCCTTTAGGAGGCTTATAGACAGTGGTGAGTTTCAAAAAATTTTAGAACCTCTTCTGAGTGGTTTGCCGGTCATGAGACTGGGTAGGAGTGGCTTGCAGGTCATGTGATCAAGTGGGAGTGGCTTGGGAGTCATGTGACTGGGTGGGCGTCACCAACTTGTAAAATGTGGTGAAACTCACTTAACAACGTTCTTGCTTAGCAACCAAAATGTTGGCTCAGAAACTCTGGCATTGAAGTGTGCAAGTCTTAAAGCTGTCAAGTTACAAGGCCCTTGCACCCCTAACCCTTTAGGGAAAAAAACCCAGGGGTGTTCAAACTTGACAGCTTTAAGACTTTAAGGTTTAGATAGGACTCTTAGAGGCGGGCAGGGCATTTGGTGAGCCAGCCAATCAGCGAGCAGTGGGTGGGGTAAGTGTGGTGCGGACGGGAGGGAGAAGGGAACTGGAACCGGTTCTAAACGGCATACTAGATTTGTGGAACCTCTTCTATAGAAGAGGTTAGAACTGGCAGAAACCCACTCCTGCTTATAGAGTGCCCCTGGGGGCTGGGAGCGGGGCAAAACAAGCAGGATCGGCCCGTTTTTCACTCATTTTTGCCCTCCCCAGTCCCCAGGGGCACTGGAAGCCTCCTAAAGGCTATGCACGCCCATTTTTTTGCAAAGGGGTTGGGGTTTTGGGAGGCCAAAAATGTTGTATTCGGTGTGTAAGACACACCGATTTTCACTCTCTTTTTTGAGGGAAAAAGGTGCATCTTATACTCCGAAAAATACGGCAGTTTTAGGCTGCTTTCTTAACTTCTGGATGTGTGGAATATTTCTCTGAATTTTCAGGCAGTTGTCATGCTCCACAAAAGGCAAAGGGATTTTTCTCCTGCCATTTTTTTTTGGCCTGAATAACTTTGCTTGCTTCTGCTGGATGCTATTGTTGGGAGAAATATCCAGGTCCAGTTCCAAGCTGGGAGAAAGGCACTGGAGACAAAATGGGAGGCTGGAGGCTGATTGGACAGAGGCTCCGTTTATTGATGAAGCAGAACCACCAAGAACGTGTAATTCTGGGCAACTGACCAAATGGAGTTGAGAGTGAGGGGTATTTATACCTTCTCTTGGGATTTGCACTTGAGCTTCCTGTTCCTGTGCAAGAACATGTATTCTATTGGTTTTTCTCAGCCTCCCATGGGGCCATGTACAAATCCTAGGAGTTTGTCTGAGCTAGGTTTGGTTGAAGTTTGGTTGAAGCTTGGGATGCAATGAAGGGGCTTGTTGGGCAATTCCTATTGTGGCTGAGGGCTAACCCTACCTTTGTTCAGTCCTTGCTGCAGGGAATTTGCTTATGAATAGAGCTATCTATCTCTCTATCTCTTAAGTGCTGACATCTGCTGTGGGCTATTAAGGAAGGTGGTGGCTATTAAGAGTGAATCAGCTTCCTACCTCTAAAAAACATGTTTCTCCTTTTCTCATCCAGAGAAATATAATATTCTGCCTTTTTTTTTAAAAAAAAAAAACCATTTCCTAAAATGTTTCATTCTTCTAGGAGAGGAGTGAATGCTAACTTTCTACACTGTAATCAATCCTGGTGAAATGAAGGCGGGACAACAGGAAAAAGAAGGAAGAGAATGGAGGGATTTGCCTCTTTTAAAGTGTATCCTGTTGTTCCAGGTGCTTTGGAAAGGTTGACTACATTTTTTTTTGCTGTTATCTCAAAAAGCAGGGCTGAAAAGAGAATTTTTTTTGTGTCCCCCCCCCATAGTTCTTATTTTATTGAGCACTGTAGGAAGTTAGCATCCACCCCTCCCCTCAAAAAAATGAAACATTCTAGGAAATATTAAAAAGGCAGAATATTATATTTTCCTGGATGAGAAATGGAGAAACGTGGGGGGTTTTTTAGGCAGGAAGCAGACTCACTCTTAATAGTCCCTACCCTCCTCAATAGCCCACAGCAGACGTCGGCATATCTTAAAGATCATTCAAATGAGAGATATAAACGAGACTGGAAAAAATGGATTGACTATATACAAAATAAATACGGGACCAAGAAATTCCAGTTAGCCTATGCTTAAGATCAGAAATGATTTAAATTGTTTAAAGTTAGCTCAGCAAGAAGAAGCTAAGGTCAATGTAGAGATGTCATTAATTTCTTTATTTCTTTTTTCTCAATAGATTTTAGACTGTGTTTGTTAAAAATCCATACCGTGTACGGGTTCTGGGAAGTCGGGGGGGGGGAGGAGGAGGGGGGTTGGGGGTTGGGGGGAGGGGGGAGGGAGGGAGGGGTATACATTAGGCTAGACAAGAATTTGGTGGTAAACTAGAACTATTTTGACACACAAAAAAATGTACTCCGATGTCTTACTGATTGAGGAATGATGAAATGTTTGTTTTAAAAGAAATAAAACTTTTGAATCACAAATAGCCCACAGCAGATGCCAGCACTTAAGAGATAGTTATGTCTATTCGTAAGCAAATACCCTCACCCACAATCCAACAAAGGTAGGATTAGCCCTCTACCCATCTCACCGCATGGTATCTGGGAAGATTACATCACCCAGCAAGGCTCAACCAAGCTTGGGACTCAGGACAGCCTACGGAGTTGCCCCTGCATGGCCCCATGGGAGTTTGACAACCAACCAGAATACAAGCTCAAATTCAAAAGCCCAGAGAGGGCATAAAATGGGGACACTCTCAGCATCTTCCCCATTTTTTCTCCCAGGGCTTCAACCATGTGACCCTGTTCTTCAATAAACCTTCTTTCCAAGCAACTTCCATGAATCCAGTGTCTTTCTCCCAACTTGGAACTGAACCAGTGGTGGGATTCAAATAATTTAACAACCGGTTCTCTGCCCTAATGACTTCTTCCAATAACCAGTTCACCAAACTTCTCAGAAAGTTAACAACCGGTTCTCCTGAAGTGGTGCGAACTGGCTGAATCCCACCACTGAACTGAACCCAGAAGGATATTTCTTCCAACAGCACAAAAGAATTTACCTGGGAAGTGTCGTTCATAGACAAACATTGGTGCAATTCACCTGGATGGGACATGGCTTCTTTCTGATCAGGACATTGCTATTCTTTCAGCCTTCCTGGTTTTTTCTTGCTTCAGTTACATTTCAAAATAAAAAAATAAATCAAGATAATTTTTTCCATTAAACTTGTTCAGATTGAGCAGCTTTCAAGCAATGGTACACAAAAATCATGTACATTCATGTAAACACCGCCAAAGCAGCTTCAACAGTAATAATTTGTGAGCCCAAACATATTGTCCCTTCCATCCCTATGATTCTATGTTCTAAAGTCAGAATCCAGGAGCTCAAGTTAATCAATAACGGTATAAGAGAGTTGGGAGGGACCTTGTAGGTCATCTAGCCCAACCCCCCACCTCACCCAAGCAGGAGACCTTACACCATTTTGGACAGATGTCAGTTCAGTCTCTTCTTGAAAGCTTCCAGTGATAAATGAGGCATGCCTTCTTTCTCTCTTCTTCCCAACAAGAGTCCCACAAGGGAGAGAAAGATACTCAATGGGAGCCAGTGAGGTTCCTTGGCTAAGGCAGGATTAGAACCTAGGTCAGGAAAAGGATCAAAAATTGGCTGGAGGCAATAACAGGGGTTAAAATAGAATGGAAACCTGAAGTTTTTTTAAATTAGGAATAACGTCTGCGAAATACAGAAAAGAAATCCAGTATTTAATACTACATATAATTACGGCGGCAAGGATTGCCTTTGCCCAGAAATGGAAAAACAAATTAATCTCAAGTGAAGATGAAATAATAAGAAAGGTTACGGACTGTGCCGAAATGGACAAACTAACTAAAGAAATCCAGGGAAAAGAAGAATCAGAATTCTACCAGATATGGGATAAGTGGTATAGGTGGATGGAGGAAAGAAACAAAAATCAATGAAGGAATATAATAAAAAAAAACAATAGTTATGAGTAAAATAAGAGGTCAAGAATGGTGAAATCCAAATGAAATACAATAGAAGGGGAAATAATATAAGGTGAGCGGTATCGATTGATAATTGCTATTATAAAGAACAGGAAGTTCCTGTTCGTATTGTATTGTGTAAATGTGGTGTACAGCTAATTTGTGTGTGTGTGTATTTTACATGTTTGTTAATAAAAATCTTTTTTAAAAAAAGAATCTAGATCAGGGAATCGGCAACCTTAAACACTCAAAGGAGCCATTTGGACCCGTTTCCCACAGAAAAGAAAACACTTGGAGCCGCAGAGGTCCTAATCGGAAGCCCCCCGTTCAATTCTGAAGCTGACCGGAAGTTCGGATCCCCCACCATAAAGTTTCTTCCTAGTATGGCATCCTTTTTTTCTCTACCTGTCGTAACTGAAAGCCCTATCAACTGTGCAGCCGACTGGAAAACCCGCCCCTTGCCATAGAGTTTTCTCCTGGTGCACTGTGCTTCTTCTCCCCCCCACCAACCGGAAGCTCCTCTCAAAATTGTGGCGCCGACTGGTGACAGGGAGCCGCAGCAGAGGGATGAAAGAGCCACATGCGGCTCCAGAGCTGCAGATTGCTGACCCCTGGCTTAGATCTACACATTCTTATCAAATTCAACCCAGTTTGCCTCTAGATACAAACTGGGAATTCAGCTCTTTCTTTTTGTCTTGCCCTCTCCTCCTGGCAGTATTTTTTTAAAAAACTTCAGTGGGCACCACCATCAGTTTGTTTCTGCCTGGTTCCTGGTGTAGCTCTGTCAATGGAGCTCCTAAAATAAGGAGTAAAACAATGCGGTTGAAACTTGACAGTTAGAGATTGTATGAGTGTAGCACCCTCTAGTGGCCATATTAGAGAATGTGCTCTAACGGTACCCAGTCGTGCAATGCTCCTGCGTTCATTACCGGACAAAGGGTAGGCAGAACACAATCCAACAAGAAATTTCTCTTATGACAACAAAGAAGGCAGGGTCAATCTAGTCTCCAAAGCACCCGAAGGCAGAGCAAGAAGCAACGGATGGGAACTCATCCAGCAAACAGAGAAATTTCCTGGAACAATTAATCAGTGGAATGGCTGGATTTCAGAAGTTGTGGGCGTTCCATCAATAGAGGTTTTTAAGACGATAGTGAAGAACCACCTCTCTGAAATGTGATGGAGCCGTGATTGTGAACCTGTGGCACGCGGAGCCATTTGCTAGGGCACGCGAGGGATCGCCCTGTCAGCCAGCTGACTTCGACCTTCTTTTTTCGGCCGTTTTTGGCCCTCTGGAGGCTCCTAGAAAGCCCCTGGAGCCTGGGGGGGGCGCGAAAAACGGGTCCATCACAGGCCAAAAGCAGGGGGAGGGCGGGGATTGTGCGTGCATGCGCGCAGGGGTCGCGCATATAGCATTATGAGTGTGGGCATGCCCACTCATGACCCCCTTGCGCTCCTTCAGCTTTTGGCCCGCGATCCAAAAAAGGTTAGCCATCACTGGGATGGAGTGTCCTGCTTGGGAGTGATTGGACTAGAAGACCTCTTAAGTCCCTTCCAACCCTGTTATTCTGTTATCCTGTTAATGTAGCACGCCTTCTCTTTGAGGACTAATGTCTGTTGGGGACATTCTTTGCAATTCTGCAAGAAATGTAATGCCTTTGACCACTCATAATGCTATGTGTTGTTTTCAAAACAAAAAAAAAAGTCATTTCTAGAAATCAAGGTCATTCTTTGTCTCTGCACCTGACCGGAACTAGATGGTTGGAAATGCCAGCATGGCAGATGAAGATTGGACCATGTGATGGACTTGTGGGTGTGGGGGCAAGGTTTTGAACTTTCAACTGGAAGTTTTCAGATTCGGGTTTCCACAGTTTGTACCAACGTGTCTCTCTTATTAAATTGGAACTTTGATGAAAACTATGCCTTGAACTCCGATTTAATTCTGGATGATATTTGGAACGTTGACCCAAAGCTCTGTTTACTTTTTAAAGGGCATTTCTATGTTTATTGCTTGGACTACCCTCTGCAGAACTAGAAGTCCCAGTTGGACGATCACTTAAACCTGAGACAGCAGTGTGAAGGTATGATGTTCTCAGCTTTCAGTTTTCCCCACCACAACCTGGGAGGGCAGGTTAGCCAAGAGGGATGGGCTCAAATAATGCAAGATTGCTTGCGTGGCATAGAGTGAGTCTGAATCTGGTCCATCCATTGTAGGTAGTCCTCAACTTACAATTCCCCACAATATACACAACCAACCAACCAACCAACCAAGGCCCCTCCCGAAACCATTAGGACTTAATGAGATGTGTGAATCCAGTTCTTAACGTTAGCAGGAATACTTCTATCTGCATGGTGCCACTTTGCCAATCCTTCTGGCAACCAGTAGTTTACCTGTCTCTATTGCTTAAAAAATAAAAATAAAACAGGGAATTTCTTGAGAAGTTAAGGGTCAATTTTCCAGCATCTTATCTTCAACTTTTAAGTAATCTCTAAGACAATCTGGGCAATTTTAAGGCATGTGGACTTCAGCTCCCAGAATCCACCAGCATTGCTGGCTAGGGAATCCTGGGAATTGAACATCACTTTAAAGTGCTAGAACACTGGATCAATGGTGGGATTCAAGATTTTTTACTACTGGTTCTGTGGATGTGGCATGGCTTGGTGGGCGTGGCTTTGTGCGCATGGCAGGGAAAGGATCCTGTAAAATCTCCATTCCCTCCCCACTCCAGGGGAAGTTTATTGCAAAAACCCCATTCCTTCCTGATCAGCTGGGACTCAGGAGGCAGAGAATAGATGGGGGGCGAGGCCAGCCAGAAGTGGTATTTGCCGGTTCTCCGAACTACTCAAAATAGCTTGACTCCCTCTTCTTTGTGGCATCCCCTGAGATGTTGGAACACTGCTATCATGGCAGGAGTTGAGGGCTGATGACTCAGCAGTTTTTATTTAAGCTGAGCTTTTCAGCTGACAGCCCAGGTTCAAGGCCCGAACGCTGCACGGCAGGGGTGAGCTCCCATCCCTTGCTGCAGCTCCTGCCCACCTAGCAGTTCAAAAGCATGCAAATGCGAGTAGATAAATAGGTACCACTTCGGCGGGAAGGTTACAGCATTCTGTGCCCCTTGGTGTATATAGAGTCATGCTGGCCACGTGGAAAATGTCTTTGGGTAGTTCTGGCTCTCAGTATCGGCCCCTAGAGTCGGACATGACTGGGTGGGGAAACTCTTAGCTGTACTAATGGCAGGAGACAGGGGCCTGCAGGGCAATATAGTGCATCTGGAGGGCATCAGATTTTTCCACTCTTGTAAAAAGCTTTGTCTCTTGAATTATTAATGTAAGTGGGGAGGGAAAAAAAAGGCCAACTGGAGGAAATGTAGCAGAGGCTGACCGAACGATCAGTAAAATCAAATTACAACCAGCCGATTGTTCAGATAGATGAAACCAGACACTGCGGCATGGCGTTCCCTCCTCTTTGCAGAACAGGGGAGTATCGATCCAACACCGGGCTTTCAAAAGCATTAGGCACAGAGAAGGAACCTTATTGATCGGCCGCAGTTAATCAGGATCGTATATTCAGAAAGACTCCCAACCGCCGAGTATCCGAACGCAGCTTTGGAAAGCAAGAGAACAAGAAATCTGTTGTTTTGCCACAAGAACGTCCCTCTCCGGGGACTGCAAGAGGCCTTGTAGGTTGGATAACCGGGGAAAGAAAAGATTTGAGTTTAAATAACCTCTGGACCCAAGGAGGCTGTTTTGCCATTCTTAGGCATTGCTGGGTTTTTGTAGAGTTGATATTAGTAAGGGAGCTTTGTTTGATCATACGACGAGAGCGCCGTTCATCCACAATGGCATAAAATAAAATAAACAAATAATAATAAAACAAAATAAAAATAATGAAACAAAAAATAAAATAAAAATAAGACAAATAAATCAAATAATAAAACAATTATCTATCTATCTATCTATCTATCTATCTATCTATCTATCTATCTATCTGTTATATTTGTGCTGATAAATAAATAAAGGGAGACTAGTATAGATCTATTTCAAGCTATTTAGCTCTCATCAGCTAGCCATACCCTTAGCTCAATGGTTAACACATCTGCCTAAGAGGCAATAGAGCACAGGTTCGATTCCCAGCAAGGGTATGGCTAGCTGTTGAGAGCTAAATAGCTTGAAATAGATCTATACTAGTCTCCCTTTATTTATTTATCAGCACAAATATAACAAATGTAACAAAAAGGCAACAGTAAAAAATATTGGGTTTCGGTCTGGATGGTCTCTTGTGACGAGCCGAAGGACAGAGAATGGAAGTGTGACCTTCCTCCCATATTTGGGCATACCAGGGGTTGTGACTTTAAATATATACACATATTATGTGTGTGTGTGTGTGTGTGTGTGTGTGTGTGTGTGTCTGTGTGTGTGTGTATTGTTGCATTTGTGCTGATAAATCTCTCTCTCTCATCTCTCTTATCTTATCTTATCTTATCTTTATTTTTCTGTCTATCTAAATACTAATACTAATACTACTAGTGCTACTAGTGCTACTAGTACTACTAGTACTACTAATACTACTAATACTACTAATACTACTAATACTACAAATAATTTGACAACGTTCACACTTTTTACAAGGATACTGGCAAATTCAGTATTCAATCATCTGATGGAAAAGAGTTTGTATCCAGAAAGTCATGGGAACATAAAGTGGAAAAAGTTATCAAAAATGAGAAGGTGAAGATCTTGTGGGACTTTCGAATACAAACGGATCATCATTTGGAGCCCAACACGCCAGATATCACAGTTGTAGAGGGACAAAGTGTACAGTTTATTGATATCACTGTTCCTGGAGATGTCAGAGTCGAAGAAAAAGAACTAGAAAAAATAATGAAATATCATGACCTGGCCATCGAAACTACACGGCTACGGATGAAGCATGTAACAGTGATACCCATTGTCATCGGGGCACTTGGCACCATGTCCAAGAACTTTACAAGATACATCAACAAATTTCAGCTGAATATATTGGAAGGCAATAGAAGTACACCGAAGGGAGGAGCTGAGTGAAAGAAGAAGGAGGGGTGGAGAGGGTGAGAGAGAGGAGGAGGAGAAGGAAGGGAGGGAATGGATTAAGAGAGGGAGTGATAGAGGGGGAGGGGAAGTAGGTAGTAGAGGGGTATGTAAGAAGGAAGAATGAAAGTTGGAGGGGGTTGAAAGAGGGTGTATGGTGGGTCAAGGTGGTATATTGGGTTTGTATTGTAGGGGGTATTTTCTATATAAGTGAGGGTTGTGCTTATTATTCAATGTTATACGCCCCGGTTATGCACAGTAAACATGTGATTGTATAGAATGAAATGGAAATAAAAATATTATGTGCAAAAAACAAAAAAAAAATTCAGCTTTCTGCAATGACAGCAGCAGAACTGCAAAAAAACTGTGCTACTCGGAACACCTTATATTTTAAGAAGGTACTTGGTTGATAACCTAGGACGCTGGCAGCATACCGTATCAACCATTAGCACCAGTCACTGGTATTTGTGATGCATTTTTGAATGTTCAGTTGGCGGAGTTTCATGTTTAATGAATAAAATATATATTAATAAATAATAAATAAAATAAAATACCAGAAAGTAACTTTTCTGACTGTCCAGTTTTATTAAAAAGCCTTTGGTGAGATGCCATTTATGAAGCCTTAAAAAAAAGTTGGCTAGTAAAAATAAGTGTTACTAGACTTACTAGGTTTCTGGAGATGATGAGAACACGTTAACCTTGATATGTAACTTGGAGACACTTTTTAAAAAAGAGGTCTAGTTTGGTATGAAATGGATGACCAGTTTTGGCCCAAGAATAATCTTATTGCCCTCTGCATTCATACTAGGTTGATAGAGACTTAGTGCATTTTTCAGAGTATAAGACGCACAATTTTCCCTCAAAGAGGCTGAAAATCTGGGTGCGTCTTATACACTGAAATCAGCATTTTTTGCCTCCCCAAAACCCCGCCTCCTTCACCAAAATGGCTGAGCATAGCCTTTAGGAGCCTTGCAGAGTGCCTGGGGGCTGGGGAGAGCAGAAATGAGCGAAAAACAGGCCGTTTTTCACTCGCCCCCCCTCCCCCCAGGAGCACTCTATAAGCCTCTTAAAGGCTATTTGTGCCCTTTAAAAAAAACGGACCTGTTTTCGTGAAAAACGGGCCGTTTTTCGGAGGTCTGCAGAGTGCAAAACCTTTTTTTTAATATGCCTCTTCAAAACCTTGGTGCGTCTTATACTCCAAAAAATATGGTAACTGTGTTGATGGGAACTAACCAAGGAGGGCCCCAACCTAGAACTAAGAAGAAATTTCCTAATGGTGACAGCAATCAATCAACGGAGCAACTTGCCTTCAGAAGTTCTGGGGCTGCATCACTGGAGGCTTTCAAAAAGGGACTGGACAACAATTAGGCCTCCTCCGGATTCCATCTGCTGGTCAATGTCGGCTGGCGACTTCCCGGGGGAGGGCCTTCTCTGTAGCTGCTCTGGCCCTATGGAACGATCTCCCCGTGGAGATCCGGACCCTTACTACTCTTCCGGCCTTCCGCAAAGCGATTAAGACCTGGCTGTTCTGGCAGGCCTAGGGCTGTTGATTTATCCAGCCCCATTCTAAGCTATATGAATGTCGTGCAATTTTAATGTCTGTTCTTTTTAATTTTTATATGTCCCCCCTCCCCGTTTTTATCTGTAAGCCACCCTGAGTCTCTCGAGAGTGAGCGGCATACAAATCCTAATAAACCGCAAACCGTAATTTGTCTGAAATGGTATAGGGTCTCCTGCTCGAACAGGGGGTTGGACTAGAAGACCTCCAAGATCCCTTCCAATTCTTGTTATTCTATGCTCCGTGTTGATAAATCCAGAATACTGTTCATTTTAAACCTTTTTTTAGTTTAATTATAGTCACACAGAGCTGTTCTTATGATAACCAGCCTGCTGATTCCATGGTAATTATCTACCTTTCACTCAAACAAACATCTACATGCGTGTGTGTGCGTATGCGCATCTGTGTGGGATGGTGCTGGTTCCCCCTTTTGTCAAGGAAAGGAAAGGAACATTAAATAAAAAAGCCACCCCTGGTTATAAACGTGTTCCCTTTTACCTCTCTCCAGCATCTGGCCTGATGTCAGCCCTGATCTTATTGAAAGTTCAGCTCAAATGGACACAAAGTAAAATGTAACAGCTGGATTGGGACAATACATTAAGCCTTAAAGCTAGATTGCAAAGCTCTGTTTCCATTCGCCTAACAGTTTTGTCCTCACCAACCATTCTGGTAGCATCTGGTAGACGGTCTCTTTTATCTCTAGATCCCATTCATTAAATTGAACAATCTTTCAGCCAGCATTAGTGACACAGTTCTCCAAAAAGATCTAATATGGGAATTAATTAATCCATTCATTCCACTTATATAGTCACCCATCTCAACAAATGAATTACCGTATTTTTTGGAGTATAAGATGCACTTCCTCCCCAAAAAAGAGGGTGAAAATTTAGCCGTGTCTTATACATCAAATGTAGCCCCACCCACCCACCAGCCCCCACACTTTGGTCTCTGCCTCCTATGCTTCCTTGCAGCAAGTAGCAAACAGCCTGTTTCAGTTTCAGCTTCAGCACAGCCTGATTAGCACAAGCAGCTGATGGTCGGTTGGATCTGCCTCACAACGATCAGCTGTTTCAGGCTGCAGGGATTGCCATTGCCTGTTGCCGCCTCTGTGCACCCCATTTTTGGCCTCTTCATCCTATTTTTGGCCTCTGTGCACCCCATTTTCGGTCCATTCTGATTCTCGCCGCCCATGGAAAATGGACCATGCGGAGGCTGAAAATGGGATGCAGAGCCCAAAAATGGGGTGCAGAGAGACGGCAATAGGCTATGGCAATCCCTGCAGCCTGAAACGGCTGATCATCGGAAGGCCGATCCAACCAACAATCAGCTGTTTGTGCTAACCAGGCTGTGCTGAAACTGAAACGGGCTGTTTGCTGTTTGCTTCAAGGAGGTAAATTGCTGGGAGGCAGAGGCAGATTGTTTTTTCTTGTTTTCCTCCCCAAAAGCTAGGTGCATCTTATACTTCGGAGCATCTTATACTCCAAAAGATATGGTAATTAAGCAGAATGCTCTAATCCAGGGGTCTCTATTTTTGGCAACTTTTAAGACTTATGGAGTTCAACTCCTAGAATTCCTCAGCCAGCCTTGTGGACTTCAACTCCCAGAGTTGCAGACTTGTGGATTTTAATTCATACAACTCCTCCACAAGTCTTAAAGTTGCCAGGTTTGGAGACCGACCCCCTGCTCTAATCCATCTTCTTGATCCAATTCGGATCTGTGGTTCAAATCCCTGCATTGATTTGAAAACTCCAATTGAGAAACAGTACATGTGGATGAGCACAACCCAGTATTAAAAGCAAATGGACATCTCTGCTTTTGAGGATGTCTTTTGAATTTTTCAACCCAAATCTCATTCTACAATAAACAAAATCCACCAAGGAGACTATTCTTTGCTGCTGCATGTTTATGCTAAGGAAAAGTTCCCTAGTTGGATTTTTGCTTGGCAGAATTAAATCTCTTTGGCCACGAATCTAGATAAAATTGATAGTGCAGCAATGTTTGCTGCTGGATGGGACCAATGGGTTAAAAAAAACCTTGCTTTTCTTTTGGAAGATTCTAATCCTCGTGTCTAAAGATATTTATCTTGAGGCCAGAATGGGAGAACTCACTACAACTAACTCACTGTGGGACAACTTGCCATGGCCAACTTATGACGGAAGAACTTGCTGCAGGACAATTCAACCATTATTTTAAAACTATTCAAATAATTACTTTAATTTTTGTTACACCCGTCTCATTCTGTCCCTCCTTTTGCGTCCTTTCTTTAATGATTCTATTCCACCATTTCTTTGATATCAGTGTAACTCTGGTTGCGTGGCAAGTTGGCTGTGGCGAGTTGTCTTAGATACCCCCGAGACTGCTTAAAATATACATACAATTTGGGAACACAACACCTTTCAGTCAAGAGTGGTTTGCTGTGAACCATTCTCTATTCTTCAGAGAAAATTCTCCCAGATTCTCCCAATAGCATTACCTGTCATTTTGTTCTCTTCCTGTCAGCCCAAATCAATGTATCATCTATCTGTCTGTCTGTCTGTCTGTCTGTCTGTCTATCTATCTATCTATCTATCTACCTACCTACCCTATCATCCATCCATCCATCCATCCATCCATCCATCCATCCATCCATCCATCCATCCATCCATCCATCCATCCATCCATCTATCTATCTATCTATCTATCTATCTATCTATCTATCTATCTATCTATCTATCTATCTATCTATCAGTTGTGTGTGTGTGCCAGTGGTGGGTTTCAAAAATTTTTGGAACCTCTTCTGTAGGTGTGGCCTGCTTTCCGAGTCCACTGGTGGCACCTCTTCTAACCGGTTCGGTAGATTTGACAAACCAGTTCTACCGAACAGGTGCAAACTGGTAGGAACCCACCTCTGGTGTGTGCATGTGTGTGTGTGTTCCAGCATAACTCTGGAATGCCTGGAGCAATTTCAACCAAACCTGGTACACAGATGGCTTAGTCTCTGGAAACAAATATTGTGGGGGTAAGTCACCTCTAAAACCGCTCATGGTGTGCGTTCTGTTAAGATACATCCTGTTGTGCCTTAAAAAGGCTTCTATTGTGTTGCTGTAAAATGGTTTCTACTGTACAACACAGTGGAGTTGCTATGGTAATGGCTTCACAGTTCTTCACAAGGGGGCTCCCTCTGGTAAGAGGGAAAATCCAACACTAGAAATTATGGTTGGTCCAGACATTTTCCCCTTATAAATAAATACCCGGGCAATGCCAGGTCATCGGCTAGTGATAAATAAAATAGATTTATAAACCTTCGGAACAACTCAAATCCTGCAGTTGGAAACTGTGGAGACATGCTTCAACACATTTAAACTATTGACAACATTTAGCTCAATTCTTTTATTCCTGTTTGGTAGTTGAAAAATACAGCATAAAAGTTAACTTCCCCCCAAAAACCCCTGATGGAAGCATTTGGGGTACACAGTTTAAGGGTGCCAGCTGAGCAAGATGACGTTACCTGGCCTGCTGTAATCCTTTATCAAAGTGTGATCAGCAGAATTCAAGAGGCACATCAAGTCTTCATGGAGATAAGTAGAAGCACCTTTTCCTGTACATCAATAAGTCACCATTAAAAGAAGGGGGGGAGAAAACCCCCTGCAGAGTCTAGAAAAGTCTAGAAAAAGAAGCTCATTTTCATTCCAGAAGCCATACAGTCTCAGGAGGACTTAACGTTCTTGGACATGATTTAAAGAAATCGTGATTTAAAACTGTGCTACAAAATTTATGAAGGCTTTAACGTTACGGTACTCAGGACAATCTATTTTAAAATATAGCTTGGGCCAGTTTTCTTTGGAGGAAGACAACCTCCAAACCAGATAAGCAGACTTGCAACCAGTGAAGAAATTCTGGGAGGGAGGGAGGGAGGGAGGGAGGGAGGGAAGTTTACATTGCAATCTCAATTTTATTTTTCTGCTTTTGTAAAAAGAAGCGGTTCCATGTTCTAGACCTCAATTTGGTACTAGAAGTAGTAGACCAGAGGTCTTCAAACTTGGCGACTTTAAGACTTGTGGACTTCAACTCCCAGAATTTCTCCAGCCAGCATAGCTATGCTGGCTGGAGAATTCTGGGAGCTGAAGTCCACAAGTCTTAAAGTCGCCAGGTTTGGGGGGCCCCTGTGCTACACTATGGTGCGTAATATTCCAAAACCAATAGCAGGGCTCCATGGGGTGGAAAGATTGATCAATGCACAAGGAAAAAGGCATGCAAAGTCACATCTTGATCCTAAGTTGTTTGTGTCCTAGAGGTGAGAGAAGAAGATTGTTGGGTGTCTAGCTAAATGAGGTAATAATAATAATCCATCCATCTCCTATTTTCACAATGCTGTTATCTCTTCAGGGCCTCCCCCAATGGGCTTCTGGGATTGGCCATCCAAAGAGCTGGTTGGCTCCATCTATTTAGGTTTGAGTTCCACATTCTAGAGCAGTGATAGTTAACCTTTTTTGGTGTCGTGCGCCGAAATGCAATGCGTGTGTGACACCTCCGCTGACTGCCCCTCTGTGCATGTGCATATGACCCACCCTGCTCTCCCACCCACGCATGCACGAGCGACCCCTCCCGCATCCCATTTTGGGCCTAGTAGGTCATTCTGCAACTTTCTGGAACCAAAAACAGTCCACAGTGGGATGGGAGCACTGCACTGCCCATGCTCTGTGTGCACATATGCACATGAACCCCTGACCCCCCCATGCATGCACGCACATCTCCTGCATGTGCCCCCCGCGCGTGCATGGCAGAGACCCAAAAATCAGCTGGCCGGGGGGAGGCGTGCGTACATGCGCAGTGCAGCTGAGCTGGGGCGATGGCTCGCGTGCCCACAGAGGTCTCTGCATGCCACAGGTTTGCCATCACGGTTCTAGAGCATTGAATTATTCCTCCTCCTGTAACTTTTCTGTAAAAGTTCTGTAGCTTTTGCAACTGTGGACTGTGGATGAATTCTTCTTGTTATTTGGACTTTTATTGGTGGTTAGGATCCTATATATGTCAACGGAGCTCTGATGGATTTTAATGGGAGTTCTTGCAATAATTCCTCTCTCTCGAAATGGACCTTCTGGAATTTGGATGGAACAGACTCTGCTGGTAAACTGCATTTTTCTCAGATCCATGGCTGGCTGTTCTCATGCTGATGGGACAATCCCTCCCCTCCCCCCTCCCGCATTTTTAACTCTCGATACTTTAAAATATATATTTAAATTTACAACAGCTGTAAAAAATAGAAGTACAAATCTTTCATTTTCCCCTCTCCTAATTGTTCTTGAAAATAAGACCCTCCCCCCCAAAAGGTTCCTTTTCCTTTCCTTCTTCTGCCCCCCCTAAAAGGCAAAAGACACCCATATGTAGCAACAGCACTTAGACTTATATACCGCTTCAAAGTGCTTTTACAGCCCTCTCTAAGCGGTTTACAGAGTTAGCCTGTTGCCCCCAACAATCCGGGTCCTCATTTTACCCACCTTGGAAGGATGGAAGGCTGAGTCAACCTTGAGCTGGTGAGATTTGAACTGCTGAACTGCAGCTCGCAGTCTGCCGGAGTAGCCTGCAGTTCTGCGCTCTAACCACTGCGCCATACAAGATGCAACGAGCAGGTTTTAAAACTTTCTGTCCCTTATTTTCATAGAACAAGTAGAATTCTTGAGTTTTCAGTCTCCGAGGCAACAGAACAAATACACTCCTTTTATATTATGGGTGTTTTCGAAAGGCACATGTCAACGGCAGGTGTGTTATGTCTGTGTGTTTGTGTGTTAAGCCAAAGTTCTGGGCTGCAAAACTCCCAACGATGCAGAAATTTAAAAATCACCTTGGATGCCCTCAAGGGGAGTTGTCTAAATTTACGGCGCCCAGATCTTGCACTGCATTGGTGCGTGTCCTTTGCGTGTGTTTGAGTGCAACATTAATTCATTTATCTGCTTTGCAAGAGAATTGAGAGCCATGCTGTGGCAAACCATTTTAAAAAAAGAAAAAGGAAAGTAAATAAAAATATTGACCTTCCGTTTGCATTATTTCCTTTGAGGCCTACTCCTGGGCTTGTAACCACACTCAATAACGATAGTAATAATATTACCCGGAAACAGGGTGTTTCGTTTCAATAGCCAAAAAAGAAACACGAAACAACATGGCACGGCAAGCTTTTGCTTGCAGGCTGTAACCCACGTGTACATCCCCCCCACACCCCCCAGGAAGAACCAGAGAGGGTTGTTTTTGGCCTTGTCAGGATCCTTTAAAAAAAAAGACCGTGATTGGAATAAAGCTTTTTTCTGAGGTAATTTTGAAATCAAGAGGGTGTTTGCAAATCCCTGATCTCTTCTGCCTCCCCTGCTTCTTCTTTTTTTTGTAGACGCTGAAAACCGAGTCATCCTGACGAACGGAAAAGGAATCAAAACATTGGTTACAAAGAGGAGAGTCTCGAATAAGGACATTCCTTTCCAAATTGGGCGTTTTTTTCCCCTACGCTGTCAAAACTCCGAAGCCATATTTGAGGGGGCCTTTCAAAAGCTGCCTGCTAATTGCAGCTTGCAGTTCTCCGAAGCTTTCTCGGCTGGGACCTGACAGACCGCCCACTCCGAGACTCCATTTATTTGAAAACATTTGCCTTTCCTTCTCGTCAAGAGATCACCGCTTGTTCGACAGCCAGGGTCATCTGCCCTTGAAGAGACGTACTTTGGCCGCGGAGGCAAGGATTTGCGTCACGTTGGCTTCAAAGTCCCCATCATGGACGCCAGTTTGACGAAAGGCTCCCGCAGAAGGATTGTTCTCCCAATAGTGGTGCCAGTTGCCTTTACTGTCTGCCCCAAAGCCGTAGAGATCCACCTATGGAGAAAGAATCATCATCATCATCTCCTTTGAATAACCCCATAATCCCTAGCAGGGTGGAATCTGGGCAATTGAATAGAGCTGAGTGTTTACTGGCTGGATGCCTTTCCCTGTCGCCAATGCGGAGTTTTATTCAGCAGATAAATTCTCAGTGTGCCCAGAGAGAGAGAACTATCTGCCTCTACCTTGGATTGAACTCACAGCCTTCTGACTTTTACCTATGGAGAAAGAATGGATAATGGGGGGGAAAAGAACTCTGCAAGGTTTGGTTCTTAAGTGGATTTCATTTTCCTTATATCTAATATTTCTATCAATCTTAGAGCATACAATAATAGAGTTTTAAGGGACCTTGGAGGCCTTCTAGTCCAATTCCCTGCTCAAGTATATCATTTCAGACAAATGGGTTGTGCAGTTTCCTTTTGAAAGCCTCCACTGATGGCACACCCACAATATCTGAAGGCAAGCTGCTCCATTGGTTGATTGCTCTAACCGCTAGGGAATTTTTCCTTAGTTCCAGGTTGCTTCTCTGCATGGTTAGTTTCCATCCGTTGTTTCTGGTGCTTTGGAAAGTAGTTTGACCCTCTCATCTTTGTAGGAGCCCCTCAAATATTGAGGGAGCCCCTCAAATACTGGAACATTGCTATCATGTCTCCCCTAATCCTTCTTTTCATTAGACCAGGGGTGTCCAAACTTGGGAACTTTAAGACTTGTGGACTTCAACTCCCAGAATTCCCCAGCCGGCTGGGGAATTCTGGGAGTTGAAGTCCACAAGTCTTAAAGTTCCCAAGTTTGGACACCCCTGCATTAGACAATACCCCAATTCCTGCAACTTGCATTGACCCGATGACCTAACCACCGTCCAAGTGGACCCTTAAATACCCAGAACACTTTGAAAAATGTTTTTCCACACATCCTGTTCCCATGATTGTAATCCTTTAGCCTCCAGTCTCCTAATCCTCTTTGCGGCTGTTATCTGCACTCTTTCCAGAGTCTCAACATCTTTTTTATATTGTGGGGACCAGAACTGGGTGTAAATATTCCAAATGTGCTCTTAACTAAGGCTCTGTAGAGCGGTACTAAACTTCACGTGAACTTGATTCTATCCCTCTATTAATACCTTTGCAGGTATTGCTGAAGTAACCATGGCAACCACAAGACAATGTTAGCCCCCCCCCTCCTTTGCAACCGAAGATATTGTTTTCCAAAATTACGTAGGCTCCCCGGGAGAGAAAAACATGATTTAGTAGCAGGTTAGCCACCTACTACCCTCAAGGCGTTGTTGAAGTACAATTTTCACTGTCTAAAGAAGGCGATGGTGCAAAGTGCTGAAATAAAGCCAGAACTTGAGATGAATTCACGGAAAATAAGGAATAGCTTCATTAGGATAACAGGAATGGGAACAGGATGGGTGGGAAAAACATTGTTTTAAAATATTTTTCTTTCTGAATATGAATCAGAATATTCTTTTTATTTTTCCTTTCTCTGAGCTTAGTTTGTATTTGTTTTTACTGTTGTAATTAAAATCTTTAGCAATAATTATAAAATACATAAAATTAAAACATGAAAAATATACGTAAACGGCTAGAAAATTCTAAACATTAATGTTTATATGGATGTAAAAAGAAACTGTTTATCCTTATGTAAAATAAATGTAGATAATCTTATGGAAAAAGAATAATTCAATCAGTTAAAAAAAAAGAATAGAGCTAGAAGAGACCTTGGAGGTCTTCTAGTCCAGCCTTCTCAAGCAGAAGCTCCTGTACCATTTCAGAAAAGTGACTGTCCAGTTTCTTCTTAAAAACCTCCAGTCATGAACATCTATGAAGATTCTCAGTCATAGTTGTTCTGAAGGTGCTTTTTTTCAAGAGACACCTAAAATTTCTACACCTTTGGGACTTCCAGACATGAAGCATCCACAACTTGTGGAAGCATGCAGTTCCACTGGTTAAATGTTCTCATTGTTAGGAAGTTTATCTTCAATTCCAAGTTGCTTCTCTCCTTGGCCAGTTTCCATTCATTGTTTCTCGTCTTGTTTTCTGATGCTTTGAAAAATAAATTGACCCCCCTCCTCTTTGTGGCAGTCTCTCAAATACTGGAACTCTGCTATCATGTCTCCCCCTAGTCCTTCTTTTCTCTAAACTCCTGCAACCGTTCTTCATATGTTTTAGTCTCCAGGCCTTTAATCATCTCCGTTGCTCTTCTTTGCACTTTTCCCAAAGTTTCCAATGTTTTTCTTCTTCGGGATATTTAAGGGTCAACATGAACAATGGTTGGGTCACCCCCAGAGGTGGGTTCCTACCAGTTCGCACCAGTTTGGTAGAACCGGTTCGTCAAATCTACCGAACTGGTTAGAAGAGGTTCCACCAGTGGAGCTGGAAAGCAGGCCACACCTACAGAAGAGGTTCCAAAAATTTTTGAAACCCACCACTGACACACACACACACACACACACACACACACACAGACAGACTGACAGACAGACTCACACAGAGAGAGAAAGAGAAAGAGAAAGGAAGAAAGAAAGAAATAAAAAAAGAAAAAAGAAAGAAAACGTGAGAGAGAGATGAAAGGAGAAAAAGGAAAAAGGGACAGAGAGACAAAAGGAAGGAGAGAGAGAGAGAGAGAGAGAGAGAGAGAGAGAGAGAGAGAGAGAGAACACATGGCCGGCAAGCCACTCCCACCAGGTCACATGGCCGGCAAGCCACTCCCACAAAGTAAGCCACACCCACACAGTAGGTTCGAAAAAAATTTGAAACCCACCACTGGTCTCCCCAAAACATTCTTCACAATGATAGATGAATTAAGTTTACAAGATGTCTGGAGAAGGAGATACCCAAAAGAAAAGCAATATACGTTCTATTCAAACAGGCACATGTCGTGGTCAAGAATAGATGTGATTTGGATGACAACAGGATTAACTGTTAAAACACACAAGATTGATATAGAAACGAATATGTGGGCAGATCCTAATCCAATAACAACGATTTGGAAAGGACAGAGAAAAAGAATGGGATGGACATCAAAGCATAGCTTACTAAATGAAAAGGAATTCCCGCAATATATGGAAAAAGAAATATTTGTTTTCCTTTAAGGAAAACAGAAAGGAGGATAGATCACTGCAGAATGTGTGCGACACCAGCAAATCATATATTAGAGGAGTGGTAATGACATATTCAGGAAAAAGGAATAAACAGAACAGACAAACACAAAAGAAGACAGAGGAGGAATATAGGAGGTTGGAGACAGAATTACAGAACAAATCCACAAAATATAAAGACTAAGAACCTGAATGTGAACAATGGTTGGGTTATCAAGTCCATTCAGGTTACCATGCAAACCAGGATCCCCCACTTTTTCTGAAGGTAGTCTTTTAATAGGGCACCTACCTCATCACAGAGGTGAATTGCAAAGATAATGGACAGGAAGCCGGTTGAGGGATACCTCCCGTGATGTTGGAGCCAGTTGTCATAAACATATTTCATAAAACTAGGATGATAAACCATGATCTGCACAGAATGAAAGAACATAATCTTGTTAGTTTAGTTTCGGAAATAATTCAGCATGGGAAAAAAAACCTGCAACAAATTCTAGGAATGTACAACATGTACTCTCCCAATTGGCAAGTCTTGTAGGTTCCACCACAAATGCGCGAATGACAAAAGCGCACCTGACTAAACCGCGGTGACAAAACCGTGGTGACAAAACCGCGCCGACGAATGAGCGCTGAAGCGCGCCGACAACAGCGCGCCGACAGAAGCGCGCTGTAACCCTAACCCTAAACCAAACCCTAAACCTAACCCTAACCCTAAACCTTACCTTAACTGTCGGCGCGCTTTTGTCGGTGCGCTGTTGTCGGTGTGCTTTTGACATCGCGGTTTTAGCGCCGCGGTTTTGTCGGCGCGCTTTTGACGTTCGCGCATTTGTCGGGTCACGGTCTTGTACATCCTCAGCAAACAACAACTGAACACTGAAGAAACGCCTTTCACTTTGAGGATCTTAAATAAAAGCCTGTCGTTGCAGGACATTTAAATACAATGCTTTTTTTGAAACAAGTACGGCCCAGATTTGAAAAACAGTATTTATTTTACATATCCTATCATCAAGGGCTAGAAGTAGATTGTGTAGGATGTTGAAAAAGAAAGGGGGAAAAAATAACACTGTAGTATGAAAAGTCTTGCTCAGGTAGCTTTCCCTATCTCGGATTTTAGCATAACAACAGAGCCGAGTTTCTAAGAAACCAATAATTTATAAGCACAGAAAATCCAGGCACGGTTTTGGCAGGGGAAGCCACCGATGGCCAAAATCCAAGCTGTCCATCAGCATAATCAGCTAGGAATGATAAACATAATAATAATTAAAAAAACCAATAATTTTCAAGCACAGAGAATCCAGTCATGGTTTTGGAAGGCGATGCCACCGATGGCCCAAACCCAAACTAGCCATCAGAATAGCCAGCTAGGATTATTGTTTAGTTTACTGCAGTGTGTCCCCTACAAGGGGCTGCCCTTGAAAGCTATACATTTACAAGCCGAAAAGAGAGAGTTTAGATTCCTGTTCTTCGAAGCTACAGATCAGAGGTGGGTTGCTCCTGGTTCTGTCCATCATCCATGTCTGCCTATCTCTCTCTTTCTCATCTATCTATCTATCTCCATATCTATCTATCTCCATATCTATCTATCTATCATCTATCTATCTATCTATCTATCTATCTATCTATCTATCTATCTATCTATCTATCTATCATCTATCTATCTATCTATCTATCTATCTATCTATCTATCTATCTATCTATCTATCTATCTATCTATCTATCTATCTATCTACAATATCTATCCATGAGAGGGGGAGGGGGGAGGGAGAGGGCTGGGTTAGCTGATCCTTGTGGTTCTTTCCAAGTTGACAATTTTGTCATTCTCTAAATTGTTTCCTGCCACATCTTTCCTTTGGCACCTCTTCAGGTTTATAGTTTATAGTTTATAGTTGCGTTTATTTATAGGCCGCCCTTTTCCCTGAGGGGACTCAGGGCGGCTAACAACTTATGGGAGGGGAAGACGTACAATAACATAAAAATACAATATATAGTTAAGATCAAACAACATTCATTCAACAGGTTATTTTGTCATTTGGGTGAAGAATCAGAAGCAGAATTCACTTCTAATTTTCTGAGAATGCCCAAAAGGAAAATCTTTCTAGGGCCCAAGACACATTTTTGGAAAGAATGGAGATGCTAGATATCAGCCCTGTACTGGATGCCAGCTTGCTTCAAAAAAAAACAACCAACCCCGATTGATTGTATTTATATCCCTGCTTTTGGGGTTTCTATTCTGGAAGTTCTGGATGGTATCTATAAGGTCTTCCATAATTTTATCCCCGTGAAAAAAAGAACCCTGCGATCATAACTCCCAGGATATTTTTCAATCTGACTTATTCTCAAGGATAAAATTAGGGGAGAACTGAAATTTGGAAGCGTCTCATTTTCCAGTTTGACCCAAGTTTGTTTTAAGGGGCAACTGGGCTGTTCTCTCTGCTGCCTATAGGTGGCGCCACAACAACACTTTCTTGGCAATTGAATTCTCTGCTCCATCCCTGCCTCTATTGGGGAAAGTTTTTTAATAAAAGTCTGTCCTGTAATTTTCTTCAAAATTAATGTCGGGTTTGAAACATTCAGATGCCACCGTTTATTTGGGAAGGTGGTCCCTGAAATTGCATGCTGCGCAAACCTAAACCTTCCCCTTAGGAGACAGCATACTTTTTTATTACAATCCATTTTATAGATGAATGCAATGTGTGCTTCCTATGGGAATTACTAGGAGTAGGACACAGGGTGATTAAAAAAGTATCTTGCAGCCTGATTTAACTCATTCAGATCATAGGCTGCAAACATAATTGAAGAATAATTGTCAGAACCCAAGAAAGACCGGTTGTGTTCCTTCTAAGCAGTTTCCTTTAGACTTAAGAGTTTAGAATAACTTTATAATCACTTTGAATGTACACAAATCGGCATACATTAAAATGAAATTTCATTGCATGCAGCTCTCAGAGGGCCTCCACCTCCAATATACACGACATAAACATGACAAAATAAATAATACAAAATTATGCATATACCCACATATATTATATGGCAGGGATGGCTAATCTTTTCTGCAGAGTGTACACAAAGCGTGCACGCCTGAACCCCCAAAATACAATGTGTGTGCGCCCCCTGCACATGCACCCCCACACATGTATGTGTGTGTCTTCATGTAGCCTGTCCTTCTGTGCATGAAGTGCTCCCCCCGCACATACCCTTATCCCCGCATGTGCATACGCCCTGCCCCGCACATGGGTGTGTGCCCCACACACCCATGCATGGACATCCCTCCCACATGCGCCCCTCCCACATGCATACATGACAGAGACCTGTGCATGAAGTGCTCTCCCTGCACATACCCTTACCCCCGCATGTGCATACCCCCGGGCCCCGCACATGGGTGTCTGCCCCCCCACACCCATGCGCCCCTCCCACATGTATGTGTGACGGAGACCGTGCATGAAGTGCTCCCCTGCACATACCCTTACCCATGCATGTGCATACGTCCTGCCCCACATATGGGTGTGTGCCCTACACACCCACACATGCACGCACCTCTCCCACACGCATGTGTGGCAGAGACCTGAAGACCAGGTGGCCAGCGGGAGGCACGTGTAGATGTGTGCCAGAACTGAACTGGGGCGAGGGCTCACATGCCATCAGAGAGGTCGCTCCGTACCCCCTTTGGCATGCATGCCATAAGTTAGCCATCATGGTTCTAATGCATGGAGAAACCCCACAGTCTCGTTCGGATGTCTCTATGTACATGGTGGGGAAAAGGAATCCTAGGAGTTTACCAGACCGAGGGCCAAGGGAAGAAAGCTGTTCCACAATCTGGTAGTCCTGCTAGAAATACTTTGAAATCTCCTTTATTTGTTTGTCGTCTGTAGACAGAAGCCATGCAAAACTAAAACAATTGCTTGCATCTCCTTTGGAAGATTAGGACGACGTATATTTAATTGTATGATTATTGTTAGTGTTGTGTAAAAAGGATATTGACCCAGTCAATACACTGTGCAGGAAGTATGTATGGTGCTAAGAAAAACTATATATATATGTATGTATGTATGTATGTATGTATGTATGTATGTATGTATGTATGTATGTTATATGTGTGCTGATAAATAAATAAAGGGAGACTAGTATAGATCTATTTCAAGCTATTTAGCTCTCATCAGCTAGCCATACCCTTACTGGGAATCAAGCCTGTGCTGTATTGCCTCTTAGGCTCGATTAAATATATATATATATATATATATATATATGAAGAAAGACAGACCAATTTGTGGTTTAATGTATGCAGCCAAGGACATCCTGTTATGTATCTGTTACGCTGAAGCTTGTTTGAATATCTGAACCTATTAAACGGCAACAAGCAAAAGTTACACAGCGAGGGCTTCTGTGTAATTCAAAACATGTTTTATTTACTAACCTGGTCTTCTTCTGCCAAACACATCACCTTTATCTTTCTTAGATTTTGAAGCAAATGAGTTTCCAGGCAGCTCTCCTTTGTATGAACAAAGTGTCTGGGTGTGCAGAGGAACAAGGATTTTCCTCTTTTTTAAAAGTCTGTTTCATTGTGTTGTGTTATCCACTGTACAGTTGTTGCATCAGATCAGAAGATACTTGTCAGAGTGTGCACAGTGTGACTACTATTTTGAGATAACCCAGGAGTAAAATACAGTACACAGAGGCTTTGTCTTTCAAACAGTGGTTTATCTACAAGGCATATACATGCATGCATGCATACATACACACACACACATACATACATGCATACATACATACAGGTACTAGACAAAACCAGGCAATCAATCAATCTTCAACTACAACTCGGAAGCACACATGGGGAGAGAGAGACATCTTCACATGGCCTCTCTTATATAGATAGCTTCTTAAAGTGGCAGTAACCCTACTGACTCATTCTCATTTCATCATCTCGGTTTACAGCCTTACAGAAGCTATTAAATCATCATTACCTTAACAAGGTTACAGGTTCAAGAAAGGTATTTACACTTCAGATTTGAAATTCTGGCCACTGTGCCCCACTTTCGGTGCTTGGAAACCCACATTTGCAGCCATTTGCAGTTTTTTGTGGTCACATGACCAAAATGTATGTGTGTCGTCCACCCCCCCCCAATCCCCCACCACCGGGAAACTGTTGTTCACTTCCGGTTTCCGGCAAAAACAACAACAGCAGCCCATTGTGGACAATGTGTTCATTTAACAACTTTGGCATTCATTTTTAATGACCGCCACAAAAAGTAGTCAAATCCGGTCTGTTGTGGGATGACCTGCTTAATGATTGGCCTGGGCTCAGTTCATGGTTGTATGGTGAGGCCTATCTCCGCAAGAAACAATTTAGCTTGGAGGGAATGACCCAGATTTAATCACTAATTGTGGTTTGAACAAAACTGGAAGCACCACATTTAACTGAAATGTGGAAATGGGACCAAATGCCTGGAATGTGGATATGGAATAAAGGAAACGCATCATCTTCTGAATCATGGTTTAGATCAGGGATGGGGAACGATGGGCCCCTTTTATGAATTGTGGACTCCTGGGAGTTGAGGTCCAGAAGTCCTAAAGGGACCATCGTTCCCCATCTCTGGTTTAGATTTAAGTTTAAGTTTAAGTTTTATTTTATTTATATGCCGCCCTATTCTCTAAAAGGGACTCAGGGCGGCGAACAACTTAAACGGGAAGGGGAACATACAAGTACAAAAACAGACATTTAAAATGACCAACAACCACACCTGTCGAGAGGGGAAGGGAGCTCATCAACCCCAGGCCTGCCGACACAGCCAGGTTTTAACGGCTTTTCGGAAAGCAGGGAGAGAGGTGAGGGTCCGAATCTCCACGGGGAGTTCGTTCCAAAGGGCCGGAGCTGCAACAGAGAAGGCCCTCCCCTGGGTCGTAGCCAGATGGCATTGGCTGGTGGATGGAACCCGGAGGAGGCCGACCCTGTGCGATCTAATGGGTCTTTGGGAGACAATTGGCAGCAGGCGGTCTCTCAAGTACCCAGGTCCAATACCATGAAGGGCTTTATAAGTAATAACTAGCACCTTGAAGCGTATCCGGAGACCGATTGGAAGCCAGTGCAGCTCACGGAGGATAGGTGTAATGTGGGTGTATCGAGGTACACCCACAATCGCTCGCGTGGCCGCATTCTGGACAAGTTGAAGTCTCTGAATGCTCTTCAAGGGCTGCCCCATGTAGAGCGCATTGCAGTAGATGGTTATCTGGCTTTGCTCTTTCCCCATAGAGAGAGAAAAAAAGTCCTGGATTGACTGTAGCCATAACTCACCTTGTCTTTGTCGGCTTTGATCTTACGAGGAACAGGAATATATGTGCTGTCAAAAAGAAAAGAAAAAGAAATATAGTCTAATCAGACAAAAGCTCACAACGTCATACTTTGGAATAAAAAAAGCACGGTTAATTCTAAATTTAGTACTGCAACAAGGCTGCCTACAAATAGGGAACCAAATCAAAGGTAGAACATGAATTTGAAAAATGCAGGTAGCCCTCGGCCTATCGTCAAAACTGAGCCCAGAATTATAGTCATTAAGTGAAGTGGTTGATGTTTTTAAGCAAGGCAGCCATGTAATTCCAGCTCTCCTGTTGCAGTCATTATGTGGAGCATGGTGGGCCTCAGAGAGTGGGGGTTGCTTAAACCGAATGGTCATAAGTTGAGGACTAAGGATGCGGTGGCTCAGTGGCTAAGACACTGAGCTTGTTGATCAGAAAGGTCGGCAGTTTGGCGGTTTGATTCCTAGCGCCATTTAACAGAGTGAGCTCCCGTTACTTGTCCCTGCTTCTGCCAACCTAGCAGTTTGAAAGCATGTAATAATTCAAGAAGGTAACAGTGTTCCATGCGCTTTCGGCATTTAGTCATGCCAGCCACATGACCATGGAGACGTCTTTGGAGAGTGCTGGCTCTTCGGCTTTCGAAACAGAGATGAGCACTGCCCCCTAGAGTTGGAAACGACTAACACATACATGTGCAAGAAGAACCTTGACCTTAAGTTGAGGACTTATCTCTACAGTGAATTTGACTCCCAACCACCCAACAACTACACACAAGAGGAACAAAATCTTAGGGTGAGCACGGATTGGTTGTTTATACCTGTATGCATCTACCTGCAGTTTCTATCTCCAACCCCTTCAACTACAACGCCTATAATTCCCAGCCGGCGAATTCATTATGTGTTCCCTTTCACAGATGTGTCCTTTCCATTCTGGCTTAGCTGTAGCTCTCCCATATCTGCGCTGCTCTCCTTTAAAAGGAAGCTAATCCTTTCTTTAAAAGGCAACTAATCCTTTCCTTGTTTTTGAAATGAAATCTTGGCCATTCCAGTTTGCCATTCATCCCATTCCTGGAAGCTTATTTTGCCTTGGGTTCTTTTCTTAAAGTGATTTACAGTTCTTCGATCTTGGGGCCAACTTACAACACACCACTTTTTCAGCCCCTGCAGCTTCCGTACACAGGGGGCTCAAAATTGAGGAAGAGGGATACCCTCCCCTCCATCCAGCCAAGGAAACGTGGCCAATTTGGACGGTGAAGTATGGGAGATACTAGTATACAGCCTCAAATGCAGTGTTGCTCAACCTTGGCGACGTCAAGATATTTTGACTTCAACCCCAAGATGTCTGGGATTCAACACCATGCTGGCCGGGGAATTCTGGGAGTTGAAGTGTCAGAGTGCGTAAAGTGTGATTATTTTCAGACAACCCAGGAGCAAAATACAGTAAGCTACAGAGCTGTAGCTTTTAAATAATGGTTTATTCTACAAGGAATATAAACATACGCCTACTAGGCAAAATTAGGCAATCAAACATCAAGCTAGCAGAGTGTTAACTGGCCGGATGCCCTTCCAGTCACCAATGCAGAGTTTTGTTCAGCAGATATATTCTCATTGTGCCTAGAGTGAGAGAAATATCTGCCTCTACCTAGGATCGAACTCACAGTCTCCTGATTATGAGGTGAGAGCTCCCTCTCTAGACCACCTCAATAAGTTGGGGGGGGGGAGTATAAATTGGGAAAATAGTACTATTTAATTGATATATAAAAATTTTTGTTGTACCTATAATGAGTTTATTAAGTTAGAAGTTGGAAGACAAAGCTATGTATATGTATGTCAGGACTGCAGTCATATTCCTTTTAGGATCTTTGGCCTGCCACACTCCCTCTCTTATTTTACTATGCTGTTTCATTAGTGGGTAATTGGGAGGAGGAATAGTAAGGAGTAGAATGTGTTGTTGTCAAAATAAAACATTCCTTTCTAGAAGCCCAAGGTCATTCTTTGTCTCCGCCCATCTGCACCTGACAGGAACTAGATGGGTGGAAATGCCAGCGTGGCAGATGAAGATTGAACCATGTGATGGATTTGTGGGTGTGCGGACAAGATCATGAACTTTCAACTGGGTGGGAATCCCAGGAAGCTTTCACATTCGGGTTTCCCACAGATGTGCCAAGATGTCTCTCTTAATAAATTGGAACTTTGAGGAAAGCTATGCCTTGGACTCTGATTTAATTCTGGATGATATTTGGAACACTGATAATGTAACTATAATATCATTGTTAGGGTTGTGTAAAAATGTATTGACCCAGTCATCACTCTGTCCAAAAATATATTGGTTGTTAAAAGAAAACTGCAAATAAAACATATATAAAAAAGAGAGAAAGAAAAGTTATCCTCTGCACACACATTCCCTTAGTGATTTTGGCTAGATTACAAGATACCATAAAACAGCTATAAAAGTAGCAATAAACCTAACATACATAAACACAAAAGTTGCAGACAGTAACACTAAAAAGGCCCAGGAAAATATGTGAGTTCTGAGCCTTCTCATAAGCTGTGATAAAAAGAGAGATTTGTTTCGATTTCAAGCAACAATTTACTGCATGAATGTCTAAAATATCTGTGGCGGAACCGATATAAACAATGTAGTCTAAGCAATTTTTAAGATTAATTTAGGAACAATTGGCAATTTTTTGGGTTGGGATTGCTTGTTTTTTTTCCTAGTAGATACTTACTTACTTACTTACTTACTTACTTACTTACTTACTTACTCACTTAGTAGATACTTGCGATCTAAGTCAAATTGCTTGACTGATAATAGTTTTCTACCGTGACCCGTCAAAACTGCGCTCGACTAAACCGCGCCCGATTAAACCGCATCGCTGATGTCATCAACAGGGCGACAACAGCCAGCGCGGAGAAAGAAGGGCGCTTTAAATAGCGCTTTGAAAGCAAGCTGATTCAACTTAAGGTAAGGGTTAGCTTTAGGGTTAGGTTTAGGGTTAGGTTAAGGGTTAGGGTTAGGTTTAGGGTTAGGGTTAGGTTAAGGGTTAGGTTTAGGGTTAGGTTTAGGGGGGTTAGGTTTAGGTTTAGGGGTTAATTTTAGGTTTAGGGTTTACAGCGTGCTTCTGTCTCCGCGCTGTTGTCGCCCAGTTGATGACGTCAGCTACGCGGTTTAGTCGGACGCAGTTTTAGTCGAGCGCGGTTTTGTGGTGGAACCGTTTCCTACAATTGCAATTTTTTTCTAGGGTATATATAGCGATTATATAAATATAGAGGTAGGCATTTATCGATTGGTGACTTGTTCTACAAGAGGGGGATTAATTCTTGTTGTGGAAATAAATGTGTCAATGTTCAACTGGAGGAGACTTTTTCTCTGTATGCTTCATATTTTCTTTTAGACACTTTTTTGGTTTGTATCTGTTTTTGTATTATAATTCTTTATTCCTCTTTTACTCTGTATTTTAACGTTGGAAATAAATAAATAAACAATAGACAAAGAGAGTAATAGGAAAAAAATGGCTAAAGGTGGTTTGTCAATGGATTTTGAATATATAATACAAGAACAAGCAATGGGAGGCGAGGACATGATATTTCCTTGTTTGGTCAGGAGATACGGACTTTGCAAACTTTGAAAACTTTGCAGCTTGTGAAATCTTTTACACAAATTGAAACACATGAGTTTCACACTGTCTCGAAAACACAGTTTTTGGATATTACAGTCAGAGAATTCATGACTGTCAGAGACATGGTAACAAGGTCATCCAATGGGAATTATTTGGTGACTGAGAGCCATACCAGATGGCTTGGAGCCTGGGCGTGGCTTACCTATGTTGCTCTGAGTCTGTGCTGAGAACTAAACTGGTCTGCTGCTCTGATTTGAAACTGAAGAACCACTTGTTGGTATTGTATATTTACTTATGTGCTATATTGTATATAAAGAGAAGCTAAGGAATCCTTAGTTACCTGTGTGTGCTTTCTGGATTTGATTTCTGCAACAAACGCTGACACTCACAAAGAAAAATAAATAAATCTTCTCTTAGAAAATTTAGATCATGAGATCCTTGCCCTGAAATGCCCTTTTGTTGAGTAGATGAAATACAAACTCCAATACATATTAATATCATGTTGTGCATGATACAAAAGTGTTTCCTGGACAACAAGGAAGAACTGCTGTGATTCCATTGTTCCCATCAAGATTGTGTGGTTTTAATATCAAATCTGTTAAACATTTATTTCCCAGTGTTGACATTAAGCTAACGGCTGTCCTAGCTTAGCTTCTTAGCATTACGGAGAGTGGAAGATATTCAAGGGAAATCACAAGAAAAAAAAATATTTTCATGCAACGCAGAACTTATGAAGACCATGGGAATGACTATTCATATAAGATAGCTTGAAAGGGGAATTTTCTTCATTTAATTTGGTTAGATATTATTAACAGTGTCCTCTGACCAAGGACAGAACAATAAGAGAAGGCTGACCAGTATTATTCCCTTGAAAATGTTTTGCTTTCTCAGTTCAACTTCTGATTTTTGAAAAGTCGAAAAGGCAGCAGTGGTCATTAGAGTAGAAACCTTTGAAAAATCTTCAAGGTGTGTTTAACAAGCACTTGGTTATGGTTTTCCCAGTTGCAATGTATGGCTGTGAAAGTTGGAGCATAAGGAAGGCTGAGTGCCAAAGAATTGAGGCCTTTGAACTGTTGTTGTTTATGTTGTTTATTATACTTGTATGCTGCCCTATTCCCGAGGGACTCAGGGCGGCTAACAAACAAGTGGGGAAGGGGGAGATCCAAAAAAATGAACAAGACAAAAAACAAGATACAAGAAACAGATTAAAAGGTCCACAACAATCACAACAATTCAAGTGGGGCTGGGAACTCATCAGTCCCAGGCCTGCCGGAACAGCCAGGTCTTGACGGCTTTGCGGAAAGACTGCAGGGTGGTGAGGGTCCGAATCTCCACGGGGAGATCGTTCCAGAGGGCTGGAGCAGCCACAGAGAAGGCCCTCCCCCGGGGGGGTCGACAGTCGACATTGGCTAGCTGAACTATGATGCTGGAGAAGATTCCTGTGAGTCCCTTGGATTGCAAGGCGATCAAACCGGTCAGTCTTAGAGGAGATCAATCCTGACTGCTCTTTAGAAGGCCAGATCCTGAAGAGGAAACTCAAACACTGTGGACCCTAATGAGAAGGAAGGTCTCACTGGAGAAGAGCCCAATGCTGGGAAAGATGGAGGGCAAAAGAAGAAGGGGACGGCAGAGACTGAGGTGGCTGGATGGAGTCACCGAAGCAGTCGGTGTGAGCTTAAATGCACTCCAGAGGTTGCTAGAAGACAAATGGGACTGGAGGAACATTGTCCATGGGGTCGCAAAGAGTTGGACATGACATCGCAACTAACAACAACAACAAGCGCCTGTCATACTGTTAGAACAGAATATTTGTAGCTCAGGGTTGAACTTTTGCTTAGATAGCATGACAGGCAGGGTCCTTGGGTGCTCTCTACGTTTGGTGGTTTTCTTGCAGACGTTTCATTACCAAACTAGGTAACATCATCAGTGCTAGCATGATGAAATGTCTGCAAGAAAACAATTAATCAGTGGAATAACTTGCCTCCAGAAGTTGTGAACGCTCTAACACTGGAAGTTTTTAAGAAGAGATTGGATAACCATTTGTCTGAAGTGGTGTAGAGTTTCCTGCCTAAATTGGGGATAGGACTAGGAGACCTCCAAGGTCCCTTCCAATTCTATTTTATTCTATTCTATTCTATTCCATTCCATTCCATTCTAAACAAAAGTCCAGGTACAGAAGCTATCTAGGCACCCATATGCAGAAGATATGGGTTTTCTTTTGATGGCTTAGGGTATCCAATTGTCTACCATCAGAACACTGGGCCAATGAGATGCATTGGAATAATCCAGCATCTTCCAACTTTGAGATTTGGCTATCTGCTTGGGATATTCCTTGGAAGATTTGGTGATGAGTATGCTGGCTCTCAAAAGAAGGCTGAAGAGACACCTACATTTTTCAGCTACTGTATATAAGTCAGTACTTTTTGGGTTATCATCAATGCACGGTAACAAATCCAACTTCCACAAGATCTAGTTAGTCTGAGCTCTTCCATTTATCATAACTATAGTAACTTGTTTTACTTTGGAGGCCAAGGGTAGCAAGATTGTCTTCTGTAAGTAGGATTTTGTTGAAGGACACTAGAAGGACATTAGTTAGTGAACGACACTAACTGGCCTTTTCTTCTTCTCTTAAATCTACCAGGTCATCTTCTGGTTAACTAGGCTTGTAGGTAGCTGGAACACACGTGATTGTCCATCTCAGGAAAGCTGGAGAATTCTAGGTTGATGAGGATGAAGTAACATGATGCTGTCTCCTCTGAACATATTGTTTTCTAAATGCCCTATAAGCTCATTTAGAAGGTGGCTTATATTTTTCCAATTATGAATATTGTTTAAGCCACCACATCTGTTTTCAGTTGTGACATGGGCTACCCTGGGAGGTTTGATCTAGAACGATGGTACATGAATTGAACATAAAATGAAATTAAATTGGTTCACATCTGCTGCTCCACTATGGTGATGGAGGAGATGTTTGAATTTGAAGAGAAAGTCATTCTGAAGCCGAGGTTTAATGAATGCAAAGATTATGCTTAATGAAACGTCATTTGAGTTGGAATCCCTAAGACATCATCTGGTGAAACAACGTTCAAAAAAATTCAGACAAAGTAACCAAGACCGGGCAAACTTTCTGGACATATTCCCAGCTCTCCAAAAAAGAGAGCACAAAATAATAAAGTCAGACTGAAGGAGGAATTCTTGGAGACATTAAACAATGAAGCCAGAAAATAGGGATTAAGTTTTTGATTAATTTTTTTTAAATTGGAAAATGGGAAGCGAACTCTCTCGACAGAAAAGCACACTGGTAGGGCTTAGAGAGGGCTGTAAAAGCAATGTGAAGTGCAGAGGTGGGTTCCTACCAGTTCGCACCTATTCGGTAGAACCGGTTTGTCAAATCTACCGAACCGGTTAGAAGAGGTTCCACCAGTGGACCCGGAAAGCAGGCCACACCTACAGAAGAGGTTCCAAATTTTTTTTGAAACCCACCACTGACACACACACACACACACACAGAGAGAGAGAGAGAGAGAGAGAGAGAGAGAGAAAGAGAGAGAGACTCACACAGAGAGAGAAAGAGAAAAAAAGGAAGAAAGGAAGAAAGAAAAAAGAAAAAAGAAAAAAGAAAAAAGAAAGAAAAAGTGAGAGAGAGATGAAAGAAAAAAGGAAAAAGGGACAGAGACACAAAAGGAAGGAGAGAGAGAGAGAGAGAGAGAGAGAGAGAGAGAGAGAGAGAGAGAGAGAGAGAGAACACATGGCTGGCAAGCCACTTCCACCAGGTCACATGACCAGCAAGCCACTCCCACAAAGGAGGCCACACCCACATAGTAGGTTCAAATTTTTTTTGAAACCCATCACTGGTGAAGTGCTAATTTTTTCCATTGTAAATTTCAATGGACACTAAACAAATTACTGTAAATCAAGGACCTCCTGCACTGCATATTCATTTCCCCAATCTTTAGAATTCCCTACTTCAGCTTTCCATCGATTTTCTTTCCCTTTTTCCCCCCATTTTTTTTTTTTTAGTATTGCCATCTTACGTATGAAGTGCCTGAAGGGGAAGAAAAACTCAACGTGAAGAAGAATCAAGTTCTTGGACTGGCCAAGTCTTCTTGTTCCTCAGATCTACTTACTGATTGATGGTGCCATTTGTGAGGGCGCTGATGACCCAACGCAGGTCCAAGACTTTGAAGGGGATGAGAATCATGCTGACCGTCTCCCCTAGTTCTCGATAGCTTTCCGGGTAGACAAAGTGATGAGTTGTCTTGCTGCCGACGTCCGACTCGAAGCCCTTCGTTGGGGCTTTGTTCATTCTTCAGGCAGAAAGAGGAGAAAATAAAAAGGAGAGGAATGAGGAGAAGGATTAGTCAACGAGAAGAGGAACGTTCATATTTGGGCTATAGAGGTAGCCCTCGACTTAAGACCAAAGTTTCTGGTTGCTAAGACAGTTGTTCAGTGAATTTTGCCCCATAGAAGAGCTGAGATGGTGCAGTGGTTAGAGTGCAGTAGTGCAGGCTACTTCACCTGACTGCAGTTTGGCATGTATGTATGTAATATAGCAATAGCAATATAGCAATAGCAGTTAGACTTATATACCGCTTCATAGGCCTTTCAGGCCTCTCTAAGCGGTTTACAGAGAGTCAGCATATTGCCCCCAACAATCTGGGTCCTCATTTTACCCACCTCGGAAGGATGGAAGGCTGAGTCAACCCTGAGCCGGTGAGATTTGAACCGCTGACCTGCTGATCTAGCAGTAGCCTGCAGTGCTGCATTTAACCACTGCGCCACCTTGGCTCTTATGGATGTATGTATGTATGTACATACCGTATTTTTCGGAGTATAAGACGGACCTTTTTCTCTTAAAAAAGAGGCTTAAAATCTGGGTGCATCTTATACACTGAATACAGCATTTTTTGCCTCCCAAAACCCCGCCCCCTTCACCAAAATGGCCATGCATAGCTTGTAGGAGGCTTTCAGAGAGCTCCTGGGGGCTGGGGAGGGCAGAAATGAGCAAAAAACAGGGCATTTTTTGCTCAATTTTGCCCCTCACCCAGCCCCCAGGAGCACTCTATAAGCTTCCTAAAGGCTACCCATGCCCTTTTTTTTGGCACAAAACGGGCCCGTTTTTGCAAAAAACAGTCTGTTTTTTGTTTGTCCCACCCCCGAGCACTCTACAAGCCTCCTCTTTTTTTGGAAAACAAAAGGGCCATTTTTGGGAGGTTTGCAGATTGTAAAATCTTTTTTTAAAAAAATTGCAAAACCTTGGTGCATCTTATACTCCGGTGCGTCTTATAATGCGAAAAATATGGTTGGTATGTATGTTCCAGCATAACTCTGAAGTGCCTTGAGCAATTCCAACCAAACTTGGTACAGAGGTGACTTACCCTCTGGAAACAAATACTGGGGGGGGGGAGATACCCCTGGTGTGTGTGCATGTCTGTGTGTGTCGCTGTGTGTATGTGTGTTCCAGCATAACTCTGGAACACCTGGGCCGTTAAGGAGAGCGAGTACGGCGTCTTAAAGTGGCGATTGTTTGTGATGTCAGTTCCTTCACAGCTTCCTCTGGACAGCCAGCTGTGACATGTGCCCTCCAGTCGATCAAATACACGCCTGATGTATTTGGGGCAAAGTACCAGGACACTTTGGGCAAGTCGAGAAAGAGGAGTGCATGGGAGGGGGAAGGGAGAGGGCAGGGATGATGGGCATGGGAGTAGGGGGAAGAAAGTCCCCTCTCAATGGCTCCCTGTCAGACAAATCCTTCGACGTCTATATATACCCGGGCAACGCTTTGGTGATCAGCTAGTTTTCTGTAAATAAATAAAATCAGGAGGATGCTTTCCAAAGGTGATAATTATGGACAACAGTCAAAAGTCCCTTTTTTTTCCAATGCCCTTGTCACTTTGAACAGTCACTAAACAAATGATTGTACGTCAAGGACAACCTGTCTGTGCAACCCTCTTGCTCTGAAAGGCAAGGATGTGACTCTTATCTGAAGCTGTGGTTAAACAACATCATTTCCTGCAAGCAGCCATACCTTGGTTCAAGTAAAAGGAGAACAAGAGGCAAGACAGACTTCCTTGTGCAGGAGGTTCGGTGAGAAGAATGAACATTGTTCATTGGGGATTAGGCAAATGATATGGAAAGAGCTCAATTTGCTGTTTGACTAGAATATTTTCTTACCGCATACCACACTTACCAGCCTGTGCAAATCTACCTGAGCAAGGCTAAACTTGGGAGATCTTTGCTCACCTTTTTTTTTTTTTTGAAATTTTGGAGTAGTTCAAAGGTATCCATGAGACTTTAAAAAAAAATCAGCACAGACGGATGGCTCCCATGGCTTAAAAGAACTGGCAACAATTGTGTTATGTTAGAACAGAAAAGAGCTGCCAGGGACCTTGGAGATTTTAATTAATTAATCAGAATAGAGTTGAAAGGGACCTTGGAGGTCTTCTAGTCCAGCCCCTTGTTCAAGCAGGAGAACCTATACCATTTCAGATAAGTGATTGTCGAATCTCTTTTTTTTTTTTTACTATGGTGACCAAAATTGGTTGCAGTATTCCAGGTGTGGTTTACTAGGGTTTTCTAAAGTGGTACTAATACTTCACATGATCTTGATTAAGCTGTTTTTTGGGCACCATGGGGCCTGTGACCCAACAAATGCGCGCCCGACAACAGCGCGCCGACAAAATCGCGGTGATAAAACCGCGACATTGACAGCACGCCCACAAAGGCGCGCCGACAAAAGAGCGCCGACAGAAGCGCGATTACGGTTAAGGTAAGGATTAGGGTAAGGGTAAGGGTTAGGGTTAGGGTTAGGGTTAGGTTCAGGGTTAGGGTTAGGGTTAGGTTTAGGGTTAGGTTTAGGGTTAGGTTTAGAGCACGCTTCTGTCGGTGTGCTGTTGTCGGCGCGCTTCTGCGCTCATTCGTCGGCGCGATTTCGAACTCGTGGTTTTCTTTCCGCGGTTTCGGCGGCGCGCTTTTGTCAGTGAACCCATCTGTCCATGCCTGGCAGGGCATGAGCACACACACAAAAAAAGGATTGTTATGGAAAAGAATAGGAAAGAGATGGGGGCCCAGTTGGACTCCTTTCTACCATGGCCTCTTCTGCTTCCGGAAAAGGATGGCTGCCGTGTGCAAAGAAGATAAGCCTGTAATGCTGAACCTATGACACGTGTGCCACAGGTGGCATGCAGAGCCTTCTCTGCGGGCACACAAGCCACCGCCCCAGCTCATCTCCACTTTGCATATGTATGCACTTCCCACCAGCCAGTTGGTTTTTGGGTCCCTGCCATGCATGCGTGGGGGATGGGGCACATGCAGGAGGTGCTCAAGTATGCATGGGGCTTGGGAGGGTGTCACAGGCTCATGTGTGGGGATCATGTGTACATGCACTGGGGTAGGTGCATGTGGGGGGTTGTGCACGTATGCAGGGGGAGCGAGAGGTCGCTCATGCGTGTGCGGGGGAAGGGTGCATGTGTGTGTGGGTCATGCGCACATTGAGTTATGGGTGCATGCACATGTGTTGGCACACGATTACAAAAACACAATACAATACAATAGCAGAGTTGGAAGGGACCTTGGAGGTCTTCTAGTCCAACCCCCTGCCTAGGCAGGAAACCCTACACCGTTTCAGACAAATGTCTATTCAACATCTTCTTAAAGACTTCCAGTATTTGGGGCATTCACAACTTCTAGAGGCAACTTCTGTTCCACTGATTAATTGTTCTAACTGTCAGGAAATTCCTCCTCAGTTCTAAGTTGCTTCTCTCCTTGATTAGTTTCCACCCATTGCTTCTTGTTCTACCCTCAGGTGCCTTGGAGAATAGTTTGACTCCCTCTTCTTTGTGGCAGCCCCTGAGATATTGGAACACTGCTATCATGTCTCCCCTAGTCCCACTTTTCATTAAACTTGACATACCCAGTTCCTGCAACCATTCTTCATATGTTTTAGCCTCCAGTCCCCTAATCATCTTTGTTGCTCTTCTCTGCACTCTTTCTAGAGTCTCCACATCTTTTCTACATCGTGGCGACCAAAACTGAATGCAGGATTCCAAGTGTGGCCTTACCAAGACATTATAAAGTGGTATTAACACTTCACGTGATCTTGATTCTATCCCTCTGTTTATGCAGCCTAAAATGTTAGTCATCACAGAGATAACCCCTCATCTTACTACTTACCTAAACACAAGGTCGTGAGCATCAATCTCTTGGCCATACTGTGACTGCCGAAGATTCCCCGAATTTCCTATAACAGCGCACCTCCGACACCGCGAACTGCTCCTGTCCAGGAAGTGCTCCCAGTCTCCTGGAATGAAGCTGAAGAGTTCCTGGATGACCTCATTCATGGGCTTGGGACTTCTCTCTCCCTGGAGTTTCTGTAGAGGGAAGATTTGGAGGAACAGTTTGAAAACACAGAAGACATCAAGTGACAAAGTCTAAACTCTTCCTAAAGGCTTCTGATTTAGATGAGCCATGCTCATATGATCTGTAAGGCCAGTTGACAACTTTAGGATTTGATGGTGATCCTTTTTGGCAACATGTGCCCAAGCTGGAGCACATGTATGCTGGAGCCCTGGAAACTCAAATGGTGCACATGTGTGGATTAACCACCTGGTCTTTTGCTTTCCGGCACACATGGTCTTCGTGCATGCATGCACACCAGCCAGCTAGTCTTTGGGTTTCCAGGGCTCTGGTATATGCGAAGACCAGCTGGTTGGCACGCACTGGAAACCAGAAGAGCAACTGGCAATGGTGCGCGTGCCCACAGAGAGGGCCATGCGTGCCACCTCTGGCCATAGGTTCACCATTACCAACTTGAGGACTTCAACTCCCAGAATTCCTCAGCCTACATGTCTTAAGGTTGCCAAGTTTGGAGTCCCCTGCATAAGAACATGCCATTTGTTGGTCATCTACCTCTCTGCATCACTGGAAACTCCATAGTCATGTCTTGAAG
The DNA here is from genome assembly GCF_051295495.1 of Thamnophis sirtalis. Classification (NCBI taxonomy): domain Eukaryota; kingdom Metazoa; phylum Chordata; class Lepidosauria; order Squamata; family Natricidae; genus Thamnophis; species Thamnophis sirtalis. The sequence goes on along the minus strand of NW_028261382.1, from coordinate 108,728,218 downwards.
ATTATTCTTGCCCTCTTTTATAGGTAGAGAGTAGTACTCCACTTACGGTGCTACATCTGGGGTATCCTTGGAGGGATTCCAAAACCTGTGCTCTCTTTCCCTACCTCAACATGTCCCATCCTTTGTCACAAGGTCCTCTCTATCCCATTCACGGAACCCATCACAATTACAGTTCAAACTTTCATCTACTGAACCATGTTAATAGTTTCACTGAAACTTGTAAAACTCTACCTTTCAACTATAAATCTGGTTTGAGCTATGACTTGTTTGGCTTAGATCATTATGAACCTTGCCACAAGGGTTGTCCCAAAGGTGCTTTTTCAGGAGGCATCTGGACTTCCTTGTTCTTTCTTTTGAAGACATTTCGCATCTCATCCGGAAAACTTCTTCAGCTTTGACAGGACAGTGGGGAAATGGAAGGATTTATATTCCTTGCAGACAGCTGGTCATTTGCATCCTTTTAGAGGGTCATTGAAGCACTTGGTGGTGCACAGGCTTTTAGCTATAAAATTTGGGATGGACGCCCTTTGAATGATGTGGGAGGAGGAAAGGATTTGCAGAGGAAAAATTGCAGACTACAGGAACCATTATCATCACTCAGGTGACCCAGAAGACACAGATAAACCTCTAAGTGCTTCAACGACCCTCTAAAAGGATGCAGAACACCAGCTGTCTGCAAGGAATATAGATTCTCCCATTCCCCACCATCCAGGCGGAGCTGAAGAAGCTTCTTGGATGAGAAGGGACAGGTCTTCAAAGAAAAACCAGCTGCCCCCTGGGACAACCATGACCTGGATGGATGACTGAGAATTTCTACAGACTTTCAGCCACCGTGGTATATACAGGAAGCCAGAGATTATTAAATATATTTTAACATCACACGTTCAAATAGGATAGAATAAAACCAGCAATTTTTCTTGAATGTGCAGTGTGCCAAGTTCTGGCTCGTATTTCCCTCTTTGCTTTCTCAGTTTCTTCCAATGATTTATTACAAGCAAACATGTTTTCGGACGTTATTGGGTGTTCTGCCCCCACCAAACCCAATTATAATTGAAAATCAGAACTGAATCATCCGGCCAAACCAAAGGCCATAAAGTCTTAGTTGCTGCCTTCGATGTTATCGATCCTTTGAGGGGGTTGGGAAGCTTTTTGCTATCCGGATCAATTTAACAAGCGTCCCTGAACATTTGAGAGTTCTGCCTGCCAGAAACTTTTCAAGGACAGTTTAATTCAGATATTAGGTATCACCATACAAGCCATCTCTTTTGGGACAATACAAAGGCATACACCCAGGAGTAGGATTCAGCCGCTTCGGACCAGTTCGGGTGAACTGGATGCTAATTTTGCATCTGGTTCGGCGAACCGGTAAGTGGAAGGACTGGCTGGCCCTGCCCATCCCTCCCCTCCCAGGAGTCTTCATGCAGCCCATTCATCATGCCAGGTAAGTGCAGGGCTTGTTCAGAGGCTCTGGGAGGGTGAGAAACAGGCCACCTGGAAGTCCCAGAAGTCAGGAAATGGGCCTGTTTCCAGCCTGTGGAGGGCCTCCGGAGCTGGGGGAGGCAGTTTTTGCCCTCCCGGAGGCTTGAAAAAAAAACCTGTACCTTAGGATTCAACATGTGGAGTTCTTAGTGCTCTCTGAGCTTGGGGGCTTCCTTACAGACATTTCATGACCCAACCAGATAACCATATCAATGCTAGAAGGGAGTGTGGTTTGCTCTTTGTTTATGCACAAATGGTTTGTCCTCTCATTGTTGGTGGGAGTGTTCTTGATGGCTCCTTCAATACTGTTTGATTGTTTGTCTGAGCTGGTAGTTCCTTGATTGGGATACTATTCATTCATTCATTCATTCTGTTCTGACCTAGGCGTCACCAAATCACGGAGCGGACTCCTTGTCCTGACAAAAAACCCTTTTTATTAAGCTAATGTGAATTCCTCTCATTCACATCCAGCAAAGTCCCAGCAAACAGTCTTTCAAGGGTGAATTTACAGCCCCAGATCTTATCAGGCTTGGAGAAGAGCCAGGCTGATATCTTCCAAATGGAATGCTATACAAGAAAATACTTGGCAAGGAGTCTCTGAGAGTCACAAACAAATCTTCACACTAATTAAATGAACTAATTGTCTCCTGCAACCTGCTCTTCCCTTTCGCTCCTCTTCATTCATTATGGGATGGGCCATTCACTGTCCACCTGTGCCTTTACTCCCGAGTCGGCCCTTGTTCCTTAACTGTTCCCTTCTGCTGGCAGCTCTGCGCATGTGCACATCGGGAACAGGCTCCAGCTGTTCTTCTGCCCCACTGATATCTGACTCCGAAGGCAGCTGATAACTGGCATATGACCCTGGCCCCATCTCTGCCTCTGATGCAGTGCCCTCATCAGAGCCTTCCCCAGACTCCAGGATTGGCCCATGTTCCTCCCCAACCTCCTCTTTGTCTGAGTCTGCCATTAGCTCTGCTGGCCGCTAGTGGGTCACAACACATTCATTAATTCATTAATTCATTAATTCATTAATTCATTAATTCATTCATTCATTCATTCATTCATTCATTCATTCATTCATTCATTCATTCATTCATTCATTCATGTAGGGCTGCCCAGCTCAATCAAATGACTAAAGGCGGCTTACAATTATTTACTTGATTGCTAATCTTGGTGTTAATGTAGACAAATCAGCCATTCACAGGAACACAGAGATTAAAAAACAAACAAACTGCATTATCATTCCAGAGAGATAATCAAAAAGCTAAAAATCCACACCCCCTCCTTGCCAACAATCAACACTTGTATATGAACAGAAACCAGAAACCAGTTTCCAGCACCGATGTGCTAATGATTAAAATATTGGACAAGGATTGAAGTGTTTTTTCCATCCTAATGCTGTGGGATAGTTTACAGGATAGTCCTCGACGTACGACCCCGATTGAAAATTTCCAATGCTAAGCGAGATACTTGTTAAGCGAGTCGTGCCTCCTTTTACATCCTTTTTAATGCTACACAGTTGTTTTAGTAAACAAACATAGTTGTTAAGTGAAGCATGCGGTTGTTAAGTGAATCTCGCTCCCCCCACTGACTTTGTCGGAGGCCAGCTGGGAAGGTTACAAACCGTGATCATATTACCTGCAACTTGTCATACATACATGCCGGTTGCCAAATGCCCAAATTTTGATCACGTGACCACCAAGTACCCCTACCGTGCCCAATGTGAAAACTGGACATAAGTGACTTCTTTTTTCCCCCCATGGCTGTTGTAACTTTGAACAGTCACTAAAAAACTGTGGTTAATTCGAGGATGACCTATAGTCCATCCCTGGGCCCGAGGAGCTCAATTTCCACCCCCCCTTCTCCCTCCTCTCCTTCCTACTCACCAGCCACCAGCTGTAGTTATCCTGGGACAGAAAGGCATTTTGGTTGGTTAAAAAGGGTTGAATAGTTACGTTGAACCTTTCTTCGAACCAGGCTGAGCTCTCTTCCAAAATGCAGGTGTCACAACTGCAGGGCCGCCGGGAATATTTCAGCAGTTTTCTAACCCGCTCCGAGAACTGGTACGCGATTTGCTTGGGATCCCAAGAAGTAGACACCACGTTGTTGGTGTAGTTGAGTAGGAAGGATGTGATGGTGATGATGAACAGTAAGGCAAGGGTGAACATTTTCAGGCTCTTGTTGAGAGGGACCATCATTTTGGCAGGCCACAAGGGGTCCAAAGAGGTGGGAATTTAAAAAAAAAAAAGGAATTGCAAAATCTTTTGTTTAGCCACGAACAGGCCGTTTTACTCCAAGGAACGGCCCTCGAGAAGGTCTTCTGGAGCGATGAGAAGAAAGCTAACGTTCTCTGCTCTTCGTCTGCAAGCAGGTAGGGCGAAAACACGTCTTTTCATTTTGTTTTCCTTCTTCCCTTCTTGAACAGCGGCTGGCCTCTCCTTCTGTAAATTGAATCAAAACGAAAGTATTGTATTCATTTTGAGAAGATTTTATTAGCAAACTCAGGTGAGAAAAAGACTCTTACATAATATGTTTGTGTGTGTGTGTGTGTGTATGTATATGTATATGTGCGTATGTATATATATGTATTTAGTGTCACAACCCCTGGTATGCCCAAATATCTTAGACATCTGCCTAAAATGTAATACAGCACAGGTTCTAATCCCAGTAAGGGTATGGCTAGCTGATGAGAGAGCTAAATAGCTTGAAATAGATCTATACTAGTCTCCCTTTATTTATCAGCACAAATACAACACACACACACACTAGTCTTGTTGTATTCGGGTCTTTTCATATATATATGAAAAGCTTCTCTCAACCATGTCTGTCTGTCTGTGCCTATCCTATCTATCCAATCCATCCATCCATCCATCCATCCATCACCCATGTCTGTCTATCTATCACCATATTTTATCTATCTATCTATCTATCTATCTATCTATCTATCTATCTATCTATCTATCATCTATCTATCATCATATCATCTCTCTCTCTCTCTCTCTCTCTCTCTCTCTCTCTCTCTCTCTCTCTCTCTCTCTCCCTACCTACCTACCTACCTACCTACCTACCTACCTACCTACCTACCTACCCACCCATCCTTCTGTAAAATCATTGATTAGAACTCATCAGGACTAGGTAGTTGCAATAATCTGATAGGACTTCCTTTTCCACCAGGAAACACAAAACGTTTGCTGTGCCTTTTAATATATAGTCCCAACATTTATGTTCTAATTCTTGTTTTAAATGTATGCAAATTAAACTCTAGGAAGAGATTGGACAGCTCTTTGTCTGAAATGGTACAGGGTCTCATGCTTGAGCAGGGGGTTGGACTAGGAGACCTCCAAGGTTGCTTCTAACCCTGTTATTCTTCTCTTTTTCCCAACCGGTCCTTCCTGAATTGCAAGAATGTTATATAAACACTTGCAGTAGTGACACAACGACCCTGATCTCTGGCTAGCTGAATGACAGGCAACTGTTATGAATGACTGAATGTTTATTGTGATTTTGGCTAACCAAAGTCCAGTTGTGCAATCTGAAGTCTAGCTTTCCAAGCATTTTATGGAGTCTTTCATTAATCCTCTGTTGACATCTGTTTTATTTTTATTAGCGGTTCATAATAAAAGCTCATGTCACTGAATTAAAAGTAGGCGAAAAAGCACAGCTAATCTTCACCGGCTGTGTACAACAGACAAACCTTAAATTTGTCCCCCACGCAAACTGCTTTTAAGTTGCTTCGTTTAACACATTCCTCCCCGCTTTAAGGTTGGTTCAGTTAAGCCTCTGGGTGGGCCCTGCCTTCCTATCTTTGGGGTTGTCCAAAATTCGCTGTCAATTTTGCACTTTTAACATGGTAGGAGGAGGAAAGTATTAAATACGCAGGGGTTTAGCTCTATTGAATTTAACACACACATGTGAACAAATTCCTTTTCATTCCTTTGCCCCCAGCATTGAATCAGTTACATTTTTTGTTACTGCAAAGTTTGTGATTGATAAGATAATCTTATCAATCATTATACTGCAAAGTTTGTGATTGAGAAGATAATTTTTTTCTGTGTACACAGTGGCACCCAATAAAATGAGATTCTGATGCCCCCCCTCTCTCTCACACACAGACACACAGAGTCATATAAGCTTTAATGGCACTGAAGAGTGACTTATGGCCATATTTCACATTTACGACCACTGCAGCAACCTCATGATCAGGGGATCAAAATGCGGATGCTTGGAAACTGACTCATATTTATGACGGTTGTAATGTCCCAGGGTCAGGTGATCCGCTTTTGCGACCTTCTGACAAGAAAAGTGAACAAGTACGCCTGATTCACTTAACAAATTTAGCAATTGCTGTAGGTCATAAAAATGGGGAACATTCACTTAGCAAATGTTTCGCTTAGCAGCAAAAAAATTGGGCTCAAGTGTGGTCGTAAGTTAAGGACTAGCTATATATACACAACAGAGAGCCAAGGTGGCGCAGTGGTTAGGGTGCAGTACTGCAGGCCACTTCAGCTGACTGTTATCTGCAGTTCAGTGGTTCAAATCTCACCGGCTCAAGGTTGACTCAGCCTTCCATCCTTCCGAGGTGGGTGAAATGAGGACCCAGACTGTGGGGGTGATATGCTGACTCTGTAAACCGCTTAGAGAGGGCTGAAAGCCCTATGAAGCGGTATATAAGTCTAACTGCTATTGCTATTGCTAGAGAGAGAGAGAGAGAGAGCATATATACATACACACACTCATTGTAGAGATGACCAGACTGAGTCCGAGGGAGGAATCAAACATGTCATAAGTCATGAGTCCCTGCATACCCCCAAGTGATCTATGTTCAATCCACTTAAATGCCTTTTTAATTCCGGCTCATTTCCCTTGACCATTAGTAGCTCAGATTTTTGTACAGAGCTTAAGCGCGCAATAAATTGTTATATTCATTTGAAGTGCCTGAATCGCTTGATTTCTCTGGTGCTTGACATACACATATATACATACTGCGTTCCCCCCAAAATAAGACAAGGTCTTATTATTTTCTTTTGACCCCCCCAAAATAAGTGCTTGGCCTTATTTTCAGGGAGGTCTTATTATGGTTGAGGTGCAGGAGGCCCTTTAACCTCGGCCCAAGGCCTGTGGATCTGCTGATCCGGAGAGGACTGGAAGTTCTGTCTCCGTTTATGGCACACTCTTGCCAGCCTTAGCGTCGCTGGGCCTGTTGCTCTTTTGGCGGCTGCCACTAAGAGAAGGGGCGCAGTAACTAGTGTTTGGGGGAGCAGCCTCCGCAAGGCCATTCCACGTGGATGGCAGGTGCATGCGGGGCACATGCCCCCCTCCCCGGAAATTGCAGGAACTGGCTGCGCATGTGCTTAAATATTTCAGGGGAGGGCTTATTTTCAGGGGAGGGCTTATTTTTGGGAAAACAGCGTATATGTATATATTAATCACAGTCCATTTTGAATACAGAGCAGAAAAAAGAATCTTGTGAGTTAAGCTTTATGGGGCAGTGATTTATGCTCCTCGTCTTTAATGTGGCAACTAGAAAATCATGGAGCGATGTTTCTCATCCTTTGTAGATGTGTGTGTCCGAAGTCCATAAGGAAATCAATTCACATTCAGTAGCTTCACTGCTACTAAATGAAAATCAAGAGGTCAAGGATATCTTCTGATGCAACAATAAAGGCATCTCTGCAGACTGGAACAACTGAGTAGGTTTATAACAGAAAGTGATTTCAATGGCTTAGGGCATCATAAAACATTATTTCACAATAAAACAGTAACAATAACACGGCCCACTATGGCAATTTCAATATGAAAACAAATAGTTTTGTGTTCTGACCCCCCCTTCTCCATCAGGAACGAAAGCCAAAACAGACGTACGAAAGAATGTTTTAATCAGTCCAGGCTCTCGTTGGCTGCAAGCCCAAAATAAACAAGGAGATAATCACTCTGGCAAAAAGTCCTACACTCCGACGCAGCCCTGCAAACCGGCTTCTCACAGAAATCCACTTCTCCAAGTTGGTTTCTGTTAATTCGTGAACGTGAACGAGAACGTTGATTCCTGAAAACAGGGCGTGGCACAAACAGTCTCTTTTATACTCAGGAGAGGATCTTAATCAGCATCAGCTAAGCACAATCATCTCCTACAATTACGCAGCCGTTCCTTCCGTCGAGTAGCCCTTCATCTGCGTGCATCCTGAAACAACTCCCAAATGTTTTCCTGAACACTCCCTCTGATCCAAGACTCCATCGCCACCTGGTGGCCGACCAGTCTCTCCTTGCCCTGCTCGGAGTCGGCACCCTGTCCAGGGTCCTCCACCTCCTCCAGGGCCGACTCATAAGACCCCTCGCTGTCGGAGTCTGGCGGCAGCTCCAATGGCTCCTGCCGGGCCACAACAGTTTTGTAATGTAGGCGATGTTCCTCTGAATCTTTATTGGCTTTATAGATACCGCCAGGTAATTTTCTGATCAACAGATACAGAAATGTTTTCGTACTTTTTGTTGTTGTTACTGATGTTGATTTGGTATTATTTTGTCTTCTTCCTCCAGGTTGTAACTTTCTGATATAATACATTTAAAAAAAAACTTGTCTTTTCTAGTGCAACCGTGGTGACTCAGAGAATACAGTATTGCAGGCTAATTCTGCTGATTGCCAACTGCCAGCAGTTCGACTCTCACCAGCTCAAGGTTGACTCAGCCTTCTTCAGTAAAATGAAGACCCAGATTGCTGGGGGCAAGATGCTGACTCTGTAAACCACTCAGAGGAGGCTATAAAGCACTGTGAAGTTATCTATCTATATCTATCTATTTATCTATCTATCTATCTATCTATCTATCTATCTATCTATCTATCTATCTATCATCTATCTCTCTCTCTCTCTCTATCTATCTATCTATCTATCTATCTATCTATCTATCTATCTATCTATCTATCTATCTATCTAACTATCTATCATCTATCTCTATCTATCTATCTATGCATCTATATCTATCTATTCTATCTATCTATCTATCTGTCTATCTATCTATCTATCTATCTATCTATCTATCATCTATCTATCTATCTATCATCTATCTATCTATCATCTATCTATCTATCTATCTATCTATCTATCTATCTATCTTCTATCTCTATCTATCTATGCATCTATCTATCTATCTATCTATCTATCTATCTATCATCTATCTATCTATCTATCTATCTATCTATCTATCTATCTATCTATCTATCTATCTATCTAACTATCTATCATCTATCTCTATCTATCTATCTATGCATCTATATCTATCTATTCTATCTATCTATCTATCTATCTATCTATCTATCTATCTATCTATCATCTATCTATCTATCTATCATCTATCTATCTATCTATCATCTATCTATCTATCTATCTATCTATCTATCTATCTATCTATCTATCTATCTATCTATCTTCTATCTCTATCTATCTATGCATCTATTCTATCTATCTATCTATCTATCATCTATCTATCTATCATCTATCAATCTATCATCTATCTATCTATCTATCTATCTATCTATCTATCTATCTATCTATCTATCTATCTATCTATCCATCCATCCATCCATCCATCCATCCATCCATCTCTATCTATCTATCATCTATCTATCTATCTATCTATCTATCTATCTATCTATCTATCTATCTATCTATCTATCTATCTATCTATCTATCTATCTATCTATCTATCTATCTATCATCTATCTATCTATCTATCATCTATCAATCTATCATCTATCTATCTATCTATCTATCTATCTATCTATCTATCTATCTATCTATCATCTATCTCTATCTATCTATGCATCTATTCTATCTATCTATCTATCTATCTATCTATCTATCTATCTATCTATCTATCTATCTATCATCTATCTATCTATCATCTATCTATCTATCTATCTATCTATCTATCTATCTATCTATCTATCTATCTATCTATCTATCTATCATCTATCTATCTATCTATCTATCCTATCTTGATCACCATTATTCTAATATTTAAAACAACAACAAAAACTCAAAGAAAAATCTTTAAAAAAATAGTTTTAAAAGTGGCCCATTCTTCATTCAAAGTATTGTACTCAAAATTTTTCATTGTGTTGCCTGCAACTTTGCCAAGGTTTGTTTGCTTAACTCAGGACATTTTTTAAAAAAATGGCACTATTCCCCCATCTACGTTGTAACTTCCTTATGTAACAGGATATACACTTTATATATATATAAAATCCTTATATAACTCTCTTGTAATAGACATCCAGGATTTCCTGGTTCTCCCTCCCATCCGTGATCTCATTCTGCTTTGTTTAAAATACAGCCAAATTTTGCAAGTTATAGTGACCAGATCCAGGTGCCCAAATCTAGATGTTGGATGTCCAGAAACTGGTATGGAAAATTCCTAAAAATTCCTAATTCTGTTAGCCATTTAATGGTCACCTGGATATTTGCAACACAGATCCACTAGCTCTGCAGAAAGAAAGAAAAAAGACCACAAAAGATGAAGTGATACCAATTTCTAGAAAATGAGTTTTGGGGCAGCCCAAAATGTATTTTGAAAATCATTGGTCTAGGGCAGTGTTTCTCAACCTTGGCAACTTTAAGTCCTGTGGACTTCAACTCCCAGAATTCCCCAGCCAGCTGTGCTGGCTGGGGAATTCTGGGAGTTGAAGTCCACAGGACTTAAAGTCGCCAAGGTTGAGAAACACTGGTCTAGGGTTTCCTGCCAGAGCAGGTGGTTGCATTAGAAGACCTCCAAGGTCCCTTCCAGCTCTGTTATTCTGTTTTTTAAAAAAAATGAGGGGAAACATGCCAGTCATTTTTTTAAAAAATTGAGCTTTTCATTTTAAGGTGCATCTTGCTCACCATTCTTAATTATTATTCAAAATAATAATAATAATTTTATTAATTATTATTTTTGTTACATTATATAACAACAACAAAAAGCAAACAAACCCAAAGGGAAATCTGAAATGAAATGTTTAAAAGTGGCCCAGTTATTGTGCTTAAAAGTGTAATTCAGGAACACATCACACTGGGCTTGTTCTGCTTCTCTTGAGTATTTGCCTGCGTGTTTCACAAAGTTTGTGTGATTAATCCAGGACATTAAAAAAAAAAAAAGAAAGATTGTCCATGCCACAAAGTAAACTTGAGCCTTAGCATGACAAATGGAAGGTTCCAAGGAATTTCATCAGTGGAGAGTAAAACGATTTCTGAAAGATGTGAAAAATGTCACCCCTGTGAGATGGCTTGGCCTTCATCACAAATCACCAGCAAAAGCTTGGAAGGAGGGCGAGCCATAAAACACAGCAGGATGACCTGTTCAGCTTGCTTGCTTGGTCTGCACCCCCCCTCTCCTCTCTCTCACCTTTGCACCCCCATCCAGGTCCCTTGGTTCGGCTTTGACTTTGTCACTTATGTGGGTAAAAGTGGCGGTTTCAGGTGAGGACAATTAACCAGCAGAACAACTTGCCTCCAGAAATCAGGGCCTTTCCATCATTGGATGTTTTTAGGAAGAGTCGAGACCAGGAGTGTAAAACCACCAGAGTGTCGACCTTCTGATCGACAAGCTCAGCGGCCCACGGGGTCCTTAGATCTGGGCCATGGGGCCACCCTAGAAACAGCAAAAGAACGGCCTTCAGTGCCTCTGCCAGTGAAAAGGAGCTTGTGAGGGTCACGTGAGGGGCCTTCCGAGCTCTGTTTTCGCTGGCAGAGGGTTGCAGGAGGCTGTCCCAGCCAAAAACGGAACTCGGGAGCTTGTTTTCACTGGCAGAGGGTTGCAGAAGGCTGTCCCAGCCGAAAACGGAACTCGGGAGCTTGTTTTCACTGGCAGAGGGTTGCAGGAGGCTGTCCCAGCCGAAAACGGAACTCGGGAGCCTGTTTTCACTGGCAGAGGGTTGCAGGAGGCTGTCCCAGCTGAAAACGGAACTCGGGAGCCTGTTTTCACTGGCAGAGTGCTTAGGCCACCACAGGTGCCCCCCCGACATGAGTGACATCATGCTGGCCATGCCCCCTTGGACACGCCCTCCCCCAAAGGTCAAACACAACCTTGATATAGCCTTCCATGAAATTGAGTTTGGCACCCCAGGTCTAGACAGTCCCTTATTTCAAATAATATAGGTCAGTGATGGTGAACCTTTTCGGCACCAAGTGCCCAAATTGGAACAAGTGTGCATGTGTGTGCATTTGCACGCACTGGAGTGCTGGAAACTCGAAGACCAGCTGGCTGGTTTATTGGGCATTTTTCGGGACATTTTCAGGCCGTTTTTGGCCATTTTCAGGCCATTTTTAGCCATTTTCAGGGTGGTTTTGGGCTGATGACAGTTTTCAGGCCATTTTTGGCCCATTTCCAGTTTCAGGCCCTTTTTCAGCCTGAAAACAGCCCAAAAAAGGCTCCAAAATGGCCTGTTTTTAAAACCAGAAGAGCAGCTGGTGACAACAGGCCAGAGAGGGCTCTGATAAAGGTTCTCCTTCTTGAGCAGGGAACTGGACTAGAAGGCCTCTAAGGTCCCTTTCTATTTCTATTTCTATTCCACTCTTCTCTTCTCTACTCTAGGCTCAACTGATAAAAATGCTTATAGCTGTTGCGTCTGATCTTCATACAGCAAAACCTGGAGAATCAACCGCTGCTGATCCAATCCACATAAGAGGTTATCTTTAATGGCACATAGGTGGTCCTCAACTTACAACCGGTGTTGGAAAATGTGACGTATACCTCACATTTGAAGTCATGACCGTTGCACCACTCCCACAGTAACACGATCTCAGTTTGGGCCCTTGGCAAGTGCTTTTACCGTGGCTGCAATGTCTTGCAATCACACGATAGCAATTTGTGATATTTTTTCCCAGCCAGCTTCGGCCAGATAATATCAATTGGGAAAGTCAGTCATCTGCTTAATGGCTGCATGAATCATTAACAAGTCATGGTAAAAAATGGTTGCAAAAATTGGGGGGGGGGTCAAGTCACACGACGACCTTCTTAATGACCATAGTGACTGAAATTCCAGTCCCAACTTATGGTCATAAGTTGTGGGTTGCCTGTAATAAATGAATTGATCTTTAAAATAGCCCAGTCTCAGTGAGTAGCATCACCTAAGTGAAATTGGTTAATCTAAAAAACGAAGAAAAAAAGTTCAGCAAGTTCAAAGACAAGTTTGAAGGTTTAGGAAGGAAGTTAAGCAGGATCTATAAATTAGATCAGTGTTTCTCAACCTTGGTAACTTGAAGATGTCCGGACTTCAACTCCCAGAATTCCCCAGCCAGCATTCGCTGGCTGGGGAATTCTGGGAGTTGAAGTCGGGACATCTTCAAGTTACCAAGGTTGAGAAACACTGAATTAGATAAATCAATAAAAGTAAATAAAATGTGGTTAGTTCTTCAACAGGAAACCACAGACAATTTCAATAAAAAAAGTGTGACCTACAGTATATTAGCAATAGCGCTTGGACTTATGTACCGCTTCACAGTGCTTTATAGCCCTTTCTAAACGGTTTGCAGAGTCAGCCTGTTGCCCCCAACAATACGGGTCCTCATTTTACCCACTTCAGAAGGGTGGAAGGCTGAGTCAACCTTGATATTTTTGCCAAGAGTGACACAGGTACAGTATATTTGTTAAGTCAAATAGCACTGAGTTGTTCTGACTGAGGCTTCCCAAGAGCATGAAGCAAATTCCTTGTCCCGGCAAAAACCCCTTTTATTAATTGATTGTGAATTCTACTCATTCATATCTAACGAAGTCTTTCAAGGGAGGATTTAAAGTTACAGACCTTATCTGGCTTGGAGAGCTGCCAGGCTGATATCTGCAAAACTTGGCAAGGAGTCTCGGAGAGTCACGAACCAATTAAGCGAACTAATTGTCTCCTGCAAACTCCACTCCCCTTTCGCTCCTCTTTTATTTCTTCTAGGAGGGGCCAGTCATCATCCACCTGTGGCCTTACTCCCAAGTCGATCCCTGGTTCCTTAGCTGTTCCCTTTGTCTGGCAACTCTGTGCATGCACACACTGGGAACAGGCTCCTGCTATTCTTCAGCCTCACTGATGTCTGACTCTGAAGGCAGCTGATAACTGGCATACGGCTCTGGCCCCCTTCTCTGCCTTTGATACAGAGCCCTCATCAGAGCCTTTCCCAGACTCCAGGACTTGCCCATGTTCCTCCCCAACCTCCTCACTGTCCGAATCTGCTGCCAGTTCGGCTGGCCGCTGGCAGGACACAACATGAGTTCAACTTGGTGAGAACTTTAAGATAATCCAACTCTCTCTGTTCTCTTGGTTACATCCTATGAACACAACTGCCCTTTTGTGCAATAAGGGATGGTATCCTCAGAAACCTTTTTCCAATGTAGTGTCAACAAACAGAACCTACTACGTGGCAGTACATAACAAGAGTTAGGGTTTGGCAAATACAAGCATACACCGCTCAAACCATGGAGTTTGCCAACTGGACAAATAGAATAGAATTAACAAGAAGTGCGTTGTTAATTGACTTAGAAGGGAGTTTTCTTCTTAGGAGAAGGGGAAAAATCAATTAGATCTTGACATTCCTCTCGCAGCTCAAGGAAACTTATTCAAATCTCCCTCCGACAGTCTTTTCTAAAGCCAACATCACCTGAGAACGATGCGTTCTGTGCCTACAGATACTCAACCTTTAATGGACGTGGCATGAATACAATTGAATCACATAACAGCTCATGTTTTACTCGTGAACTTGGGGCAAGTTCTTTGGTTAAACCACACCCATGTGCCCATCTTTGAAAGACGTTGTTTCACCTGTTGCTGAAAGGAGTCTGTTTGATATGTAGGAGTAGCGCCTCGCTTTAGGGAAATAATTGCTTTGCACACACACCTGGCTTGTCAGGATGTTGACAAGGATGACAAGCAAACGGATAAAGTTACTTCATGGGAGAAAAATGGTTCTAGTGCAGTGATGGGCAACCTTTTTGGCGTGGTGTGTCAAAAATCGGCAAAAAATTGAGCATAACTCGCGTTGTGTGTCACTTCGACAAAAACATAATTTTGCGCAATTTATAGTTTAAACTACAAAAATGTATAATGGCGCTCACAGTTCCCGTTGGCACTCCGCTGTTCCCTGCTGTGGTGCGGTCGTAACCGACAGTCCCAGGAGTAGACTCTCTGTGCCGGCCTGACTGGAGAGAGGCGCGCACTGTTCCTGCGCTCCTCTCCTGCGGGTCCTCCCTCGCAGCGCTGATGACGTGTGTGCGCATGGCACGCACGCCTTACCAGCAGCCCCTGCGCTCAGAAAGGGGCGGCGGCGATACAGTAAGTGAGTGTGGGCGGGGGAGATCACACGTCCCCCCCCCGTTCCTCTAGCACAGATTCTTTCATCCTCGGCGGCCGTGCAGGAGCCGAGGATGAATCGCATGAAATCCTGTGCATGTCACCCCAAATGGCTACGCGTGTCAGCACTGACACGCGTGTCATAGGTTCGCCATCACTGTTCTAGTGCCAGCACCCTGTGCAATTATTGGGCATAGGCAATGGGAACCCATCAACGATTGGACAGAGTCAATAAAACACTTCCCAGAAGAGGCTATTTGTAGCTCATTGTTGAGCTGTGGAGTCCTTGATGGCCTCTGAGCGAGGTTGTTTCCTTGCAGATGTTTCATTAGCCCAACATTTCTGTTGTTAAGCGAGAAGCGAATGCTGGCTGGGGAATTCTGGGAGTTGAAGTCCAGACATCTTCAAGTTGCCAAGGTTGAGAAACACTGTTTTAGAGTCTCCACGTCTTTCTTATGGTATGGTGACCTACAACGTTGATTCCGAAATCTTGTAAGGTTTCTCTTAAGGAAAATCTCCATAAATTCAACATGTTTTACTTCTCCCTTTGTTTGAGTCTCAACCCCAGGCAGTGCAACTAACTGAGTAGTCATGGCTGAGCAGGGATCTCCGTTTGAACAGGCCATATGCACATCAATAATGCGACCACAAAGCTTAAAACCTCTTTAAAACGAGATTAATTTCATTTCTAAAAAAACATCCCTTTCTGTTTTGTTTTGAATGGAAGGCTTACCAAAATAGAGGGTAACCTTTTGCTGAAGTCTTTTTAAAAAAGGACAGTGTTTATAGAACAGATCCCTTTGTCAAGAAAAGAATTTGGCTGAAATTTAGCACATATACTTAACAGTGGAAAATTTTATTTGCAGAAGGTTCTCAAATGTCAGCATTTGCTTCCTTACATTTCGCACACTGGGAAGCAAAGCGGATTCTTTTCGCGTTTCAATTGTTGTTTCTTTCTGCTGTGTGTTCATTTGGCCTTTAGAAAAAGAAGCGGTCTTTTTCTACTTTGGTTTTTAATTTTATTTTTTAAAGCAGAAGGCTATGATTAAATGGTGGAAGATAGGGGACAAGGCCTTTGGAGAAACTGTTTGCTTGGATTCTTAGATAAATCCATTTGTATGGCGAGAGAGAGGGAGGGAGGGCGAGAGGGAGGGAGGGAGGGAGGGAGAGGGAGAGAGAGGATAAAGAAGGAGAGAAAGAGAGAGGGGGGGAGAGAGAGAGAGACAGACAGACAGACAGACAGACAGATTACGCAAGTTGTGAAGATGCAGTGGGCATCTTCACAACTTGCCTGTCCTGAAGACACTTAGAAAATGTATGAGCCTAGGATGCAAAAAACACAACCAGCAACCTTATAGCTGGTTAGTTTCCATTGAATTAAGAAAATTCAAAACATTCTTAAAGACCCATCTCATCCCGGGCACCCTTTTTTTAAAAAACTATTACCATCTGGCAGACAAACAGGCTGAAAAACAGCTTCTATCTCAGAGTCAATGGTGGGATTCAATTTTTTTTTACTACCGGTTCTGTGGGCGTGGCTTTATGGGTGTGGCAGGGGAAGGACACTATAAAATCTCCATTCCCACCCCACTCCAGTGGAAGGATCAGTAGTGGGATTCAAATAATTTAGCAACTGGTTCTCTGCCCTAATGATTTCTTCCAAAAACCAGTTCACCAAACTGCTCAGAAAGTTAACAACTGGTTCTCCCGAAGTGGTGCAAACTGGCTGGATCCCACCACTAGGAAGGATATTGTAAACTCTTCATTTCCTCCCCACTCCAGGGGAAGGTTACTGCAAAATCCCCATTCCCTCCCATATCAGCTGGGACTCAGGAGGCAGAGAATAGATGGGGATCGGGGCCAATCAGAGGTGGTATTTACCGGTTCTCCGAACTACTCAAAATTTCTGCTACCGGTTCTCCAGAACCGGTCAGAACCTGCTGAATTCCACCTCTGCCCAGAGCAGTAACTACTGTATACTGAATTCTACTGTCTAGTCCAATATTAATGCAATATCAGGAGTTTTAAATTCAATTGTATAGAATGTGAAGGGGGTGTGTGGGTGTGGGTGTGTTTGCTTTATTTTTCTAGTTACAATGTAAACTGAATGTGGCATTTAATTTCATTGTACGAGGTGCAATGACAATAAACTAACTAACTTAACCCTCAGGCCTACTGTAATATTATTTCACGCCTGGCAATAATTTGGCTAGAAGCCACTTTGAGGGTGTTTACTAAGGAAAGCAGCATTATAAATAGCTGGGGAAGGTATTTCAGGGCTAAGAGGGGGCCTCAAAAAGTTTTCCAGATCTCTCTCTCTCTCTCTCTCTCTCTCTCTCTCTCTCTCTCTCTCTCTCTCTCTCTCTCTGTGTGAGCTCTCACCTTATTTGCTTCTAAAGCTTTCTGATATTTTGGATTTGCGTCATCCTCGGCCCCATGACGAGATCAAGAGTTACACGTCCTCAGCTTTACCTTGGATTTGGAAGGGTTTAGGGCTGTTGATCTGGAAAGATAAAAGATCGTGATCCCTGTGACATTCCTGTTCAAACAGGTTGCACAAAAGCTTATCAAGATGTCCTCTGGCTCGTGGTCTGATTAAGTAAACATGAAAAGGCACAGCCTCCATTCTATCCATTCCCAGTGGAAGGATTACAATTTATGCACGTTTGCTGATGATGAAAGAGGAGACACGGGGGTGGGGGGGGGTGGGTGTTAAGAGAATGTAAGCCTAAATCCAGCATTTAAAAATGAAAGGTGCCAACAAGGGTTTACCCTGACCACACATCTATCCTGCATGATGGCCAGCTCAGCCTATTGTTAACGTGGGACCGAACTGGCAACTTATGAAATTCACAGAATAATTGCCTGTCAAGTTAAAGGGGTTTATAGTCCCTTCCCTCCCTTCTTTTTTTGTGGCCTTGCTATGGTGGAAGAGAAGCCATAATCTACCCACCAACAGAAGCTGTCATTGTGGGGTTGTGATATTTGTTTTCTCTCGTCTGTAGATGAGGTGCGAAGCTATTCAAACATTTCTCCTTTATTTGCATTTTTTATGGTATGGTTTTGGCCAGGTCACTGTCACTTTTGAATCTGCTATTCCCAGTCCTTAAACTAATTTAGATGAGAGGGGGGAGAGAGGGAGGGAGAGAGAGAAGGAGGGAGGGAGAGAGAGAGAGAGAAGGAGGGAGAGAGAAGAAGGGAGAGAGAGAGAGAAGGAGGGAGAGAGAAGAAGGGAGAGAGAGAGAGAAGGAGGGAGAGAGAGAGAAGGAGGGAGAGAGAGAGAAGGAGGGAGAGGGGGGAGAGAAGGAGGGAGGAAGAGAGAGGGAGGGAGAGAGAGAGAAGGAGGGAGAGAGAGAAGGAGGGAGAGAGAGAGAAGGAGGGAGAGAGAGAGAAGAAGGGAGGAAGAGAAGAAGGGAGAGAGAGAGGAGGAAGGGAGAGAGTGAAGGAGAGAGAGAGAGGAGGGAGGGAGAGAGAGGAGGGAGAGAGGGAGGGAGGGAGAGGAGGAGGGAGAGAGGGAGAGGAGAAGGGAGGGAGAAGGAGGGAGAGAGAGAGAGGGAGGGAGGGAGGAAGTGGTTTCCATGATATTTTGAGCTTTTGCAACTTAAATATTTTTTTAAAATGATCAGTTTCCTTCCGTTCATTTGTTTTTTTCAATTTTTCAGGCTACTTTAAATAGGTGAGTCTAACCAGTTCTTATGGAGACTTACAGCTCTATTTCAACAGAAATGATGGCACGTTGAGCTATCTGATTGGTGTAAAGAAGAAGAAATCACTTCTTCTGTGTCGTTCTTTAAATTATTATTATTATTTTGGTCTACCACAGTGTTTCTCATACTTGGGAACTTGAAGCGAGGTGGACTTCAACTCCCAGAATTCCTCAGCCAGCATGGGAATTTGTGAGAGTTGAAGTCCACAACTCTTAAAGTTTTGTAAGTTGAGTAACATGAGTCTGTAACAATGCACTGGGTCAGGAACTAGCAAAGTCTCATTCATCAAAAGGAAATCTGCTTAGAGTTAGAAGCACTAAACTTTGCTGACCTTGAAATAAAGCCACAAATCCCATTTTTCCGATTTTTAAACTTCCTAATAGGCTTAGAACCAGGAAGCAGGAAATCTCCAGTTGGGGATTTAAACCAAACAGCTCTGTTGTTGTTGTTAGTTGTGAAATCGTGTCCGACCCATGGTGACCTCATGGACAACGTTCCTCCAAGCCTTCCTGTCCTCTACCATCCTCTGGAGTCCATTTAAGCTCACATCTACTGCTTCAGTGACTCCATTCAGTCCCCTCATTCTCTGTCATCCCCTTCTTCTTTTGCCGTCAATCTTTCCCAGCATTAGGCTCTTCTCCAGAGAGTCCTTCCTTCTCATTAGGTGGCCAAAGTCTTGGAGTTTCCTCTTCAGGATCTGGCCTTCTAAAGAGCAGTCAGGGTTGATCTCCTCTAGGACCGACCGGTTGGATCGCCTTGCAGTCCAAGGCACTCGCAGGCATCTTCTCCAGCACCAGAGTTCAAAGGCCTCCATTCTTTGGCGCTCAGCCTTTCTTATGGTCCAACTTTCACAGCCATATATTGTAACTGGGAAAACCATAGTCTTGACTATATGCACTTTTGTTGTCAGTTGTCAGAAAGCCGAAACAGCTCTAAACAAACCTATTTTTTTTAAAAAAAAATCAAGGAAACAGTCTTGCTACCTTGCCAAACTATAGTACATGGCATTTTCTCCAAACCTGTCAATTCAGCCTTCCCATGTCTTTCTATGCTAAAACTATCACAAGGCCAACAATATAAAACACTGAGCTAAATGTATCACGAATTTCATTCGGTTTAAGGCAGTTTCATTATATAATCATTAACAAACAGATTTGGCTCATGTCAATGCTTAGGGTGCTCTTCACACCTGATTTAACTGTGACCTGAAGGTGTTTTTCTAATTTTTGTCCCCTAGAAAACATGCCTTCATAGCATAACAATATTCCTCCTTAGCTGTTTCAGTTTTAACACTGCATCACATCCTAACACAAGGCTCGCTGTTCCAATGATGGCGACTCAATGTGAATAGTCTCTGAGAAGGTTGGGCTAATCCCGTTGGGTTTTTGGGACTGCCCAACTCCTACTGGCCATTGGTGGCTGCTAAGGATTGGGCTCCAGGTGCTGGACATTATCTTCCAGACCATGTTGGCTTGATCTGCAAGAGGACTTATGCTTCTGGTTTGTCTGGGGGCAACCCGCTGGGGAATGTCTGACCAGTATTTTGCCAAACATGGTTTGGGTTTCACGCTGGCTTCTGACGTGCACAGGAATGGTGCCAGATCTCTTTTGAGACCCACATTTAGTGGTCTTTTGAAACAACCACATTTGCTTTAAGTATTATCTTCATAGCCCTGGATTACAATCTGACTTTAGCAAAAATGATTAGGGGACTGGGGGCTAAAACATATAAAGAATGGTTGTTGGAATTGGATATGTGTATGATGAAAAGAAGGATTAGGGGTGACATGATAGCAGTCTTCCAATATCTCAGGGGTTGCCACAAAGAAGAGGGAGTTGAGCTATTCTCCAAAGCACCTGAGGGCAGGACAAGAAGCAATGGGTGGAAATTAATCAAGGAGAGAAGCAACTTAGAACTGAGGAGAAATTTCCTGACCATTAGAACAATTAATCAGTGGAACAGAAGTTGCCTCCAGAAGTTGTGAATGCCCCAACACTGGAAGTCTTTAAGAAGATGTTGGACAACCATTTGTCTGAAATAGTATAGAGTGTCCTGTTTGAGCAAGTTGTGGCCGACCAGCAGCCAGCAGAACTGGCAGCAGATTCAGACGGTGAGGAGGTTGGGGAGGAACATGGACCAGTCCTGGAGTCTGGGGAAGGCTCTGATGAGGGCTCTGCATCAGAGGCAGAGAAGAGGCCAGAGCCATCTGACAGTTATCAACTGCCTTCGGAGTCAGACATCAGTGAGGCAGAAGAACAGCTGGAGCCTGTTCCCAGTGTGTGCATGTGCAGAGTTGCCAGACGAAAGGAACAGCTAAGGAACAAGGGTTGACTTGGGAGTAAGGCCACAAGTGGACGGTGAATGGCCCCTCCCAGATGAAATAAAAGAGGGGCGAAAGGGGAGGGGTCTTTGCAGGAGACAATTAGTTCATTCCTGCATTCTTGCCAAGTATTGCAATGTCTGAAATATATCGGCCTGGCCACTCTCCAAGCCTGATAAAGGTTGGTGATTGTGAGCTATCGTGAGAGGCTGTGGGTCAGGACTTTGCTGGAGATGAATTCAGTGTAAATGAAATAAAAGGGGTTTATCAGGACAAGGACTCTGCTTCGTGCTGTTGGGGAAGCGCACGTCAGAACAGAGCAGAGGTTGGAGCAGAAAACCTCCAAGGTCCCTTCCAACTCTGTTGTTTTTTTTAAAAAAAATTAATCTGGGAATTGGCCAATTTTCTGGCTAAGGGATTCTGGGAGTTGAATTCCACCCATTTGAAAGCAGCTTGAGAAACAAGCCTTTAGTCTGTCAATTCCACTGCCTTTCAATCTCTGAACTATGGTAATTGATCAGAAATCAAGAAAAGACCAGCTTTGTTATCATAACAATATATTTTTGAATTATCCCCAGCCATGCTATCTAGGAATTGCACTTCTATCATCTCTGGAAAATTCCCCCTTGCAGGAGGTTGATATAGGATAGCCAATCTCTCCATAAAGAATGAAGGGTTTATTTATCTGAAATACTTGTGGATAGCATCTTCAAACGCTTTAGTTACTGCTCAGAAATGAACACTGTTTTTTTAATGGCTGGAAATGAACAGTGTTCATTTCTGAGCAGTAATTAATTATCATCTAAAACAGAAGGGAGAGGATAATACAATAGAATGGAATTCTTTATTGGCCAAGTGTGTTTGGACACACAAGGAATTTTGTCTTTGGCGCATATGCTCTTAGTGTACATAAAAAGATAAGATACATTCGTCAAGAATCATAAGGCACAACACTTAATGATAGCCATAGGGTACAAATAAGCAATTAGGAAACGATCAATATCAATATAAATCCTATGGATGCAAGTAACAAAGTTACAGTCCTGCAGTCCTAAGTGGGAGGAGATGGGTGATAGGAACAATGAGAAGACTAATAGTAGTAGTAATTCAGCCTTAGTGAATGGTTTGACAGTGGTGAGGGAATTATTTGTTTAGCAGAGTGATGGCATTCGGGGGAAAAAAACTGTTCTTGTGTCTAGTTGTCTTGGTGTGCAGTGCCCTATAGCTTCGTTTTGAGAATAGGAGCTGAAACATTTCATGTCTAGGATGCGAGGGGTCTGTAAATATTTTCACGGCCCTCTTTTTGACTCCTGCAGTGTGCAGGTCCTCAATGGAAGGCAGATTGGTAGCAATTGTTTTTCCTGCAGTTCTGATTATCCTCTGAAGTCTCTGTCTGTCTTGTTGGGTTGCAGAGCCAAACCAGACAGTTATAGAGGTGCAGATGAGAGACACAAGAATTCCTCTCTAGAACAGAATCAACAGGTCCTTGGACAGTTTGAGCTTCCTGAATTGGTGCAGAAAGGGCATACTATTTAATTCTACCTAATGCCATTTCTAACTGATATCTCAGCATGCCACTCACATGGCATCATTTTCATAACCGACGTCTCCTTAAAAACGTATCCTTGAAAAGGAAGTTAGATGGCATTCACGAGAGGTTATGGCTGCCCTGCACAGGTAGGGTCAGCTTGACCCATCAATGGAGTTTGGTTCATCTCTTGTTCATCTGTCCTTTTCATCTGTGGCTGTAAGTGCAATTTTTGTGCCGTGCCAGCTTGAGTTGGCAAGAGAGAATCTACACTAAGACCTGGCCTTTACCCAAGGACCTCCAAAGCAGAGCTTGGCACCCAGCCTTTCCTCAGCTTAAAAGGCGCTGAGCTTTTCCTAAACCCCGCTCTCTTCCACCACCCAAGTTGGCGCATCTTCAACCGAAGGCCATCTGCGTGCCAGGCTGCTGGTCCCTAATCAGCCAGCCTCAATGCCACAGGCAGCCTGCTCCCCGCTTTCTTTGGCATCCACGAGACAAAGGGACGGGGGCCAAAGCATTAGAACAAGAGCTCTCAGGAATCATGGCAAACTTTGGTTATACTCTCATTTTGAGGGCATGTTGCCTTGGTGGCACCATACTGGGAAGAATTCCAGCCTTAAAACTGGAAGGGAGAATAAACACTCCAGTTCTTTGGAGTGGCAAAAAAATGAACGTTTCCATCTGTCTAGGACAGTGATGGAGAACCTTTTAGACACTGAGTGCCCAAATTGCGTGCGTGCGTATGTTCAAACTGAAAGGTATGCGAATGCATGCACTAACATGCACATGTGTCAACATGTACAAATGTGCACATGGACTGACATGTACAGATGCATGCGCAAACATGTGAGCATGCGCAGCAGAGACCCAAAGACCAGCGGGCCAACATCAGCACGCAGCAATGTAAGATCTTTTCCTTTCGTGAGATTCTGTTTCGTCATTTGCAAGGAAACCAGAAGCTCATGAAGGAAACGCCACGGAGAGCTGAACTGGGGCGACGGCGGGCATGCCAGCATAGAGAGCTCTGCATGCCACCTCTGGCACGCGTGCCATAGGTTCACCATCATGGGTCTAGGACATCCCAACTGGCCAACCAGACCTACTTTTCAGAGTTCATCACTTCCCAAAGGGGAACCCTACTTTCCCACCCTTGTCCCGGTTCCAGGGGAATCGCTGGCAGAAGGAGCGAAGATTCCTCTAGAGCAGGGGGGGGGGCAAACTTAAACACTCAAAGAGCCATTTGGGACGGAAATTCAGTTCCCCCACCATAGAGTCTCCTCCTAGCGCGGCGTACTTTTTCCTCTACCTGTCATAACCAAAAGTATTATCAATTGTGGAGACAACTGGAAAACCCTCCCCTTGACATAGAGACTTCTCCTGGCACACTGTGCTTCTCCCCCCCCCCGTGGGAAAACCCACAGCCCAGGTTTGAGACCCGAGCGCCACGTGACAGGGTGAGCTCCCATCCTCGCTCCTGACAATCTAGCAATCCAAAAGCATGCAAATGCGAGTAGATAAATAGGTACAACTTTGGTGGGAAGATAGCAGCACTCTATGCTGGTCACATGATTGTGGAAATTCAGACAGCGCCATCTCAGTGGTCTCAAAATGGAGATGAGCACCATTCCTTGGAATACGCCACAACTAGCCGAGTGAAATCTGCATGGACACCTTTTTTCCTTTTACCGAGTTCTATTAAATTCCACTTTCCGACTGAAGATGCTGTAAACTTTATACTCAAACATTAACCATCACAAACATTAATACTCTGATCCTGGAGACAAGAGAGGAAACAACAAAACCACAATCCACACGCACAACACGACAAGGCCCTTTCTGTTCCTAGCATCTGTTCAGCAGACTAAGGATTTGCACATAGGGCCAATGTTTGTGGCTAAAATGGAATTAAAGGAGAAGGAATATGTTTCTTATCCCGTGAATCGGACTGCAGGGAAACAGAACACCACGTCCCTCTCCCAAACTACATGCGTTTATTTCACTGTAAGAATTATGGTTTTAATTTTGGAGATGGAGATCATCTCAATACATGCAGTGGGCTTCTTCTATGATCCCGCCCCAGCTTCTAAGACCCTCACCCATTGTCCATAATTCGGTTTCAGCTGCAGCTGAGCACCCAATTCCCCCCCCCACAGTTTCAGCCCAGAAATTTCAGGTGGATAATTTCTTCCAATTTCTCCAAGAGACAGGGGGAAAAAGTAGCTCTGAAGGACAGGATTCCTCCTTCACAATCCTTTGCATCAGTGGTGGGATTCAAATATTTTTTTACTACTGGTGCTGTGGGCATGGCGTGGCAGGGGAAGGATACTGTAAGATATCCATTACCTTCCCACTCCAGGGAAGGATTCTGTAAATTCTCCATTCCCTCCCCACTCTAGGGGAAGGATACTGTAAAATCTCCATTCCCTCCCCACTCCAGGGGAAGGATACTGTAAAATCTCCATTCCCTCCCCACTCCAGGGGAAGTTTACTGTAAAATCCCCATTCCCTCTTCATTCTAGGGGAAGGATACTGTAAATCTCCATTCCCTCCCCACTCCAGGGAAAGGATACTGTAAAATCTCCATTCCCTCCCCACTCCAGGGGAAGGATACTGCAAAATCCCTATTCCCTCCCCACTCCAGGTGAAAGATACTGTAAAATCTCCATTCCCTCCCCACTCCAGGGGAAGGATACTGTAAAATCCCCATTCCCTCACCACTCCAGGGGAAGGATACTGTAAATCTCCATTCCCTTCCCACTCTAGGGGAAGGATACTGCAAAGTCCCCATTGTCTCCCGATCAGCTGGGACTCGAGAGACAGAGAATAGATAGGGGTGGGGCCAGTCAGAGGTGGTATTTACTGATTCTCCGAAGTACTCAAAATTTCCGCTACCGGTTTTCCAGAACTTGTCAGAACCGGCTGAATATCACCTCTGCTTTGCATCACTCTGGAAAAGCTCCACAGAGAAGTTGTCATGGGATTACTAACCTATTCATAACTTGAAAGGATTAGAACATACACAGTGTTACCTAATTCAGCTTTTGTTAATTGTTGTTTAGAGGAGTTCCATTGTAATCTAATGTGCCAACTGCAGACATAAGGCCTCTAGACAAATTGCCAAGTAGCTCAAGTAACTTCTTGCGAAATGCAAAATGTGGATTCTATTTGTTTGTGGTAACTTAAAAGGTGTATTCTCAGCAACCTGGCGAGAGATAATAATGCTAACCTCTAACAAAGCTCTGATTATATGCCAGAAAATGTATTTCTTTCCCCTTCTAAGGTCCTTTTTTTCAGAGTGCTGAGAAAATCATGTCTGTGTGGTATGAAATAATGTTTCTACCACTATGACGGTCAGTGCAAGCTGTGTAAGACTATGAGAAGTTTGACAAAAAAGGTTTTTTTTTTGCCCCTGTGCCTGCTTTTCTCTCTGCCTGCTGTTAAGGTAGGTTGCCCAGTTTTGCTTTCTAGCTAGAAATAAAAGCTGATTACCAGTAGCCTTGTGTTCAGCATTTCACTGGATTTATCAGATTCTGAACTGCATTCAAAAATCTTACAACTTAATAAAGAGACTTATTAGTCCTAACTTGGAGAGCCGAGGTAGCACAGTGGTTAGAGTGCAGAACTGCAGGCTACTTCAGCTGACTGCTAGCTGCAGTTCAGCAGTTCAAATCTCACTGGCTCAAGGTTGACTCAGCCTTCCATCGTTCCGAAGTGGGTGAAATGAGGACCCAGACTGTGGGGGCCATATGCTGACCCTGTAAACTGCTTAGAGAGGGCTGAAAGTCCTATGAAGCGGTATATAAGTCTAACTGCTATTGCTATGACTCTATCTATTCCATTCTTTATTCCACTCCACTCCATTCTTTGGCTCTGGCCCCCTCTCTGCCTCCGACACAGAGCCCTCGTCCGATCCTTCCCCAGACTCCAGGACTGGCGCATGTTCCTCCCCAACCCTCCTCACTATCCGATTCTGCTGCCAGCTCCGCAGGCCATCGGCGGACCCCAACAGGCAGCTTCTTTGAAACTCTGAACTATTGAAGTGTTCAATCTCCCTTTTTTATTTCCTCCTCCGTCCCAGCCGACACGAAATTTCAAAGAATTTCCCCTCCCCACAGGTGTGCAGAGTTCAGTAGAGAAAGACTTTAATTAAAATGTAGCACAGAACAGATTTTTCCACACCATTAAAACAACAGAAGCAGCAACAACAAAAGTAACTTAGCCCCTGATGGCTTTCCGAAGTGTCAGATAAAAATGTTCAGACTCCACCTAGGCAGCCAATTCCAGAAAGCAAGGCTATTAACTCACCTCCTACAACCTGGCATCAGCCCAATTTGCTGGGAGCCATGGAATTAAACACTCCCAACACACCTAGAAGAGGCCAGCTGGAAAAGCCTTTGAGTAAAAACTGGGAAACCTAGAGGGAAGAGGCATAAAACAATCCAATGAACTTGCAATAGGTTTGCCAGATTGACCGAAAAGGGGACAACTACAGAAAATTGGGTGGCATAATCAAAAGGACAGAAGATCCAACAGTCTTCCTGTTGCTTCTGCTAATAATACTATTCCATATTCTGTTTGTGTTTGTGGGGTCCTTGGTGCTGGGGAAAGAATACTGCAAAATCCCCATTCCCTCCCCACTCCTGAGGGAAGGATATTGCAAAATCCCCATTCCTAAGGGAAGGATATTGCAAAATGTCCATTCCCTCCCCACTCCTGGGGGAAGGATACTGCAAAATCCCCATTCCCTCCCCACTCCTGAGGGAAGGATACTGCAAAATCCCCATTCCCTCCCCACTCCTGGGGGAAGGATACTGCAAAATCCCCATTCCCTGCCCACTCCTGAGGGAAGGATACTGCAAAATCCCCATTCCCTCCCCACTCCTGAGGGAAGGATACTGCAAAATCCCTATTCCCTCCCCACTCCTGGGGGAAGGATACTGCAAAATCCCCATTCCCTCCCCACTCCTGAGGGAAGGATAATGCAAAATCCCCATTCCCTCCCCACTCCTGAGGGAAGGATACTGCAAAATCCCCATTCCCTCCCCACTCCCGAGGGAAGGATACTGCAAAAGCCACATTCCCTCCCCACTCCCGAGGGAAGGATACTGCAAAATCCCCATTCCCTCCCCACTCCCGGGGGAAGGATACTGCAAAATCCCCATTCCCTCCCCACTCCTGGGGGAAGGATACTGCAAAAGCCACATTCCCTCCCCACTCCTGAGGGAAGGATACTGCCAAATCCCCATTCCCTCCCCACTCCTGAGGGAAGGATACTGCAAAATCCCCATTCCCTCCCCACTCCTGGGGGAAGGATACTGCCAAATCCCCATTCCCTCCCCACTCCTGAGGGAAGGATACTGCAAAGGCCACATTCCCTCCCCACTCCTGAGGGAAGGATACTGCCAAATCCCCATTCCCTCCCCACTCCCGAGGGAAGGATACTGCAAAAGCCACATTCCCTCCCCACTCCTGAGAGAAGGATATTGCAAAATCCCCATTCCCTCCCCACTCCCGAGGAAAGGATACTGCAAAATCCCCATTCCCTCCCCACTCCTGAGAGAAGGATATTGCAAAATCCCCATTCCCTCCCCACTCCCGAGGGAAGGATACTGCAAAAGCCACATTCCCTCCCCACTCCTGGGGGAAGGATACTGCAAAATCCCCATTCCCACCCCACTATTGGGCCAGCCAGAGGTGGTATTTGCCGGTTCTCTGAACTATTCAAAATTTCTGCTACCGGTTCTCCAGAACCTGCTGAATTTCACCCCTGACACCAAGGACCCCCCCAGTTCAACCCAGAGCTACAAATATTCTCTTGTATCGGCTGCATTTGTTCCAGTGTGCTTAAAATTCAAAAAAATAATAATTCATATGTAGGAGTTTTTCCTTTCTGGGATTGTTTTCATTCCTCCCTATTGGGGCCAGGCCTCGCCTTCGGTTTTCCATCTGGTGCCACAAAAGCCCGATAGAGCCGAAGTGGTGCAGTGGTTGGAGTGCAGTACTGCAGGCTACTTCAGCTGACTGCTAGTTCTGCAGTTCGGCTGTTCAAATCTCACCGGCTCAAGGATGACTCAGCCTTCCATCCTTCCGAGGTGGGTAAAATGAGGACCCAGATTGTTGTTGGGGGCACGAGGCTGACTCTGTAAACCGCTTAGAGAGGGCTGAAAGCCCTATGAAGCGATATATAAGTCTAACTGCTATTGCTATTGTCTTGCATTTTGCAAACTCCACCTGCGGTAGAAGAGCTCCTTTTATGCTCCACCTCTTCTCAGGTGCAATTCTGGGAAAGACACACAATGACCAAACCCGGAGCCAACTTTGCACTGTGAGAGGCTCAAAGAGATTCATTTACCTTGGCAACTCTCTTCACTTGGCTGGTTTTCTAAATCCTGGGTAGAGACTGATGATGGCTTTTCTTCCTGTCACTGTAGGTCTCCACTTCTTCCCCTTGGTTTTTCCTTCTTCCGTCCTCAGCAGCAGAGAAGCAGGCCCATCCTTGAGAGCTTCAGATCTTCACGGATCTGCTGCAGGAGAGAAGAGAAACCAATTCGATTCCAAGTTTGTGATCACGCGTGCATCATATACCACCCATTCAGCACTGAAGGAAAGATTAGCTTGGATTTTTTTAAATCAAATTTTCTCCCTCTCCCCCTAAATAATCTTGTATTTCAAAGTTATGGGAAAGTTATCTTAGATTTGCTGAGAATATCGTACAGGTAGCCCTCAACCTACAATCACAATTGATCCCAAAAGTCACCTGTTGTTAAGTGAGACATTGGATAAGTGAGCTTTGCCCCATTTTATGACCTTCCTTGCCTCGGTTGTTAAGTGAATCACTGCAGTTGATCAGTTACCAACCAGGTTGTTAAGTGAATCTGGCTTCCCCATTGACATTTGCTTCTCAGAAGTTCACAAAAGGGGATCACACAATCTCAGGACACAGCAACAGTTGTTAAGTATGAACCAGTTGCCAAGCACCTGAATTTTGATCACATGGGAAGTGGGGATGCTGCAAAGGTGGTGACTCCGGAAAACGGTGATAAGTCACTTTTTTCACTGCCGTTGTAGCCGTTGTAATGGTCACTAAATGAACTGAATAAGAAAGAAGAAGAGCCGAGGTGGTGCAGTGGTTAAATGCAGCACTGCAGGCTACTTCAGCTGACTGCTAGTTCTGCAGTTCGGCGGTTCAAATCTCACTGGCTCAGGGTTGACTCAGCCTTCCATCCTTCCGAGGTGGGTAAAATGAGGACCCGGATTGTTGTTGGGGGCAATATGCTGACTCTGTAAACCGCTTAGAGAGGGCTGAAAGCCCTATGAAGCAGTATATAAGTCTAACTGCTATTGCTATTGCTAACTGTTATAAGTTGAGGACTAGCTGCAATGGAAACCAACATATCTTCTTTCCTTTTCCTTTGTTGATGTGTGTGTGTGTGTGAGTTTCCTCTAAATTTAAGATCTTCTGCTAATTGTGTTGCTGTAGGAGATGACCAGGCTGAGCCAGAGGGAGAGGTCAAACAAGTCCTAAGTCAGGAGTCCCTGCCTGCCTTGAATGCCTTTCTTATCTCCCGCTCTTTTCTCTTGACTGTTAGTTGGTTGGATTCTCATAGAGAGCTTCAGTTTGCAATAAATATTTAAACTCATTTGAACGGCCTGAATCCCCTGATTTCCCTGGCCTGCTTGACAGTTGTGTTCCTCTTGCTGCTGATAATGATGGCGGACCTTTTCGGTACAGAGTGCCAAAATCTGAACACCTGTGCATGCATGTGCATGTGGCGCACCAGAGCGCAGGAAACGCGACAACCAGCTGGCCGGCATGCACAAATGGTTTTCAGGTTTCTGGCATGTGCATGCATGCTGGCCAGCTGGTCTTCGTATGCACCGGAGGACCGGAAACCCAAAGACCAACTGGCTGGTGTGTGCATGCCTGTTTTGTGGGCATTTGGGGGGCATTTTCAGGCCATTTTTCAAGTCTGCTTCAGGGCGTTTTTTGTGCCATTTTCAGACTTGTCTCCAGAAGTTAAAAAAAAAGAGACTGGACAGCTATTTGTCCAGAATGGTATTGGGTCTTCTGCTTGAGCCAGGGGTTGAACTAGATGACCTCTAGGGTCACTTCCAGCTCTTTTATTCTGTTTGTTCTGACCTAGGCTTCTTGAGAAAGCATAAATCATAATATTAGTCCCCAGAAACCCTCTTTTATTTATATGGCTTCGAATTATGGTCATTCACAGCCTGCAAGGCTTCACAAAGTCTGTGAAGATTCGGACAGATGTCTGCTGGAGTTGCCACAATCTTTCAGGAGTACGATAAGCACCCACCTTTATCGCCCTTGAAAATGGCTCAAAAATGGGTTTTTTGGCCATTTTTGGCCCCTTTTTCTGGCACTCCAATGCCTGTGAAGACCAGCATGTGTGCCGGAAACCAGAACAGCAGCTGGCGATGGTGTGCATGCCCACAGAGAGGGCTTTGCATGCCACCTCTGGATCACAGATCTAGACCGTATTGCTCCAAGAAAGAACCTTGGTCCTTCTGAAGGGCTGCAGTGGCTTTATTAAAGCTCGCTGAAGACATCTTATTACTGAAAGGTCAAGCAGACACTTCACCTGTCCCATATACGGAAGCTAAGCTGCATCTAATTTCAACCGTTGGCAGTAAGAGAATATGCTGAAATGCCCTCTGGAATGAACTCCCCGCAGGGATTCGGACCCTCACCTCTCTCCAGGCCTTCCGAAAAGCCGTCAAAACCTGGCTTTGCCGACAGGCCTGCGGGTGATGAGTTCCCTCTTGACATGTATGGTTGTGCGACTGTTGCCTATTTTTATTATTTGTATTTCGTTTTTATGTTCCCCTTTTCCCCCTTTTGAATTGTTCGCCGCCCTGAGTCCTCCCGGAGAAGGGCGGCATACAAATAATAAAATTCTATTCTATTCTATTCTATTCACCTGATGGGAACAAGGAAGCCCAGGGAAGCCCAGGTAGAAAACATAGGATTCTCCATTATTTTGCTGCTACCTTTGGTTTTTCTTGGTATCTGCTGCTGAGGGGGTCCCTGCATAGCTAATGGTAGGGTCTACCCTGACCCAGGGTGCCCCTATTATGGTGTATCTGGCTTGTGTAACAATTGGGGAGGGCCTTAGCCCCAACTGACACTACACAGCCTTGGTTTTGAAGACACAAGCCAAGATAGCAATAGCAATAGCAGTAGACTTATATACCGCTTCATAGGGCTTTCAGCCCTCTCTAAGCGGTTTACAGAGAGTCAGCATATTGCCCCCAACAATCTGGGTCCTCATTTTACCCACCTCGGAAGGATGGAAGGCTGAGTCAACCCTGAGCCGGTGAGATTTGAACCGCTGAACTGCTGATCTAGCAGTAGCCTGCAGTGCTGCATTTAACCACTGCACCACCTTGCCTCTCTATCTCTTGGACATCGCAGGCAGCTTGAAATCATCTGGCATCAAGGTGAGCTTGCAATTTTTCCAGAATTACTCCTTCTGAATTCCTACCCATTCAATAATCATTGAGTCTGTCAACTGCACCCCTATAACTGTCTGGTTTGGCTCTGCAACCCAACAGGAGAGACACAGACTTCAGAGGATAATCAGAACTGCAGGAAAAAACAACGGCTACCAATCTGCCTTCCACTGAGGACCTGCACACTGCAGGAGTCAAAAAGAGGGCCGTGAAAATATTTACAGACCCCTCACATCCTGGAGATAAATTGTTTCAACTCCTACCCTGATGATGATTGCTGGTGTTGTTTTTCCTGCTGCCCATCTGAAAAAGTTCCTTCCTGTGGCCTTTTTATGGGGTGAAATGAAAGTACAGAAAGCTATAGAAACCTATTCTCTAAAGCAGTGTTTCTCAACCTTAGCAACTTGAAGATGTCCGGACTTCAACTCCCAGAATTCCCCAGCCAGCGAATGCTGGCTGGGGAATTCTGGGAGTTGAAGTCCGGACATCTTCAAGTTGCCAAGGTTGAGAAACACTGCTCTAAAGCACCAAAAAGGCAAAATAAGAAAGAATGGATGGAAAATAAACAAGGAGAGAAGCAACCTTGAATTAAGGACAAATTTCCTAACAGTGAGCACAATTAACCAGTAGAACAGCTTGTCTCCAGAAGTTAAAAAAAGAGACTGGACAGCTATTTGTCCAGAATGGTATTGGGTCTTCTGCTTGAGCCGGGGGTTGAACTAGAAGACCTCTAGGGTCCCTTCCAACTCTGTTATTCTGTTTGTTCCGACCTAGCTTCCCAAGAAAGCATAAATCATAATATTAATCTCCAGAAACCCTCTTTTATTTATATGGCTTCGAATTATGGTCAGTCACAGCCTGCAAAGCTTCACAAACAGTCTCTGAAGATTCTGACAGATGTCTGCTGGAGTTGCCACAATCTTTCAGAAGAACGTTGATAAGCACCCACCTTTATCTCCCTTGAAAGGTTGCCAGAGATCTACTTGCCAATTAGTTTTGCAAGGCCAAACTTAGCACAGAGTCAAAAAGAACTTCTTAGAGCTTGAACAGACCAGCTGAACTCATTGCTTCCTTCAAAGGCTCAAGTCCCGTTTGCTTCTCTTTTATGTCTTATAGGAGGGGGGGCGATCATCTCCAACCCTCACTCCTGAGTCGCCCTTTTTGTCTTAATTGCTCTTGCCTTCTGGAAGCTCTGTGAATGCGCGCACTGGGAACAGGCTCCCACTGTTCTTCTGCCTCACTGTTGTCAGACTCCGGAGGCTCTGGAAGGCAGCACATAACTCCCAGATGGCCTTGGTCCCCTGTTTTGACCCCCCCCCGTCCTACACCAAAGCACCCTGAGACAAAGATACTGCAAGGATTTATTAACACAGAGACAGGACCTTGGCAGCAAGCCAGCACAGTCCAGACGTTGGCAGCAATCCAGCACAGACTAACCTTGGCAGCAATCTAGCCTGCCAAGCTAGCCACGAGAGTTCTCCAACTTTAGGGAATACGTTGACTCCTGCAAAGGGGCATGTGCACAATCATTCCTTTTATAGTCTTGAGAGGAGCCTAATTACCACCAGCTGAGTGTAATCATCTCCTGTAACTGCGTAACTGCTCCTTATGCCTATTAGCTCTTCGTTGCCGGGCATCCAGGAACAACTCCCTTTGCTCCTCCCCACTGCTCCAATGCACGACGTCGGGATCACACTCCCTTGTCTCCTCCCCACTGGTCCAAGGCTCAGGCGCCTCCTGGTGGCCAACCAGCCTCTTTGCGCCCTGCTCGGAGTTGGCACCCTGTCCGGGGTCCTCCACATCCTCCAGAGCCGACTCATAGGGCCCCTCGCTGTCGGAGTCTGGTGGCAGCTCCAACAGCTCCTGCTGGGCCACAACATCCCCCTCTCTGCCTCTGACTCAGAACCCATGTCCAAGCCTTCCCCAGACTCCAGGACTGGCCCATGTTCCTTCCCAACCTCCTCACTGTCCGATTCTGCTGCCAGCTATGCTGGCGGACCACAACACTGTAACAGAGCTTCATTAAGTGCCAGAGAGGGAATCGTGCAATGCGAAGAAAGAACGTTGTCCCACACCTCATTCCAAAGTAAAGAACTTGACACCGCAGCTTTAAGAATTTCTCTTTTGGAAGCATATTCCCTTTCATCAAATTGAATAGAACTGGGGGGGTGCGGGGTGGAAAGCCCTCACAAGATACAGGAACAATCTTCTTCACAATACTGGTATTAAATATACTATTCTCCCCAGTCCTTTGTCAATGTGGTTGCCTACTTTAAAAAAAAAAAGAGAGTTCCGGGAGAAAATACCCAGACACGTCTATTTTTCTCTGCTCCCTTGATCTTCCCCCTTTTGTTCTGTCTTTAAGCTCCTCATCTTCTCAAGTTCTCGGCCCTCCAAAGGCCTGCCTGCGTCAAAAAAAAAGAAAAGCATTTAAAACCCTCTTCTGGCCAACGATGGACCGGGTGGTTTATTGGCGGCTGGAAAGTCTTATGTTTAAGCCTCGCTGAGAAGAGGAGCAATCCTGGCACCAGGTCTCTTGCCAAGGATGGGTATCTGTTTGGCAACTGAAAAGGATAGGGAGATGCCCCTGGCCAAGCCTGTCGGAGCCGCAGGTGCCAACTCCTTTTGGCACACAAAGGGGGCATGGATAGGAAGGCAGATGTGAAGGAGCGGGGTGCAGGAAACAATGGGGGAATTCTGCCATTGCCTGGGCCTGTGAGTTAATCAGCTATCGTGCGGCATAGATGCCAACAGCAGAACAGGGCGCGGGAGGGGGGGGGAGAAACAGCATGCAAGCGTACAACTTTCCTCTTGCGTTATTCAGAGTTGGCGAGAAGAGAGGAAAAGAGAGGGAAAGAAGGAAGGGGAAAGGAGAGGAAGACCGGGAAGGATAGGAAGAGGAGGAGAGAGGGTAGGAAGGGGAAGAGGGAGAGAGGAGTAGGGGAGAGGAAGGGGAAGAAAGAAAGGGAAAGGAGGGAAGAAGAAAGGAGAGAAAGGAGGGAGGGAGGGAGAAAAGGAAAGAGAAACAGGTTGGTGGTAAAATAAAATAGGTGCAAAATAGGGATGGTAGGCAAGGCAATCTCGATAATATATCTTAATTTTTTAGATGGAAAAATGAATGTTTAAAAGGGTTAAGATATAAGAATTATGAGAATGTATACCTGTAAATGTATGTATGAGACCAAAAACAATATAGATAGATAGATAGATAGATAGATAGATAGATAGATAGATAGATAGATAGATAGATAGATAGACAAAAGTTTTTTTTAATTTTTTAACATACATATAATATAATCCAAAGTATACCATTACATCTTAACAAACATGTTTTGAATATTTAGTAATATATCAATTCCTCTTGCCATTAAGCCTCTTCAATTTTTATTTGCTCTTCTGCTTTCCATGCACCATATTATAGTCTATTTCATCTTCAACTCTTCTCCTCTCCCTCTCTTCTACCTCTTCTTTCCTTCTGCCCCCCCTCTCTCTTCTCTGCTTCCCCTTGCTCTCTCCCTCTCATCTCCCCTCTTTCTACACCTTCCCTCTCTCCTACTCTCTCCCTCCCTTCTACTTCCCTCTCTCCTGTCTCCTTTCTCTCTCTTTATCGCCCTTCCATTCTCTATTTTACGTGGGGTATTTCCGCCTTTTAGCAAACCCCATTTATTATCAGTGGCATTAATGATTATATTCCCAAAGAAAAAAAATATTTCCCATATTGCTAGTTTTTCTTTTAAAGGTATACCTTTATACGAATTCCATTTCTTTCCTCTTCCTCCCTCCCCCCTCCAGTAACAACCTCTTTTTTGGATGCAGTGCAAGACGGATTCAAATTTCACACCATCCTCATAATACTGTTACATACTTATATATCATTAAGCGTCCCTATTTTTGCCTCCTCTTATAATTTTAACTCTATATTATTAGGCGTATTCCAAATTTTCCCTCCATTTTTTCCCCTTCCTCTAGTAACTTTCCCAACTAATATTTTTCTTATTTGTAACCTGGCATAATCATTTGAAATGAAATATATGTATGTATATATATATATATATATATATATATATATATATATGTATGTATGTATGTATGTATGTAGGTAGGTAGGTAGGTAGGTAGGTAGGTAGGTAGGTAGGTAGGTAGGTAGGTAGGTAGGTAGGTAGGTAGGTAGGTAGGTAGGTAGGTAGGTAGGTAGGGAGGTAGGTAGGTAGGTAGGTAGGTAGGTAGATAGATAGATAGATAGATAGATAGATAGATAGATAGATAGATAGATAGATAGATAGATAGATAGATAGATAGAAGATAGATAGATGATAGATGATAGATAGATAGATAGATAGATAGATAGATAGATAGAAGATAGATAGATGATAGATAGATAGATAGATAGATAGATAGATAGATAGATAGAAGATAGATGATAGATAGATAGATAGATAGATAGATAGATAGATAGATAGATAGATAGAAGATAGATAGATGATAGATGATAGATGATAGATAGATAGATAGATAGATAGATAGATAGATAGATAGATAGATAGATAGAAGATAGATAGATGAGAGATAGATAGGTAGACAGAGATAGATAGAAGATAGAAAGATAGATAGATAGATGATAGAGATAGAGATAGATAGATAGATAGATAGATAGACAGAGAGAGAGAGAGAGAGAGAGAGAGAGAGAGAGAGAGAGAGATAGATAGATGATAGATGATAGATACAGATACAGATACAGATACAGATACAGATACAGAGATAGATAGATAGATAGATAGATAGATAGATAGATAGATAGATAGATAGAAGATAGATAGATAGATAGAAGATAGATAGATAGATAGATAGATAGATAGATAGATAGATAGATAGATAGATAGATAGAAGATAGATAGATGATAGATGATAGATAGATAGATAGATAGATAGATAGATAGATAGATAGATAGATGATAGATACAGATACAGATACAGATACAGAGATAGATAGATAGATAGATAGATAGATAGATAGATAGATAGATTGATAGATAGATAGATAGAAGATAGATAGATAGATAGATAGATAGAAGATAGATAGATAGATAGATAGATAGAAGATAGATAGATGATAGATAGATAGATAGATAGATAGATAGATAGATAGATAGATAGATAGATAGATAGATAGATAGATAGATAGATAGAAGATAGATGATAGATGATAGATAGATAGATAGACAGAGATAGATAGATAGATAGAAAGATAGATAGATAGATGATAGAGAGATAGAGATAGATAGATAGATAGATAGACAGAGAGAGAGAGAGAGAGAGAGAAAGAGAGATAGATAGATAGATAGATAGATAGATAGATAGATAGATAGATAGATGATAGATACAGATACAGATACAGATACAGAGATAGATAGATAGATAGATAGATAGATAGATTGATTGATAGATAGATAGATAGAAGATAGATAGATAGATAGATAGAAGATAGATAGATAGATAGATAGATAGATAGAAGATAGATAGATGATAGATAGATAGATAGATAGATAGATAGAAGATAGATGATAGATGATAGATAGATAGATAGACAGAGATAGATAGATAGATAGAAAGATAGATAGATAGATGATAGAGAGATAGAGATAGATAGATAGATAGATAGACAGAGAGAGAGAGAGAGAGAGAAAGAGAGATAGATAGATAGATAGATAGATAGATAGATAGATAGATAGATAGATAGATAGATAGATAGATGATAGATACAGATACAGATACAGATACAGAGATAGATAGATAGATAGATAGATAGATAGATAGATAGATAGATAGATAGATAGATAGATAGATAGATAGATAGATATAGAGAGATAGAGATAGAGATAGAGATAGAGATAGAGATAAATATAAATATATAAAGAGCTGGCGAGGAAGACTGTGTGTACCGACATCCATGGGAGATTTTTACACGTAGTCCCCGATTCAGTTCACTTAGTGACGGTTCAACGTTACAACCGTCGTGAGATATACATTCAGAGGCTTGGCAACGGGTTCATATTTACGAGGGTCGTAGTGTCCCGGGGTCACGGGACCCTCTTTTTGACACCTTCCAAGAAGCAATGTCCAAGGGGAAGATAGATTCGCTGAACAACCGTGTTACTCATTTAACAAAGGCAGGGATTCACTGAAGCAACGTGGCAAGGAAAGTCGTAAAATGGGGCAAAACCCACTGAACGAATACAGCTCCAAACGAACAACCCAGCTCCTACGACCAACTGGTCAAACTGGCACACAAGACATTTATAAGCTAAGGAGAATAGGATAAGTACGTCCTGCTAATGACGTTACCTCGACTGGTAACGAAACGTTTACAAACTAAATTGAAACAAGGTTGGAGAGGGAAACCACTGCCAAAATCTGAAACCCCAGCTACAAATATTTTCTACTATGTCACTTAACAACTGTCTCACTTAGCTCCAGAAATTTGGAGCTCAATTGCGGTTGTAAGTTGAGGACTACCTCTACAGTACTTTCAAATTCTTCCACAAACAGCCCTGTGAGACAAAAAGCAATTAACAAATGTTCCTTTGATAATGTTGGCAATCTTTCTGCCCTGAAAATCACCTCCGTCTGATAAGTTCACTTATTTATGCAGTGTTTCCCAATGAGCCCAAATGCGACTCCCGAGAATGATAGAAAAATTATCTGTCTATCGATAATAAAAGGGAAAGAAAAATGGGCGTATTTAGCCAACGGATACCCATTAAGCTGAAGATTTCCCATCACACATAAAGACACATTCATTGTCTTACGTAATAAGGAACTATTAAGAGTGGGGGGGAAAACATACGTATTTATCTAAGATGCACCAAGAAATGAGTCTTACCCCATTTGGGGAAGAAAGAGGAGGAGGAGGAGGAGGAGGAGGAGGAGGAGGAGGAGGAGGAGGAGGAGGAGGAGGAGGAGGAGGAGGAGGAGGAGGAGGAGGAGGAGGAGGAGGAGGAGGAAGAGGAGGAAACACACCTTGGATTATAGTTTTAGATTCTTCCCCCCAGCTGTAAAACTGACAATTGGGAATTTCACCTCTACTTACAGGGGTTGTTGAGTAAGGGTCTCACACACCCCTTGACGTTGGCTTTCTACTTTTAAGTTCTTCAGCCGTCGCCTTCACCCCTCCGGGAGTCCAAGTTTACATCCAGCAGTAAATTCTTTCCCAGCTGCACATCAAACGGAGTGGCACATTTGAAGCCCCGGAGTGAGTGACAGTGGGAACGACTTTTGTTGCCTGTCTCGGCGAGACCCCACCCTCCCAGGCTGGATGTAAATTAGCCCTATTGGGAAAGCAGGGGACTCCAGGTCTGCACAGTTCAAATTACAGAGGGAGAATTGGACGCCTGAGATAAGGATATTCCCCAAGAGCCAAAGGACAGGAGATGCAGGAAGAGCAATTAAGCAATAACATTTATTTTTATTGAAGGATTTAATTGAGAAGGATAGAGAGTGGGGGTGGATTAATTATTTTGGCCTCTTTGCAGAATCAAAATCAGCCCTATTAGGAAGAAAAAACACACAGATCTATCACTCTAATAAGCTAACAACAGCACAGAGAGAGAGAGAGAGTGAGAGAGAGAGAGAGGAGAGAGAAAGCGGAGGAGAGAGAAAGCGGAGGAGAGAGAAGTGGATAGAGAGAGGGAGGAAGAGAGAGGAGAGAGAGGAAAGAGAAGAGGGGAGAGAGGAGACAGAATGAGGAAAAGAGAGGAGGGAGAGGAGAGAGAGAGGAAGAGAAAAGGAGAGAGAGGAGGGAGGGAGAAAGAGAGAGGAGAGAGGAAGAGGAGAGGGGAGAGAAAAGGAGAGAGGAGAGAGAGATAGGAGAGAGAAGGAGAGAGAGAGTGAGGAAGAGAGAGGAGAAAGAAGGGGAGAGAGAAGAGAGAGAGAGAGAGGAAGAGAAAAGGAGGGAGGGAGGGAGAGAGAGAAGGAGAGAGGAGAGAGGAGAGAGAAAGAGGAGGAGAGAGAGAGAGGAGAAAGAAGGGGAGAGAGAGGAGAGAGAGAGAGAGGAAGAGAAAAGGAGGGAGGGAGGGAGAGAGAGAAGGAGAGAGGAGAGAGGAGAGAGAAAGAGGAGGAGAGAGAGGGGGAGGAAGAAAGAGGAGAGAGAGGAGAGAGAAGAGGGGAGATAGGAGACAGAATGAGGAAAAGAGAGAAGGGAGAGGAGAGAGAGAGAGGAAGAGAAAAGGAGAGAAGAGGGAGGGAGAGAGATAGAGAGGAGAGAGAAAGAGGAGAGAGGAGAGAAAAGGAGAGAGAAGGAGAGAGAGATAGGAGAGAGGAGTGAGGGGGAGGAAAGAGAGGAGAGAGATAGAGGAAGAGAAAAGGAAGGAGGGAGGGAGGGAGGGAGGAGGGGGAGAGGAGAGAGAGAGAGAGAGAGAGAGAGAGAGAGAGAGAGAGAGAGAGAGAGAGAGAGAGAGATTTAAATCTAGGGAGGGACACAAAAGAGATCCAGCAGTGACTTTCCCAACAGTATGGATCTATTAAAAGCTGATCTAAAGGTTTTGTAGGGTTTGAGACTACCTTGAAGGAAAACGGGGCCTCCGAGTTCCATTCATGTTGGGGAGCCAAATGTAAAGTTTGAGAATACGTTGAGACCCATAGAAGTATGAGAAAACATCCAAGTCCCAATGAGCCAAACAGGAGGCTTAAACGGAGACTTGAATAACAATCAGCTTAATCTTTGATCAAAGTTTAAAGACATGGTGGTCAATTGTTCCCAACATACCACGCAAGGATATGCAGGGAAGAACTCCCCTTCAGAGAAGGTGTAGCTCCTTTTTATACAGTTAGAGACATCAGAGGATAACCTCCTGGCTTTACAATACTCCTCACTAGCCTTATTATCAGCATTATCTCTTTCCTCTGTTCCCAGGATTGGCCATTTGGCCCCCTGTTGTGAAGGGCACAGATCAAAAATGAGACAGGTTCTTAGGCAGAAAAGGGACATACCAAAGGTGGCAATTTTACAGCTCTTTACAGCTCCATTCCAGGGAAAAGTCCTACGCCCATAGATTGCAGATTAATAAGAGTTCAAATGACAAGGATCCGACATTTGCCAGATACTTTACAAATACAAGGCATAATATATGTTACAGAAAACAAATGTTTCTACTAAAGCCAACAAGTTTGTATCCTTATTACTATTCCCCTTCAGTTTCAGTTTGAGGGAACTTTCAAAGAAAGGCAAACTCCAAAGCTTGCAGGAAAAAGTCTGTTGATAAAGTTGTTTATGCCATGTAAAATTCTGGGTGAGTCAGATCTGAAAACAAATCTTCCTGGCTTCGGACCTCAATGAAGCCCACAACTACAGTTCAAAGTCAAAGCACCACCTGATCTGATTTCATTTGAATGACCACTTTTACAACAGTCATAATGCCAGTCCCCATGATCCAGAATGTGATCGGATAGCGTAGAGTAGAGTAGAATAGCAGAGTTGGAAGGGACCTTGGAGGTCTTCTAGTCCAACCCCCTGCCTAGGCAGGAAACCCTATTTGTTTCAGACAAATGGCTATCCAACGTCTTCTTAAAGACTTCCAGTGTTGGGGCATTCACAACTTCTGTTCCACTGATTAATTGCTCTCACTGTCCGGAAATGTCTCCTTAGTTCTAAGTTGCTTCTCTCCTTGATTATTCAGAATGTTGGGGTTGTAATGTAGCAATAGCAATAGCAGTTAGACTTATATACTGCTTCATAAGGCTTTCAGCCCTCTCTAAGCGGTTTACAGAGTCAGCATATTGCCCCCAACAACAATCCGGGTCCTCATTTCACCCACCTCGGAAGGATGGAAGGCTGAGTCAACCCTGAGCCGGTGAGATTTGAACTGCCGAACTGCTGAACTAGCAGTCAGCTGAAGTGGCCTGCAGTACTGCACTCTACCCACTGCGCCACCTCGGCTCTCAATTGGCTACCACCCGGAGGAGGGCCTTCTCTGTGGCTGCTCCGGCCCTCTGGAACGAGCTCCCCGTGGAGATTCAGACCCTCACCATCCTTCAGGCTTTCCGCAAAGCCCTTAAAACCTAGTTGTTCCGACAGGCCTGGGGCTGATGAGTTCCCCGCCCCCGCTCGAATTGTGTGGTTGTTGAGTGTTTTGAAATTGTTGTGGTTGTTTGTCCGTTGTTTTTCCTCCTGTTTGTATCCCCCCCCCCTTACTTGGTTTGTGAGCCGCCCTGAGTCCCTCTGGGAATAGGGCGGCATAGAAATGCAATAAATCAAATGAAATCAAATCAATGTACATGTACCCCTCATGTTATGACCACTAACTGAGCCCCAAATGTATGTTGCTGAGTGAAACACTTATTATATGTGAGCTTGGCCTCGTTTTACCACCTTCCCTGTCACAGTTGTTAGAGGAGAGTCACTGCAATTGTTCAATGAGTCACACGGTTGTTAAGTGGATCTGGCTTTCCCCTTTGAATTTGCTTGTCAGAAGGTGGCGAAAGGGGGGGGGGGTGTCACACGACCCCGGGAGGCTACAGCCGTCATAAATATGAGTTGGTTGCCAGGCGGCTGAATTTTGATCATGTGACCACGGGGAGGCTGCAATGGCCGTTAAGTGTGAAAAAATGGCCATAAGTCTTTGAACGGTTGCTAAGCAAATTGTTCTAAGTGGAGGGTTACCTGTGTATGCCCTAAACTTTCCCTATTCAAGGTTACTCACTTCCCACGGACATGTGAACACAATTCAGATGCTTGGCAACTCTTTGCTGT
Source organism: Thamnophis sirtalis (assembly GCF_051295495.1). Taxonomy (NCBI): domain Eukaryota; kingdom Metazoa; phylum Chordata; class Lepidosauria; order Squamata; family Natricidae; genus Thamnophis; species Thamnophis sirtalis. Next base: position 108,685,671 of record NW_028261382.1, on the reverse strand, counting down.
GTCTCGGAGTCATCCGACGTGCAAAGTCAAATGGGGAAGCCATTAACTACCACGTTCCTAACTGAACCACTGCCGTGATTCACTTAGCAACTGTGGCAATAAAGGTCGTCCACTGAAGAAACGTCTCACTGAGCAACATAAATTTTGGGTTTGATTACGGTCGTAAGTGGAGGGTTGCCTGTATGAGGTCCTGGGGTGTGAGGGGGCAGGCGCTTGCCTGTTTGAATTCCAAAGTCCCAGAGCAAAAGGCTATTATGTCGTCTTTGGAGTGGGACGGTTTTGTTAAGCAGGGAAGCCTGGTGCACCAATTCCTCTGGCTTAGGAATGCCTGGCTATTAAAGGGAGGGAGGAGACCCTGGTAGCGGGTTGCTTGGGAATGTTTTTATAGTAAGGAGGGACGTTTAGGGTAAAACTCATAGCCTTCTGTCTTCTAACGTTTAGCTGAACTGTTTTAACAGGGCTACTGAAGGTGTGTTTAACCGATTAACAGAGTTGGAAGGAACCTTGGTAGGCCGTCTAGTCCAACCCCCAACCCCCACCCACCCCGGATGTTTTTAAGGATAGGACAACCTTTTGTTGGAAATAGTATAGGGTTTCCTGCCTGAGCAGGAGGGTTGGATCAGATCCCTTTCAACTACCCTATCCTATTCTATCATCCCAGCCCACCCTAATCCTATCCCATCCCAATCTAATCCTATCCCATCCCAATCTAATGCAATCCTATCCCACCCAATCGTAATTTATCCTATCCCATCCCAATCCTATCCTATCCCATCCCACCCTAATCCTATCCTATCCCAACCCATCCTAATCCTATCCTATCCCAATCCTATCCCATCCCAATCTAATGCAATCCTATCCCACTCTAATCCTAACATCCTATCCCATTGCAATCTAATCCTATCCCATCCCATCCCATCCCAATCCTATCCCAATCTAATGCAATCCTATCCCACCTAATCCTAACATCCTATCGCATCCCACCCTAATCCTATCCCATCCCATCCTAATCCCATCCCAATCTAATGCAATCCTATCCCACCCTAATCCTAACATCCTATCCCATCGCAATCTAATCCTATCCCATCCTAATCCTATCCCAATCTAATCCAATCCCTTCCTAATCCTATCCTATCCCACCCTAATCCTATCCCATCCCATCCCAATCCTATCCTATCCCATCCCAATCTTATCCCGTCCTAATCCTATCCCATCCCACCCTAATCCTATCCCACCCCAATCTAATGCAATCCTATCCCACCCTAATCCTAATTTATCCTATCCCATTCCATCCTATTCTACCCCACCCTAATCCCATCCCAATCTAATCCTATCCTTTCTCATCCCATTCTAATCCTATCCCATCCCTATCCTATCCTATCCTATCCCTATCCTCTGATCAGCTGATTCATTGGCTTCAGTGATTTTTTTTTTTAAAAAAAGGCTTAAATGCTTGCAGTGGTGTAACTGGATGGATCATCTGAAATTTTACACCGGTCAGTGAAACCAGGTGGAGGCAACCTGTGCGTTGAACCTGTGAAGGGAGGGAGCCCTGTATTCCTCTCAAGCCCCTTTCTCCTCTGGAGACAAAGAGAGAACCAGCTGGGAACCATCAGCCTCTTTGCCAGAATGTTTCTGTTTCCAAGATCCTGGTCAGTGATTAAACAGGTCAGGCGCCTCTCTGCATGAACCAGTTGAGGTTGGAATTAGCAGCCGTTGATTTATATAGGGCACAGCTGTTCTCGGCCTGGCCCTTTTCAAGTATAGCGCGCAGCTCCCAGCGAGAAAGGCTTATATTTTTACTTTTTGCAAAAGGCAGCCCAAGGCAGAGAGACCCCCAACCTTTCGGGCATTAGCAACCGGTTCCATGGAGAGAGGTTTTTCTATTAAGGGGTGGGTGGGTGGCTTTGCAAACTGCCTGCATCCTTGTTTGTGTGGCCTGGTTACAGGCATGCTGTGGGCTGGTTCACGGACTGGGTGGGTGGGTTGGGGACTCCTGACCTAGACCATTCCAGCTTAAGTGCAAGGCCCTTTTGTAAATAATCAAATGCAAGAGGCAGCGGTTTTTGGGGTGGTTTAAGGCAGGGGTCTCCAACCTGAGCAACTTTAAGCCTGGAGGGCTTCAGGAGAGCCTTCTCTGTGGCTGCTCCGACCCTCTGGAACGACCTCCCCATGGAGATTCGAACCCTCACCACCCTCCAGGCCTTCCGCAAAGCCCTTAAAACCTGGCTGTTCCGACAGGCCTGGGGCTAAAGAGCTTTTGCCCCCCTCCTCGAATGGTATGGCTGTTGTGTGCTTTTAAATTGTGTATTGTTATGTTTGTCTTTTTTATCCCCTGTCTGTACCCCCTTTCCCTGACTTGAATTGTGAGCCGCCCTGAGTCCCCTTCGGGGAAAAGGGTGGCATATAAATGTAATAAATCCAATCCAATCCAGCTTCCAGAATTCCTCAGCCAACATAAAAGTTGCCACGTTTGGAGTCCCCTGCATAAGAACATGCCGTTTGTTGTTCATCTACTTCTCTGCATCGCTGGAAACTCCATAGTCATGTCTTGAAGATTATTCTTGCCCTCTTTTATAGGTAGAGAGTAGTACTCCACTTAGGGCGCTAAATCTGGGGTATCTTTGGAGGGATTCCAAAACCTGTGCTCTCTTTCCCTACCTCAACATGCCCCATCCTTTGCCACAAGGTCCTCTCTATCCCATTCACGGAACCCATCACAATTACAGTTCAAACTTTCATCTACTGAACCATGGTAATAGTTTCACTGAAACTTGTAAAACTCTACCTTTCAACTATAAATCTGGTTTGAGCTATGACTTGTTTGGCTTCAGTCATTATAACCTTGCCACAAGGGTTCTCCCAAAGGTGCTTTTTTCAGGAGGCAACTGGACTTCCTTCCTTCCACCTTGAGCCAAGGTGGCGCAGTGGTTAAATGCAGCACTGCAGGCTACTGCTAGATCAGCAGGTCAGCGGTTCAAATCTCACCGGCTCAGGGTTGACTCAGCCTTCCATCCTTCCGAGGTGGGTAAAATGAGGACCCAGATTGTTGGGGGCAATATGCTGACTCTCTGTAAACCGCTTAGAGAGGCCTGAAAGGCCTATGAAGCGGTATATAAGTCTACTGCTATTGCTATTGCTATTGCTTTTGAAGGCATTTTGCATCTCATCCAGGAAACTTCTTCAGCTTTGACTGGACAGTGGGGAATGGAAGGATTACTCTGAAGACACAGATAAACCTCTAAGTGCAGCTCCCGGCGAGAAAGGCTTATATTTTTAATTTTTGCAAAAGGCAGCCCAAGGCAGAGACCCCCACAACCTTTCAGGAATCAGCTACTGGAACCACGGAGACAAGTTTTTCTGTTAAGGGTGGGGGCAATTTTGCACTCTGCCTGCATCCTTGTTCGTGTGGCCTGGTTACAGGCATGCCGTGGGCTGGTTGGGGGACCCCTGACCCAAGTCATTCAGCTTAAGTGCAAGGCCCTTTTGTAGATCGTCAAATGCAAAGAGGCAGTGGTTTTGGGGGTGGTTTAAAGCAGGGCTCTCCAACCTGAGCAACTTTTAAAAAATCCAAAACTGGTCATATGCCACTTTTTTCAGTGCCGCTGTATCTTTGAACTGTCACTAAACAAATTGTTGTAAATTGAGAATCACCTGTCTATGCATCCTGTCTGCCTGCCTTTTTTCCTTCCTTCTTTCCTTTCTTCTTTCCTTCCTTCCTTTTCCCTTTCTTTCTCTTTCTTTTCCTTCTCATTCTTTCTCTTTTTTCTCTTTTTCTTTCTTTCTTCCTTCCTTTTTCTCTTTTTCTTTCTTTTTCTCTCTTTCTTTCTCCCCTCCCTCCTCTCTTTCTTTCTTTCTCTTTCTCTCCCTCTCTTTCTCTCTTTTTCAGGTTATTCTTTACCAAGTTCCTGGTAGGTATTTCCCCCCCTATATTTATCGTAAGTGGGAGGAGGAGTCCACCTTGGCAACTGTGAGACTTGTGGACTTCAGCCCCTGAAGGGAAGGGAGGGAGGGAGGGAGGGGAGAAAAAAAAGAGAGAAAGATAAGGAGAGAAGTTTTGTTTATCGTTTATTGGTTTTGTATGCCGCCCACTCCCGAAGGACTCCGGGCGGCTCACAATAAAACAGGGGAGGGGAGAAGGAGAGAAAGAAAGAGTGAGAGAAAGAAAAAGAAAAGAGAAAAGAGAAAAAGAAAGGGGGGAGGGAGGGAGGGAGGGAAAAAGAAAGAGAGAGAAAAAAAGAAAGAAAAAGAGAAAGAAAGACAAAGAAAATAAAAGAGGAAGAGAAAGAAAGACAAAGAAAATAAAAGAGGAAGAGAAAGAAAGACAAAGAAAAAAAGAGAGAAGGACGGGAGGGAGGGTAAAAAGTAGAGAGAGAAAAAAAGAAAGAAAAAGAGAGAAAGAGAGGGAGAGAAAGAGAAAGAAAGAAAGGGAGAGGAGGGAGGGAGGGGAGAAAGAAAGAGAGAAAAAGGAAGAGAAAAAGGAAGAAAGAAAGAAAAAGAGAAAAAAGAGAAAGAATGAGAAGGAAAAGAAAGAGAAAGGGAAAAGGAAGGAAGGAAGGAAAGAAGAAAGGAAAGAAGGAAGGAAAAAAGGCAGGCAGACAGGATGCTAAACAAAAGACATCTATTTATTTTGACAAATGTTAATGGTTTCTCTTTATGGCTGAGGAGTTGAATTGTGGCTGAAATGCTACTCCTCCAAGGCACACCTATCCAATAAATAATCTCTCTTTTCAAAAAAAGTCAATAATTGACATTACAAGATAAACTCCCCAGAATGGTGTGTAAATGCTGGTAAGGACACCCTGAATTTACTGTTTGATCTTGCTCAAAACTAGAGAGGTTGTCAGTTTGATGTATGTCGAAAGCCCGCAAACCAGGAGCCTCTGCACTTTGCATTTTATTGCCTATTGAAATGAAAGCGCGTAAAGCAAACAATTAGCACAAAACCGAAGTCTTCAATCACCCTTTTTTTGTCAACATTTGCTTTGGTGTGGCGTTGCATCGTTGTTTTTCTTGTGTGCTGGTACCTGCTCTGGTATAGAGGACATTTATTTCAGTGGTTGAACACACAGACGAAGCCAAGGGACTCCAGCTTAGATTAGCCAAAAGAAAAGACACGAACTGTCTTTATCAACTGCGAGAACTTTTCGTGTCAAGATACATTTTATTCTTTATACTGTCTCCATCTGCCCTTAAACATTAACCGAATCCACAATGGAGTGAGATTCAGGGTCTCCACTAGATAATTGACGGTCAAGCTGAAACTAAGTTAACCAAGTACAAATAGCAAATTTGGGGGGGGAGAGTTTTAACTCCAACTTCCTCAAACCCCCAAATAGGTTCTCCCAATCTAATCCACATATCAAAGGGGAAGGTCTGTAAACACAAGTAGAGTTAATTAAATTAGGTCTCCCAGCAGAACTCCATGTTCACAGGAATAAACAGCATAGATGACGCACCTAGACACAAACACACACAAGTGTCACTCTCGAATCATCACATAAGACACTTCTACACCAGGGTAAACACCCCCTATAAAAGTCTGTGACTATACGCCATTTCTCTGCAGCTGCCCCTAAAAGCACATCCTTTGCTTTTAGGGAGAAATATTTATTCGTTCTTCACAGCTGTCTGGATCTTATTTTTATTCATTCTTGTGCAATGAATGCAAATGGTTCAAGTTGGAACCCCAAATTATTCTCACACAACCCATCGCATCTAATAGGGGCTCAATGTCCACCTTGCCCCAGGATCTCTGAGAACAGCCAAGTTTTCAATGGAAATTCCTAGATTCATTCTCTCTCTCTCTCTCTCTCTCTCTCTCTGTGTGTGTGTGTGTGTGTGTGTGTGTGTCTGTCTGTATCTCTCTGTCTATCTCTCTCTGTCTTTCTGTCTGTCTCCCTGTCTCTGTCTCTCTCTGCCTCCCTGTTTCTCTCTGTCTCTCTCTGCCTCTCTGCCTTCTCTCTCTCACACACACACTCTCTCTCACACACACACAGTCAAGCGTGAGAGAGAGGGAAAGAAACAAAAAGACAAAAGATAGAAAGAGAGAGAGGAAAGAGAGAAAAAGAGAGAGAGGAAAGAGTCAAAAAGATAGAGAGGAAAGGAGAGGGAGAGAAAAAAGAAAGAAACAAAGAGTCAAAAAGATAGAAAAAGAGAGAGAGAGAAAGAGAGAAAGGAAAGAAACAAAAAGAGTCAAAAAGTTAGAAAGAGAGGAGAGAGAGAGAGAAAGAGAAAGGAAAGAAACAAAAAGAGTCAAAAAGATACAAAGAGAGGAGAGAGGGAAAGAAAGAAAAAGGAAAGAAAGAAAAAGATAGAAAGGGAGAGAGAGGAAAGAGAGAGAAAAGGAAAAGAGAGAGAGGAAAGTCAAAAAAATAGAAAGAGAGGGGAGAGGAGGGAGAGAAAGAGAAAGAGAGAGAGAGGAAAGAAACAAAAAGACAAAAAGATAGCAAGGAAGAGAGGAAAGAGAGAGAAAGAGGGGAAAAAGTCAGAGAGAGAGAGAGAGAGAGAGAGAGAGAAGGTTAAACATTTGTTGATGGGGCTGACGTGTTCTGTTCACAAGCTACAGAATTTCCCAACATGGTTTACCAGAAGCTTAAGTCAATATAATAATCCTTTCCTTTGTGTATTAATATTGCTAAATAAGCCATGATAGGAATAATACTCAGTTGAACATCTATTCTCAATCACATAGTTTTAAATCCCTGATACACTAATTTGCAATATTTTATTGCCCAGATGTTTTCCACTGAACAAGAATAACGCTTCATTTTCTAAATTACTGGATTCTCTGTCTTTCGGAATAGTTAAGACCTCAGCTAACATACAAACAGCAAAACAACAACAACAACAACAAGCGATGTGCTTTCAAGAGCATTCATTTCATCCATTTGTTATTTATTTATTAAATTTATATCGCTGCCCGTATCACGTTATGAAAAAATATATTTCATTTTGCCTTTTCTTCCTTCTCTCCTTTTAATCTTCATGGAAAATGCTTTGGGGAAAGATCTCTCTAATTATGCAGAAACACACAAAAGAATTTAATTTTCCCTGGGAGAAGTTTGAAAACATGAGATAAACCAACGTTCATCGGCTGATTTTTTGTAAACACTTCCAGAAAGGCATAAACAGTGAAATATATTAACTTAATTGAGCTGATATCGTTTTGGATTTTCCCTGGGGAAAGCAATTTGGAAGTCAGGGTATCTGTATTTCACCCTAAAACCCCTTCTGCCTGATCGTGGCTTTGGTTTCAAATAATTTCCGCTCACAGAAATTTATCATCCTGGTTTTCAATAGGGTCACACTTCCCCAGGCAAAACTGGCACACAAATGGAGGGTTTTCTTGGATTTTCATCTCCTGCTCAATGACGATGTGGTAGCCAGGGGAACATGGTAGAAGGCCATTGAATAAATCCATCTTGTGTGCTAAGTACCGTATTTTTCGGAGTATAAGATGCACCGGCGTATAAGATGCACTGAGATTTTGAAGAGGCACATTTTTAAAAAAAGTTTTTGCACTCTGCAGACCTCTCAAAAATGGCCCGTTTTTCACAAAAACAGGCTGGTTTTTCATCAAAAAAGAGCATGCATAGCCTTTAGGAGGCTTGGGGGCTGGGGTGAGGGGGAAATGAGCAAAAAATGGCCCGTTTTTCACTTGCTTTTGCCCTCCCCAGCCCCCAGGAGCACTCTGGAAGCCTCCTAAAGGCTATGCACGGCCATTTTGGTGAAGGAGGCGGGGTTTCGGGAGGCCAAAAATGCTGTTTTCAGTGTATAAGACGCACCCGGATTTTCACCCTCTTTTTTGAGGGAAAAAGTTGTGTCTTATGCACCGAAAAATACAGTATGCTTTTCTCACATACAATCATTCCCTAGTAACCACCTACTTTTTTTCTTTTAACAAACCTTCAATCCCTTTCTTCGGGATAGGGTCAGGACAATCAATTGGAGCTGAGCGTTTACTGGCAGGATGCCCTCCCTGATGCCTACACAGAGTTCACAGCAGACAATTACTCATTGTGTTCAGAGGGAGAGAAATATCTGCTACTACCTAGGATCGAACTCACAGCCGATCTGATTGAGAGGCGAGAGTTCCACTTCTAGGCCACTACACCGCTTAGCAACCCCCTACTTCAATCTACTCAAATGCAAATGATCCATGTTCCTCCCCAGCGTCCTCACTGTCCGAATCTGCTGCCAGCTCCACTGACCACTGGCGGGCCACAACAGCAGTATCCCTGATGTGATCCTTACTAAGGCTTTGTAAAGCGGTGCTAATACTTCGCGTGATTTTGATTCTATGCCTCTTGTTTATACAATCCAGGATTTTATTAGCTTTTTTGACTGCTGCTGCACGCTGCTGGCTCAGGTTTAAGGGATCGTCCACTAGGACTCCAAGGTCCATTTCACAGTTGCTGTTATTGAGCCAGATTTCGCCTAATCTGTACTTGTACTTTTCGTTTTTCCTTTCCAGTTGTAAAACCTTCCTTTTCTCCATATTAAGTTTCATTTTGTTGGATATTATTTTTGTTTTTGCCCAGGCTAAGAAATACACCATGAATTAGATTCTAATCAATTCAGCGCTACCTCAGTTTTGATGAGATGATCCATCACCTCACCTTGGAGTGATACTGTAGAGAGAGAATAAGCCCGGCACATAATTAGAAAGCAATTACTCATCAAAAATTAATCAGGATATTAATTAAACACAGTGTCCTATTTAAATACAAGCCGGTGTTACGTTTCCAGTTGCTGATGAGAAAGGAATAGCGAGGAGAAACTGTCAAGCCATCCCACGTTTTAATATCTCCATCAAAAGAAGAGACAGACCTATGACACCTTGACAAATTAGTAACTTAAAAATTGTTTATGTAATCATCATGATCAGAGGAAAGGATTTAGCGCAGGAGTAAGCTTCTAAAAAATTAATCTTACTAGAAATGATTAAAGACAGGAGGAATGTAACATTTTTGGACTAACATTTTTAATTAACAAAGAGCTCTCAAACTAAGAGTTGCCATAATTAAGAAGTTGTAAGAAAATCAGAAAGGGATTCCAGTGCAGATTGTCTTTGACTTACAACAATACAATACAATACAATACAATAATATAATAGCAGAGTTGGAAGGGACCTTGAAGGTCTTCTAGTCCAACCCCCTGCCTAGGCAGGAAACCCTATACCGTTTCAGACAAATGGCTATCCAATGTCTTCTTAAAGACTTCCAGTGTTGGAGCATTCACAACTTCTGAAGGCAACTTCTGTTCCACTGATTGATTGTTCTAACTGTCAGGAAATTCCTCCCGAGTTCTAACTTGCTTCCCTCCTTGATTAGTTTCCACCCATTGCTTCTTGTTCTACTCTCAGGTGCCTTGGAGAATAGTTTGACTCCCTCTTCTTTGTGGCAACTCCTGAGATATTGGAACACAGTCCATTTAGTGACCTTTTGACATTGCAATGGCACTGGAAACAGTGCTCACACTTACGACCGACTCAGCTTCCCCATGGGGCAAAATCTCCGTGGCTATAAACAAGACAATTGTTGAGTTTGCCCCATTTTACAACTGATATTGTTAAGTGAATCACTGCAGTTGTTAAGTTAGCCACATGGTTGTTAAGTGAATCTGAACACCCCCCCCCACACACACAATGACTTTGCTTGTCAAAGGGTTACAAAAATTGATCATGTGACCCCCGGGGAAACTGCAACCGTCATAAACATGAGCCGGTTGCCTCATGTCTGAATTTTGATCATGTGATCAAGGGGATGTTGCAACGGTCATAAGGGTGGAAACCGGTGCTAAATCACTTTTTTCAGGGTCGTCCTAACTTCAAATGGTCACTAAACAAAGAGTTCTAAGTCAAGGACTACCTATAATGGCCGGTTTTCAGCCATGCCGTCATAAAATGCAGCCATGTGATTGACGGTACTGCCAATGGCTGTAAATGCAGCTTGGTTGCGCCGCAGGGCAGCCAATGACCACCAGGGTTGTGTTTGACCTCAGGGGGCGTGGCCAGGGGGCGTGGCCACCTTGAAGTCACTCCTTTTGCAGAAAAGTTTTTTTTATTTTTTATTCTCTTACATAGCATTTTAAGTAGTTGTTATTCTTCTATACATTTATCATCCTTATACATTTGTTATTTCATTTAATAGGTTATAATATACAATTTGGGTTGCTTGATTTACCATCCTTTCTTCCTGTTTTAACAGCACCTAACTTTCCCTTTCTTTTCTCCCTCCCTTCTCTACTTTCTTCCTCTCCTTCCCCTTCCTTCTTCCCTTGCCTTTCTCCCGCTCCTCCTCTTCCCCTTCCTACCCTCTCTCCTTCTCTTCCTCTCCCTTCCATCCTCCTCTCCTCGCCTCTTTCTTCTTTCCCCCATCTTCCTTTCCTGTTCTCCTCCTTTCTCTCTTTCTTTGCTATTATTGTAGGTGTCTCTTTCCGCCCTCGATTTGTATTTCCTTGGGATGGTATTTCCGCAGACCCAAATATAATTTGATATCATTTCTTACTCCCTTACCTTCGCTAATCTATCCTAGCTATATTTTCCTCCTGCTTGAAGTCACTTGAAGTCCTGTGGTGGACCAAGTCCTCTGCCAGCAAAAACAGGCTCCTGAGCTCCGTTTTCGACTGTCATGTCCTCCTACAACCCTCTGCCAATGAAAATGGAGCCTGGGAGGGCCGCGTGCGGCCCTCCCGAGCTCCATTTTCTTTGGCAGAGAGTTGCGGGAGAACGTGGGAGCCGAAAACGGAGCTCGGGAGCCCATTTTCACTGGCAGAAGCACTGCAGGCCGATCCTTCGCCATGAAAGAGTGTATTCATTGTCTCTGGCAAATCCATAAGTAAATTTAATGAGCTTATCTACGGCTAAGAACAGGCAGTGTGAGGGAAGGTCTATCTTTCGGTTTAACAAGAGTTTTTGTTCCTGGGAAAGGCCAGCTTCAGTGGGTTAATTGCCAAGGAAACATAGTTTGCGGAGGATAAACAGCCAAGCCTCTCAAAAGGCCATCTGAAAGGAAACCTTGAAAAGATTCTATCATTGTTTATTTGATATACTGATAAAAACCAATTTAAAACTAACGGCAGGTCCTCAGCCTACGACCGCCATCGGGAATGAGAATTTCCATTGCTAAGCAAAGCAGTTTTTAAGTGAGTCACTCCCAATTCTGAAACCATTTTTGGCAGGGTGGTTAAGAAAATTACTGCAGTTAGGTGAATCACACAATTTAATTTAATGCATATTTACGATCCAGCTCTCGGGACAGAAAGTTGATAGATCCCACAAAAGTCAGGATCTTGTTCAGAAAGGATCATTGCTTCCAACAATGGTCTCTACCTCTAGAATGGAATGGAATAGAAGAGAACAGGAACAGGATAGAATAGAATAACAGAGTTGGAAGGGACCTTGGAGGTCTTCTAGTCCAACCCCCCGGCTTAGGCAGGAAACCCTACATCACTTCAGACAAATCGTTATCCAGCATCTTCGTAAAAAAAAAACCTTCTATCTTAGAAAGGCCTGAGACTTCAGCATGTATCTATCGTGACTGCTTCAATTCACGGGGAAAATATGAACAGTGAAATAACAAAGTTATGACAAAGTTTATATAATGAAGCCAATTTTTTTTTTCATTTCCAGAGAGATAGCAATCTTAATTCAACTGTTCTTAATAAAGTCAACTGGATATTGGCCTCGCCTGGAAAACTGGGCTCCCTCTTTCGTTCTTCTCTCCCTCCTAAGGTTTATGAGAAAAAGATGTCGCTTCTCACGTTTCAGTTCTAAAAATCTTCCTCTGGGGTTTTGTGGTGGCACCTGTGGTCAGCCAGGAGCCAAGCGGCATTTCAGATTTCAGACCAAAGTCTCCAACCAGAGGCATATGACAAAAAAAAAGGATTTTACGGAATCAATATGAAGAGAATTAGAGAAACAAAAGATATACTGATCCATGCCTAGTCACTGTAGGAAATTAGCACCCACCCCTCTCCTAGAAAAATGAAATATTTTAGGAAATGTCAGAAGGGCAGAATATTTCCCCTAAAAGGGAGGCAGAAACTCGCCCCCTCGCCCCCATTTTATCAATGGGTCATTAAGGCCTCGGCCAGTCTATTCTATATAACAAAGATCTGCCTCCTTCAGGCAGAGGCATTGTAGGAATCCCAAAGCCCTTTCATTGCATCATCACCCAGCAAGAGTCAACCAAGCTTGGGACTCAAGCTTGTGGTGGTGGCACGCTTTGTTTGCAAACTGGGAGAATTTTATTTCAGAGCTATTTCATTGCTCTACTCTTCTGCTCACAACAGCATCCCTTATGCCATCAGGCTTGAGATTTTGGGCTTGGATGATCTGGAACTGTGCCACCTGCGGTTGGGACCTAAGCATAGTACACAAAATTGTATGCTGCAAATTCCTACAACTACTTCAGCTCCAACCACAATAACACGCGGGCAAGCAATCCATACAAATTCAAACTCGATTGCAGAAATAATAGCAATAGCAGTTAGACTTATATGCCGCTTCATAGAGCTTTCAGCCCTCTCTAAGCGGTTTACAGAGTCAGCATATCGCCCCCACAGTCTGGGTCCTCATTTCACCCACCTCGGAAGGATGGAAGGCTGAGTCAACCTTGAGCCGGTGAGATTTGAATCGCCGAACTGCAGATAACAGTCAGCTGAAGTGGCTGCAGTACAGCACTCTAACCACCGCGCCACCTCGGCGCAGTTGTGAAAATACGACTTCAGCAACAGAGTGGTCAATGCCTGGAATGCTCTACCTGACTCCGTTGTTACAGCCTCAACCCCCCCCCCCAGATTCCTTGGACCTCACCCCATTCCTAAGAGGTCCGTAAAGGGGGCGTGCATAAGCGCACCAGCGTACCGTCCCTTACGCAATGGCACTGGAAATCTTGCGCAAATGTTGACTTCGGGAGTCCATCCGTCCCTGTCCTACTGTCCCCATTTATTTGTATTCATTTCTTTCGTTCGTGTCCATGTTTATATTTACACCTGCTATCCTGTACATGATTGACAAACTAATAAATGAATAAAATTTTGCAATGGCGTTCCATTAAGTGGACTTTTTATCTCCAACACTTGATGCTTATCTTTTTGGCATTGCTTCAAGATTTAAGGCAGCAAACTGGGTGAGTGGAGAGGCGTGTGGGAAAAAGAGGAAACTATCTGAATACCTGGGCAGCTTCAGCAACAATACAGTGAGTCCTTGGCTTACGGCCATTTGTTTAGTGACGGTTCAAAGAGCATCTCCGTGGTCATGTGATCAAAATTCAAGCACTTGGCAACTGGCATGTATATATGACGGCTGCACTGTCCCCAGGGATGGTGGTGTCATGTGATCATTTATAACCTCCCCAGCCGAGGTGGCGCAGTTGGTAGAGTGCAGTACTGCAGGCCACTTCAGCTGACTGCTATCTGCAGTTCGGCAGTTCAAATCTCACCGGCTCAGGGTTGACTCAGCCTTCCATCCTTCCGAGGTGGGTGAAATGAGGACCCAGATTGTGGGGGCGATATGCTGACTCTGTAAACCGCTTAGAGAGGGCTGAAAGCCCTATGAAGCGGTATATATGTCTAACTGCTATTGCTATCTGACTTCCGACAATGGGGGAAGCAAGATCTGCTTAACGATTGCACGATTCACTTAACAACATGCACAGATTAGTATGGGGCCCCTATGTTTGCGGGGCCCACAGGCATGTGCCCATCAGACCCACGAGTTACGATAGCCCTGAATTGAGGCCTACCTAGTGGTTTTGAAATTAAACGGAGGAATGTAGTCTAATCCAATTGTTTTTCACCCTTGAAGATGACTGGACTTCAATTCCCAGAATTCCCCCAGTCAGAATTCTGGGAGTTGAAATCCAGACATCTGCTGGCTGGAGAATTCTGAACTAAGAGCCAAGGTGGCGCAGTGGTTAGAGTGCAGCACTGCAGGCTACTTCAGCTGACTGCAGTTCAGCAGTTCGGCGGTTCAAATCTCACTGGCTCAAGGTTGACTCAGCCTTCCATCCTTCCGAGGTGGGTAAAATGAGAACCCGGATTGTTGGGGGCAATATGCTGACTCTGTAAACCGCTTAGAGAGGGCTGAAAGCTCTATGAAGCGGTATATAAGTCTAACTGCTATTGCTATTGCTAACGTTGAAGTCCAGGCATCTTCAAGTTGCCAAGAGCGAGAATCACTGGTTTTAATCCATGGTGAGGATACCTTTTGTGAACTAAGGTCGAGCTCTGGATCAATTCCCAGAATGTTTTGCAACATGCAGGGTTTGCTAATTGTCACAGAGAAATTGAAATGGAAAAAGGGTTTTTTTGTAGGTAGAAAGATGAATGTGTTGTTTTTTTTTACGGTGCTACTGGAGGGAGATGAAGTGAGAAAAATCACAGCTAAAACATGTATATTTAGCTTCAAATTTCTACCTGGGAAAATACAAACCTGCATACAGAAGAAGCATTTAAAAACTGTTTTCCAGATTCAGACGGCAAAGCTTATGGTGTAAGCTGTTTTGCAGCGATTCAGGGCATTATCTTTTGATCTCAGTCCTTTGGGGCCATGAGATAAATTAAATTTAACGGAGTGCAGGGTTAAATGTTTCCACCCCAGACATAGCTGTTACTTCCCGTTTCCCCTTTCCTTTATTTTTAATCTTTTAAATAAAATAATGAAAATTAGGATGGGTCATCCAGACAGCTTTGTGCAGATTCTGGGGAATTTAGGCTGACGTTCCTAAAATAAGCACTTTAATAAGAGTAATGGCCTAAAAGGCATTTGGAAGATTCTGAGATACTTCAATCAGAAGTAATTTAATGAAGAGCAAGATAGGTCACGTTGTGAGAGATGAAGCTGTTGCTGGTTAAAAATAAAAATAAAATAATACTGCTTTGGAAGAAGCAGTAAAGAAACTCCTATACATTTCTTGAGGTATTTAAAAGCAGGATGTGGGGTGAAAGGGCATAGAAAATGGGTCTGGGATGCCCCAAAAAGTTAGCGCGTATGTACCCGAATTTACAATCTAAATGCTGGAGATGTGATTGTGCTGATGCTACGTATTATCATATATGGTGGACTTGTAAAAAAGTCAAAGCATTTTGGATAAAAATATGGTGGATTATTCAAAATATTCTTAAAAAGAGGATAAAGTTCGCTCCTCAGTTATTCTTGTTAGGTATAATTACAGACTGTACAGCTATAGAGACTAACTTGATTTTGAACTTAATAACGGCAGCAAGATTGTTGGTGGCGCAGTACTGGAAGAAGGAAGAATTGCCTACTATTCAAGAATGGACGTTAAAAGTAATAAACTTAGCAGAGATGGCCAAAATATCAGCATACTTGAAGGACCACTCAGATGAGAAATACAAGTTGCAATGGAGAAGATGGACTGATTATATTCAAAATAAATACGGGACTAAGAAATTTCAGTTAGCTTATGAATGAATGAACAAGGAATGTTACAATTTACTTAAAGTTAGTTTAAGTCCAACCCCCTACTTAGACAGGAAACTCTATATCATTTCAGATAAATAGTTGTCCAATCTCTTCTTAAAAACTCCAGCGATGGAGCACCCACAACTTCTGGAGGCAAGTTGTTCCACTGATTGATTGTTCTAACTGTCAGGAAATTTCCCCTTAGTTCTTGGTTGCTTCCCTCCTTGATTAGTTTCCACCCATTATTCCTTGTCTGGCCTTCAGGTGCTTTGGAGAAGACTCCCTCTTCTTCGTGGCAACCCCTTAAATATTGGAACACTGCTATCATATACACCCTAGCCATTATTTTCTATTAAACTAGACATTCCCAATTCCAACAATCACTCTTTATAGGTTTTAGCCCCTAAACATCTTTGTTGCTCTTCTCTGCACTCTTTCTGGAGTCTCAACACCATTTTTTTTTTTTTACATAATGAGGACCAAAACTGGATGCAGTATTCCAAATGTGATTTAGTGCAGCTGTGACTTTGAATGGTTGCTAAATAAATGTTTGCAAGTTGAGGACTACTGGTACGGGAAATAGTATTATCCAACTGGCTTTTTCAACCCAGGAACATTTGTAGAATAATGAAATACGACCATCATCATCATTCTGCTTTATAGTATATCAACAAATTAGGCGGCCGGGGGGGGGGGGGAATAAGTGGTTATCTTCCCTCAGGATATATGTCTCATTTCTCAAAAGGAGACGTTATCATACATACACACACACACACGCATACAATTAAAGGATTTTATTTCAAGCAAAAGCAGGCCGATAAATCCAGCACCACTAAAAAGCGTTGCTGCCACTCCACACACAATACTCCTTCAACTGTCAATCATCATACGAAGCTCTTGCTAACTTTTGTTCAGCTGGGTAAAGGCGTAAAGCGTAGAAAGTTTGACTCCAGGAAGATTACACATTCAGCCTTAAAGGCTGTATAAAGCAGGAAGCAGAAATAGCAGAGGATTAAGCTGTGAAAGCAAACAGCCTCATCTAGTTGATGAAGTCACAACTACATCCTTCCCTGCTCTCCCCTTTTCCCCAACCTGTGGCTTAAAATTGTTTATGGAGATCTACTGCTATTAGAACAACAGGCCCCCCCAATATAATTTATAGTGCGCAGAAAACAAAGGATAAGGCGACCACCTATCTGACTTCCCCCACTGTGATCTTGATTGCACTCCGAAAGGTTCTGTTAAGCACAGCTGGCTGATGTCCCCCCCAATTCTTTTTCAGAGTGGCCCGAGAAGCAAAATTTAGCAATCCCACCAAAAAGGGAGACAGGAATTTCTGACTTACGAGACAGAGAGAAACAAAAGCAATTTCAGTTTTTTTTTTTAAAAAAAAGGAAGGTAAGAAAGTGATTTCAGAAACTGTCAACATTGTTCCCACCAGGCAGGATCACTCAGTTAAGAGAAGGGCAAATAGCAGTAGACTTATATACCGCTTCATAGGGCTTTCAGCCCTCTCTAAGCGGTTTACAGAGAGTCAGCATATTGCCCCCAACAATCTGGGTCCTCATTTTACCCATCTCGGAAGGATGGAAGGCTGAGTCAACCCTGAGCCGGTGAGATTTGAACCGCTGAACTGCTGATCTAGCAGTAGCCTGCAGTGCTGCATTTAACCACTGCGCCACCTTAGCAAAACTTGTGTCTCATAAACTGCTCGTACCTGGGCATTTTATGGGCCCATCCCTTTGGTTGTCCCTGCCTGGATTGCTTTTATTTTGATGGCGGCTGCAATTTTTCCCTCTCCAATTCATGTATATGTGTGCGTGCCTATGCACCTTCGCAGCCCCAACAATTCCAGTTTCTCCGGGGTCTCTCGGGGAAATTAATTGCTCGCTCCTGTTTTGCAGTATGCTGGAGAAAGGCGCCTGTGTATTCCTTGGACAGCAAAGGTGACTAACAAGCAAACACTGCAGTGTATAAATACCAGACATGCTCCTGGAAGGTGAATTAGCAAAACTGTGTCTCACTTATTTTGGCCATGTCATCTGGGAGAAGTCACTGGTGGTGTGGTGGCCTAGAGGTAGGGCTCTCGCCTCACAGTCAGGAGGCTGTGTGTTCAACCCTAGATAGAGGCAGATATTTCTCTCTCTGGGCACGATGAGAATATATCAGGTGAACAAAACTCCACATTGGCGACAGGAAAGGCATCTGGCCATAAAAACACTCTGCTAGCTCCATTCAGTTGCCCCAACTCCACCCCGCAAGGGATTATGGAATCGTTAAAAGATGATGGTGGTGATGATGATGATGATCCGGGAGAATTAATTCAGCTAGAACATGAGTTGTTCGCTGCCCTGAGTCCCTCCCGGAGAAGGGCGGCATACAAATAAACTAAATCTTAATCTTAACATATAGTCTCTTGGTTTCTAGCCTCATGCCCTCACTATTACACCTAACGGCCTCTCTTCCAGACACTAGATGGCAGCAAAGAGAGATAGAAAAGATTGTTCTCTCCTGCCACCTAGTGGCCAACTGCTGATTTGCAGATGAGCTATTGTATGGACATTAACAGCAGGATTTTCACTGCATTTTTAAAAAATTATTATGACAACAAGTTGCTAACAGACATGATTGGAAAGACTAAAAACCCCATCTCACTTATTTTGGCCATGTCATATAGGGGAATAACAATTATGTTGGGAAGGGTTAGCGGTAAAAGGAAACCGGGCTGCCACAGAACACGATAGGTGGATACCATCAAAACTGACTCTGGCCAGAGCATAGGACAACTCAAAAAAGAAGTGCAAGATCAGAAGAGAAGGAGAGACCTGATCTATAGAATCATCAAGTGTCAGGAAAAACTGAATCGCTGTTCTCCAGAAAGAATATCCATGTTAGTGAGATGAAAAATGGAGAAAAACTGATTTTTTTAAAACCTAGGATAAAAAAGGGTGGGGCTGCATTGGCATGGACATCCATTTGCATCCATGCCAACGTGGGTAGATTCTGGACTTGTGAGTCTTGATACTTACCGTAAGTAAGTATAAGAAAGTAAGTAAGTATTTGAACTCTGGTGCTGGAGAAGACTCCTGCGAGTCCCTTGGACTGCAAGGCGATCCAACCGGTCAGTCCTAGAGGAGATCAACCCTGACTGCTCTTTAGAAGGCCAGGTCCTGAAGATGAAACTCAAGTAGTTTGGCCACCTAATGAGAAGGAAGGACTCACTGGAGAAGAGCCTCATGCTGGGAACAATGGAGGGCAAAAGAATAAGGGGACGACAGAGAATGAGGTGGCTGGATGGAGTCACTGAAACAGTAGGCGTGAGCTTAATGGACTCCAGAGGATGGTAGAGGACAGGAAGGCCTGGAGGAACACTGTCCATGGGGTCACGATGGGTCGGACACAACTTCACAATTAACAACAACAATATTCCAAGCTTTTGGTGGGCAGACCTATATTTGCAACTGCATTTTCTCCAGAAAGACAAGCTAGCAAATATCATTCTCGGTCACATATTGCTTACCTGGAGGGGAGAAAAGTGTTTTGCACTGATAAACGGAAGCAATTATAGAGGATGGGGTGGAGAGAGGACAGAAGCAAGAAATTTGGTATTCCTGGGACAGCAGCAAAACCTCAGCTTTCAATGCACAAGGCGTTGGCTTCTGCAAGCTAAGACTGAAACAAAAAGACATCACATACTGTATGAGCCTCGGTGATCTAACAATCAAGCCCAATCTTGTGTGATTTGAAGAGTTTGTGCTAAAATTGGACTTTATGTCTACAGTGCCTTACAATTCTTTCTTTGCAGGGCTCAGTTTATGAGAAAACTATTTTTGAAAAAAAAATGAGGAAAAATATCTTGTAATGTTGCAATGTGTGGCTGTGAAAGTTGGGCCATAAGGAAGGCTGAGCACCAAAACATGGAGGCCTTTGAACTCTGGTGCTGGAGAAGACTCCTACAAGTCCCTTGGACTGCAAGGAGATCAAAGCGGTCAGTCCTAGAGGAGATCAACCCTGACTGCTCTTTAGAAGGCCAGATCCTGAAGAGGAAACTCAAAGACTTTGGCCACCTAATGAGAAGGAAGGACTCACTGGAGAAGAGCCTAATGCTCGGAACGATAGAGGGCAAAAGAAGAAGGGGACAGCAGAGAATGAGGGGGCTGAATGGAGTCACCAAAGCAGTAGACGTAAGCTTAAATGGACTCCAGAGGATTGTAGAGGACAGGAAGGCCTGGAGGAACGTTGTCCATGGAGTCACAATGGGTAGGACATGACTTCGCCACTAACAAACAACAACAGCTTAACTCCAACCTGTCTTCCTTCAGGTTATTAGGAATTCTCTCCTGTTGATGAAAAGTTTTCCCTTCAGAAAATGTGTGAGTGGTTTTCTTAATGCAGAAGCTCAGCTGTTTCCCAGCTGCTAATCCTTGCTGCAAACTAGGAATACTTGTGGAATTCCATGTTTGATTTTTTCTTGGGTAGCTTTATATTTAGTACAGGGACTTAGTAATCGAAAGGCATCTATGTAGAGGTAGTCCTTGATTTACAATCATGCATTGAGTGACCGTTCGATGTTACAATGGCACTGAAAAATGACATGACCATTTTTCACACTTACGACCGTTGCAGCATTCCCATGATCATACGATCCAAATTCAGACACTTGACAACTGACTCAGAACTTGACTAGAACAGAAACAGAACGTTGACTTCTGCAACTAGGGCGTGGCACCATCAGTCTTTTATCCACAGGAGGAGATCCTAACGAGCCACAGCTGCTCGTTATCATCTCCTGTGAGTCCTCAATTGCTTCTTACCTCAGTCAGCCCTTCTCCTGCGTGCATCCCAAAACAACTCACAGGAGGTTTCTGTGTCAGTCTCTCTCACTGATCCAAGGCTCAGGCATTACCTGGGGACCAACTAGTCTCTCTGAGCCCTGCTCAGAGTCAGAACCCTGTTCAGGGCCCTCTGCCTCTTCCAAGCGTGACTCATAGGGCCCCTCGCTGTCAGAGTCTGATAGTAGCTCCAAAGGCTCCAGCCGAGCCACAACATAAATCTATATGCTATTGCCATTGATTTCCCATGTAACCAGACAACTCATGGCTTGACTGATTCATCAAGATTTGCCCAATCAAATCTGAACAACTACATCCACTATATCCCGATAATATTCTTCCCATCTACTCTGTCGTTGTTCTCGTGACCCATCTCTCCTCAGCAGGTATAGATGACATAATCACAGCTGCACAATATGAGCAAAGAAAAATACTACATTTTGCCGCTCTTCTCACCCTAATGTAATCCCTAGCATGTGCTCTGATGTTTACTAGGATAGACTTGCTCTTGGTCTTTTTCCAACAACAACATTTAGTTTCCTGAAATTGGAAGTAATTCAGTCTGAACTTGGAGGCTTGTCGTCCCCTCTCCCCTCATACAGCCAAAGAGGCAGATGGGACCTCAAAAATTACAAAGCAGAGCCCTTGTGCTAAAAGTTAGGTAAAAATAAAAGTTCCCCTTGCACATATGTGCTGGTCTTTCCCAACTCTAAGGGGCAGTGCTCATCTCCGTTTCAAAGCCACATAGCCAGCGTTGTCTGAAGACGTCTCCATGGTCATGTGGCTGGCATGAATAAACGCCAAAGACGCATGGAACGATGTTATCTTCCTACCAAAGGCGGTTCCTATTTTTCTACTTGCATTTTTTATGTGCTTTTGAACTGCTAGGTTGGCAGAAGCTGGGACAAACGAACGGGAGCTCACTCCGTCATGCGGTGCTAGGTATTCGAACCGCCAAACTGACGACCTTTCTGATCGACAAGTCTTAGCCACTGAGCCACCGCATCCCTTAATCTAAGGTTACGGCTGCTCTTTTTCAGGCATAATAAGAAATCCATGCTGCAGGTTGCCTTTGCTTAATTTATGCATATCTGGCATTTAATTTCCTTGCCCTGTAGGCTTAATTTTACAGTCTGAGAAGGAAGTTTTGGACGAAGGTACTATAGGGATGCTCGTGTGCATTCCCAGAACCAATAATTCCTGACATGCACCTCCTGATGCCTTTCTCTCTCGGACTTTAGCCATAACCATTTTTAGTATTGCTGAATTTGAACTGCATCTATCCTAAGCACATTATGAGTTTATACATACTTCGGTCATTTAAGGCAATAGGAACAACCCAACGGTGGCCAGTTTTGTTAAGCCTTGCTAAGGTTTCTGTGCATCTAGAAGTAGCACAAAAAACATTAGTTCCTTCCACAAGTCCATCATACATTCCCAGTGTGGTGTATTAGTTAAGATGGACAGTGTAGGATACCACTGGTAGCCAAAAAAACAACAACAGAAGGGATCTGATAGAACCTTTTCAGACTAATAAATGTTATGAAAGACATGAATTTACACGTACAGCAATTCATTTCTCAAACCACTTTATCCACGTCTAGGTTTCTGGTGGCACAAGTTGCAGCTCACAAAAACATGTGGCTTTAAATAAAATGCATTAGTCAGAAAGGCTGCTATCAGGCCCCTTCATCTGATTTCCGATCAGGTTGAACGAATCTGGGCTAGTCATTATCTCTTAGCCCAATCTACCTACCTTCACAAGGTTAATTGGGATAAAATGATGCATGAGCCTCTTGTAAACAGGTTTGAGCTGCTTACAGCAAAGGCAGATTATAAATCTAACAAAAGGCAAGAACAATGTCATTATTTCATGGTTGATTGAGTTGTGGTTGCTTTAGCAAATATTTCTATTGGCTGGATACCATAAATTAACGCATCGTTATAGCAGGCAGAGATTGGAGTTGGAAAGGACTAAAAGGGATAAGGTAATTGGTTGCTCAGAGAGACTTTGGAGCAGAGGACCAAAACAAAAGTCTCCTGTCTTGGGCAAGAGGTTGGACTAGAAGATCTCCAAGGATGCTTTCAACCCCATGACTCCGAGGTGGCGCAGTGGTTAGGGTGCAGTACTGCAGGCCACTTCAGCTGACTGTTATCTGCAGTTCAGCGGTTCTAATCTCACCGGCTCAAAGGTTGACTCAGCCTTCCATCCTTCCGAGGTGGGTGAAATGAGGACCCAGACTGTGGGGGCCATATGCTGACTCTGTAAACTGCTTAGAGAGGGCTGAAAGCCCTATGAAGCGGTATACAAGTCTAACTCCTATTGCTATGACTCTATCTATTCCATTCTTTATTCCACTCCACTCCATTCTTTATTCTATTCCATTCTTTATTCCATTCCATTCCATTCTTTATTTTATTCCATTCTTTATTCTGTTCCAGTCCATTCTTTATTCTATTCCATTCCATTCTTTATTCCACTCCATTCCATTCTTTATTCTATTCCATTCTTTATTCTGTTCCATTCCATTCTTTATTCCATTCCATTCCATTCTATATTCCGTTCCATTCCATTCTTTATTCCATTCCATTCCATTCTTTATTCTATTCCAGGGTCCCCAAACTTGGCAACTTTAAGACTTGTGGACTTCAATTCTAAGAATTCTCTAGCCGCTGGCTGGGGAATTCTGGGAGTTGAAGTCCAATAGTCTTAAAGTTGCCAAGTTTGAAGATCTCTGTTCTATCCTATTCCATTCCATTCTTTATTCTATTCTATTCCATTCCATTCTTTCTATTCTTTATTCCATTCCACTCAAGTCTTCTCATGAAGGCTACCCTTGAGAATACGTTGATCTAATTTCAGCTTATCATATGAATACGTGAAACTAGAGTTTGGTAACAGTCGGTATTCACAATTTTCCAAATGCTGCAATGCAAGTCTTCTTTTTTTTAAAAAAGTCCTCTGGGGAAGCTTGTACAAACATGCATATATTCATGAACAATGTACAAAATACTTTACAGTACAAGAAATTATTTAAATATTGCATCTTAAGTTACATTGAGAACATGTATGCTTATGATTAAAGAAACGTGTCCAAAATACATAATTATTTATACAAACTTGTGTTTATTTTTTAAAATCTGAATTTCAATGAACCAAATTTGACCCATTCACAGAAATGACAGGTGGAAAATGAGAGACACATTTATCCTTTCCCAGGTAAGAAAAATCTCTGGCGATGCATAATAAGGAATAATTGGTTTCAAACTGTATTGAAACCCATGGGAAATGATAACAAGAAAATATGCAGAGAAACAATTATGTTTCAAGTTTTATTGTTTGAAATGGTTTTCATTAATGGTATAATGAGAATGAAGCAATATCTTCCTTTTTTCATTTTTTAAAATAAATTTTTATTAAACAAACATTAAAACATTGGACATAGAGCGACCTTTCTGGCTTTGTCATTACATATTTTAACATAACAGATACAGTTTCTACTTATCATACATAGCTACTTTGATCTTATAAACATATCCCTTGTCCTCCATTATATATTTGTCTATGTATTATCCAGTTCCAATTTTGCAAATCCTCAGTATATTCTGTTCTGACTCCTTTTCCTCATCTCCAACCATTGATACATTTTGTTCCAAATTTCATAATATTCTGCCTCGTCTTTATTTTTGATTTCTAGTGTTAGTCTGTCCATTTCTGCACAGACCAAAATTTTCTTTATTACCTCCTCTTCGGTGGGGGCATCTCTGTCATTCCAATTTTGCGCACACACCAATCTGAATGAAACAATTTCTTCTGCTACCCTTCAGCTCCTTTGAAGGTAAAAGCAGGTTAAAAATCCTTGAATTACGGAGCAATACTGTAACTGTGGGGTCCTTGATGCTATCTGAGCTTGGTTGTTTTCTTGCAGATGTTTCATTACCACACTAGTCAATATCATCAGTGCTAGAAAGGCGTGGCGTTCAACTTGTATAAACATGCTAACAGTAAAGAACAGTTTAATCAAGGAACCCCCAAGACGACTCCTACCAACACTGACAGAGCAAGCCACTAGTATCTAAAATGAGAGCCAATCCATCGTAACACTGATGATGTTACCTAGTTTGGTAATGAAACGCCTGCAAGGAAACAACCAAGCTGAGGGAGCACCAAGGACCCCTCATTTCAATGGAAGGGCTCAACCTATTTTCTATAGCACCAGAAGGCAAGACAAGAAACAATGGATGGAAACTAATCAAGGAGAGAAGCAACCTGGAATTAAAGATAAATTTCCTAGTAATGAGAACAGTTAACCAGTGGAACTGCTTGCCTTCAGAGGTTTTGGGTGCTTCATCAGTGGAGGTTTTTAAGAAGATACTGGACAGTCACTAGTCTGAAATAATATAAGGTCTCCTGCTTGAGAAGAGGGTTGGGCTAGAAGACCTCCAAGGTCCCTTCCAGCTCTATTCTGATTGATTGATTGATGTCTGATCAAAATCTTTGGGAAGAGGATAAGGATAACAATGATTTTATGTATACTTGATAGAGGATTGGTGATATAATGTATAACCTTAAGAACATATTACAATGATATCTTGTTGTTGATAAATAATTTTAATAAGGGAATAATTGAAAATTGGTATATATATGTAGCGACTATTTAGAATATTTTGTTGAAAAATGAAGGAATAAGATTTCTGTTTGAATGTATGAGGTACAAGGATAACAATGAACATAAGCATACCTGGATGGTTGGTGGAATTATGCATAATTGAAAATAGTGATATATAAATATAAATGGTTGGTAAAAAAAAAATTTTTTTTTCTTTCTTTCACATGGGGATTATATAAAGGTATACTGTTAGCAAATAGACAATCAAGAATGTAAGGGAATTATGATTTATTGGGAAAAAAATAATACTAATTGTAATTGAACATATACTGTACAATGAAAGTGAGGTATTTAGTTATACTAGATGAAAAATCTGTGATGGTAAATGTTATTTGAGAATATGGATGTTAAAACGCCTGTAACCAAACGACATGCTCTATGTGATGATGCTTTTTTTTTATTGTTGTGTGTATGTGTTGTCTGTGTAATGAAAATAAAAATTTATATTAAAAAAAAATCTTTGGGAAGAGCCAAATCTAATGGCTAACAAAAACCAATCTGCACTTTTCATTGGAATTAAGGAGAAACTTCATAACAGTGCGGACAATTAACTTGCCTTCAGAAGTTGTCGATGTTTCAATCACTGGAGGGTTTTAAGAAGAGACTGGAAAGTCACTTGTCTGAAAGGATATAGCATCTCCTGCTTAAGCAGGGGGCTGGATTATAAGACCTCCAAGGTCCCTTCCAGCTCTATTCTGATTGGATTGAATTGCTTTCCCATCGGTAGAGCTCTTTTTTTAAAACACCGAACACTTTTTAGGCGCAGCCCCATGAAATAGTGTAACAATACTAATACTAATAGTATAGTCCAGAATCCAGACTCCAGATCCTTCCCAAAAAAGGAGTGGCATTTATGGCTGGTAATTAAGCTATGTCTAGTTTCCCAAGTTATCAACTTAATACAGGCAGAAATAGCGAAGCAGGTCCTTTCAAGTGTAGGAAAAAACTATTATAGCCCTGTGATACACACAACATGTTGGTCTAGGGAAGAAGGAACACAAATTCCACAGGGGAACAACATTTCTGACCAATTTATTTCTTCAGGTAATCACTTAAGCCGCCCACAATGTTCCCAGGGGAATTTTATGGCGCCTATACACATATTTCAATTTATTTCTTCTCTTTCTAACAAAGCCATTAACACAACGACAATGAAAGGGGGCATAGGTATCATGAAGCATAACTGTGCTACCAGGACAGGAAGACTGTAGAATTAATCACTCTTTCACATTTCCAGTTGATTACACAGCAAAACAATGTTTGATTCTACATCTTCAGCATTCAGTACCCAAAACACTTTAAAGTATTCATCCATTCAGTTGATTTTACTAGTACAATTGGTATAGGATTTCTTCTTGGTAACTCTTATTTATTTTTTAAATGCATAAAATTGCATAAAATTGATAAGACATGGAACACCAGTACAATTCTGTGTACAAATACAATGGTATTTTTTTTCTTTTTATGATGCAGGGTGGAGTTGGGGCGACTGAGTGGAGCTGAGCATTTATTGTCCGGACGCCCTTCCTGATACCTATTCAGTGTTCACAGCGCATATGTTCTCTTTGAGCCTTGATAGAGGAACATCTGCTGCTGCCGAGGATTGAATTTTCAACCTTCCGAGTACAGTGACATACACACACACACGCCCGCCCAAAATCCTCATAGATGGTCTTGGAGATAGCTTGATCAGAGACATTCAAAGCTGTTCACAGAATATTTGAGGAGAGAAGGAAGTCAAAGTATTTTCATTTCATTTATTGAATTTCTAGGCCTCCCAATCCCGAAGGACTCCGGGCGGCTTACAGAAATGAAAATTATTAAAAAAAGAATTAAAACAATGAGACACAACAAAGTTAAGAAAAAGCACAACATACACCCAATCAGAGAGGGTCCGGATCTCAATCAAGAGGTCAACAGCCCCAGGCCATTGCCAGAAAAGCCAGGTTTTAATAGCTTTGCAGAAGGCCATGAGAGTAGGTAGGGCCCGGATCTCTGGGGGCAGCTCATTCCATAGGGCCGGAGCGGCAACAGAGAAGGCCCTACTCCTAGGTGTCGCCAGCCAGCATTGTCCCGCTGAAGGCACCCCGAGAAGGCCCATCCTGTGCGATTTTATTGGTTCTAAGGGAGGTATGTGGCAGAAGACGGTCTCGCAGAGCACCTGAAGGCCAGACAAGGAATAATGGATGGAAACTGAACAAGGAGAGATTCAACCTGGAAATAAGGAGAAATTTTCTGACAATGAGATCAACCAATGGAGCAGAAGTTGCCTTCAGAAGTTGTGGGAGCTTCATCACTGGAAGCTTTCAAGAAGAGATTGGACTGCCATTCATTGGAAATTGTGTAAGGTCTCCTGCTTGGGCAGGGTGGGGGGGTGGACTAGATGACCTGTAAGGTCCTTCCAACTCTGTTAATCTAAGAAGAAAGAGGCTCAGGGCAATTGCACCATCTTCATCCTGGTTCTGCCAGCAGTCACAATCAGTGTTTTTAATGCTGCCTCAATGCAATGCCCAGTTAAAACCCAACTAAAGCCCAGATAATGAACTGGGAAGCCATTCTCTCTCTTTCCATTGTGCAACTGTACATTTGTGCATTCAGTGCAAAGCCTGGCTTCCAATTGAAATGATGCAAATCAAGCTGACCAACGTCGCCTTGTGTGAAGGTCAAATGAAAAAGAAATATATCTCAACAAGGTTGGCCCACACTGAGATATGAATGTGTTTTTTCCCATGCAGATAAAAGAAAAGGTTTATAAAACATAGTCCTTGAATAAACTAAGCACACAAAAGCTGGAACTTTTTCCACACGTTAAAAATAAACAGTGTGATTCATGCGATATCATATCACAGGTGAGCATGAGACATGGCTGAATGTAATGATTATCCATCAATCCAATACCAAACAACGCAGCAGAGAACCTTGGCATAGCATCGAAGTAGAAGGTATGAATAGGCCATTATCCTCTCTCCAGGCAAAATCCATTAATCATATACAGAATTGTGTGGCGGTTTCTGGGTTTTTTGTGTGTTTTTTTTGCCAGCCTTGTGGAACAGAAGATCAGAATCAAAAACTGGAAGCATTTAGAAGGCATTTGACCTGCTGCCCTTAATGAAAACCATGTTACAGAGCAAGGGATCAGAACCCAGCACAGAGAAGACAAACTCTAAACTAAGAAGACAACCCACGATAATGGAACAACAATGCTACAAAAAGGAGTTAGTTCAACCAATGGTCCAATGCATACTTTAGAGGAGGGGTGTCCAATCTTGGCAACTATATCCCTCTTTGAGGGAGATGAACAGTCCAGAAATTTTGTGTATGTGTGTGTGTGTATGCGCACACGTACCTCTCTTTCTCCATCCATCCATCCTTCTATCCTTCCATCCTTCTGTCTGTCTGTATCTATCTAGCTATCATCTATCTATCTATCTATCTATCTATCTATCTATCTATCTATCTATCTATCTATCTATCATCTATCTATCTATCTATCTATCTATCTATCTATCAATCAATCACCGAGGTGGCACAGTGGTTAGAGTGCAGTACTGCAGGCTACTTCAGTCCCTTAATCATCTTAGTTGTTCTTCTCTGTACTCTGTCTAGTGTCTCAACATCTTTTTTACATTATGGCAACAAAAACTGGATCCAATATTCCAAGTGCACCAAGGTATTGTAAAGTGGTATTAACACTTCCCATGATCTTCAGTCTATCCCTCTGTTAATCCAGCCTAGGATTTGCGTTGACTGCAGTCATGTCTGATTGTTCGCAACACCATGGACCATAAGATGCCAGGCATTCCCCCCACCCCCACCCTGCTGTCTTCCACTATCTCCCAGAGTTTGGAAGGTTATTACAGGAGCCTAACAGACTCATTTGTAGGACTTCTGTGGCTTCCTTATTATTTGCAATTTGCAATTCAAGATCTTGTTGCTAGTAGAAATAAACATGTAACATGAGATGCATGGTTATTAATGGAACAAAAAGAGAAGTGTTGCCATAACTAAGAAATAATGGGGAAGGGAGAGGGACAGGGAGGGAGGGAGAGAGAGAGAGAGATGGCAATTAAGGATATATGTCAGCCAACTGATTTTGACAAGGATCTATCAGGAAGGTTCCAATAAACACAGATGGATGTAACAGTTGTGTAAGAAACAAATAAAACAAACAAATGGAAGAAAATTGTCATTTTGTCGATGGAAGTAATACAGACACTCCTCGACTTACAGCCGCAATTGAGCCTAGAATTTTGGTCCTAAGTTGAGTCACTATGGGTTTTACGACATCATTTTGGTGAATGATATCATTCTTAAGTTGATCAAAACTTTCTGAAAGTAAGAAAACAAAGTGGGTGGTTTTTCAATATGATCTAGGTCCACATCACCATTTTCTCTCTTCCATATTCTTCTGCTTTCATTTTTAATGGGTTAAAGATGCTCACATAAACCCCAGATGAGTGGTTTGCGTTTGGTGATATTAAGAGTAGGAGACTGGCTGTTACATTGGTGTGTGTTATGTATCAATGGATGAGAAATTGAAGTACAATCACTACACTGTTCAGCCAACTTGGTCTGATTTTGAAAAGCCAAGCAGAGTTGGATATGGTTAGTAGTAGGTAGGAAATCCCAGGATTGTAAAGTAGATTGTTAAGACAACAAGATTAACAGAATTAACAGTAACAGAATTGGAAGGGACCTTGGAGGTCATCTAGTCCAGCCCCCTGCTCACACAGGAGACCTATACTAGGGATTCGAACCGCCAAACTGCCGACCTTTCTGATCGACAAGCTCAGCGTCTAACCACTGAGCCACCTAGCCTTCCATCTGGATAGTTTTGGGGAGGATGTTTTGCTTCTGAACCTAAAAGGTCATATTTCACAGCTGAGATGTCTTGGTTATTTAGCTTCTTAAAAGCCGAAAGAAATTGCCAAAGACGCCGGGCAACTTCGGCTCAACAAAGCCAGACTGGACATATTAAA
Organism: Thamnophis sirtalis; assembly: GCF_051295495.1. Lineage (NCBI taxonomy): Eukaryota > Metazoa > Chordata > Lepidosauria > Squamata > Natricidae > Thamnophis > Thamnophis sirtalis. The sequence continues at coordinate 108,655,757 of NW_028261382.1, read as the reverse complement.
AAAGAGAATATTTGAAGAACACAACAGAAAATTGGACAAGAAAAGTGAAGAGGTGGTTTGGAGGAGAGAAAACGGTTGGCAGAATTTAAAATAAATATCAGTAAGGGAAAATATGTGGTAGATCAGAGTTGAAATAAGAGGTTTTTGGTGTTCTCTGAGCTTGTTTTCTTGCAGATGTTTCATTATCCTAACCAGGTAACATCATCAATGCACTGAATATGTTGCCTAGTTTGGGTAGTAAAAAATATCTGCAACAAAACAACCAGGCTCAGAGTGCATCAAGGACCCCTCAGGAAAATATATCGGCAGTCATTAAAAGTAGGTTGGAAGGAAATGCTAGGAATAGTAAGAATGACTCGAGAGATGCTGAGGGTCGAGATCGTAAATAAACTTGCCTCCAAGAAAACCCTGCTCATCTTTTGATATTTCCTTATCAATTCTAACCCTTTTTGTGCAGAACTGGTACTGGGGTAATGTATAAGCATGGGGGGGGAGCATAGTTTCTCTTTTTGTTAAGTCTAAAACAAGTCAGTCTTTTTAATACGCCACCCCAAAGGGATTCATCAAGGAGAAAAAAAGGCAGCTAATTTTCCCTGGCACAGAGAGATAAGGGATCGACCCATTCTGTTTTATCTTTTTGGAAACCAGATTTCTATGCTCAGCATAGAACAGAGAGTCTGGTTTGTACACCCAATAGGCCTAGCAATCCACTCACCAGCTCGGAATTCCTTATCGCTGCTGGTAACCAGATAAAAGCTCTAATGGAAGTCCACGCAAGTTTTTAGCAGGCAAAACCAATGAGCAGTTGCAAAATGAGGAAGCAACAGAACTGAGATATGCATAGAAGCAAACACAGTCCCTCTGTTGAGGGAGATGATAAAATAATTAATTATGATAGGTAAAGGTTCCCCTCGCACATATGTGCTAGTCATTCCTGACTCTAGGGGGCAATGCTCATCTGCATTTCAAAGCCGAAGAGCCAGCATTGTCCGAAGACGTCTACATGGTCTTATGACTGGCATGACTCAATGCCAAAGGCGCATGGAACGCTGTTACCTGCTCACCAAAGGTGGTCCCTATTTTTCTACATTTTCTACATTTTTACATGCTTTCGAACTGCTAGTTTGGCAGAAGCTGGAACAAGGAACGGGAGCTCACTCCATTACACGGTGCTAGGGATTCTAACAGCTGAACTGCCGACCTTTCTGATTGACAAGCTCAGCGTCTTAGCTACTGAGCCGCCGTGTCCCATAATTAATTAATTATGATAAACAAACAAAACAAGACTGGCACTTTTGGTCCATTGGACTTCTAGAAGAAAGTGTGTTTCAGGTTTCCAGTAACTGTTGCTTCCTCATTTTGCAACTGCTCAACATGCTTTAAACTTTGCCCTGTCTAATCTTGAGTTTATTTACTGCTTAATGAGTAAAAGAGGGTTTGCAAATATGACCTAGACATTTGTTTACGCAGAAAAAAAGGGTTTTTTGAGAAGGAGGTCAATTTTCAGACGTCTGCAATACTATAGAAAAGCTCAAGCTCAATGGATGTTTATGTAGAGTTATACTTCCCAAAAATCAAAGGCAAAGAAATAATTAGAGATATTAAAGCTAGAGAGAGACATGATTCTATCCAAAATCATGCCAGTAAGACAGTTTTAGAATCACAGCTGGATTTCCTTCTCTTCTCAACCTGTTGCAGTTCTCCTGGGTTTAAATTCCCTTTTTATTTCTGGATGAGTAGAACTAGATAGCAATAGCATTTAGCCTTATATACCACCCCATAAGCACTTTCTGGGCAGTTTACAAGATAGAAGCGTTATTTGCATATTGCCCCCAACAACAGTTGGAGCTCACAAGGAATTTTGCAACGCTGAACTGAGAAGCAAAACAGGAGCACGAAGCTATTAAAATGAATTTAAACTTACTGACCTAACCCCAACTTTCCACTGAATATAGAGAAGCCAAATATTTGAATTCTATATTTCCACTTCCTCATTCCATTAGGATTATCCCTGTGCTGCCTTTAATCTTTGGAGGTGAATGTTGGTATTTCTGTTTTTAAAATAGTAACCTAACTTGGGGGGGGGGGGAGAGATTCCTGATCTATTTTATAAGATGTCCTGGGAGTGAGCTTTATAGAATGCAAGAATAGACAGGTAAGAGTAAGAGTTGGGAAGACAATTCCATCACTTCAGTTTCATTATACAGCTGTGCACTTTCCTTTTTCTTTCTTTCTTTTTCTCTTTCCCTTTCTTTCTTTTTAAAGCATTTTGGGAAGAAAAACTTTAGAAGTATATTAGCATTAATTAGTGGATTTTTTAAAGCAGGCTCTCTTTCCCCCTCCTTCCCTGGTTTGTGTAGAAATCTGATATAATGACTGATGTAGAGAAGGACAGAATTAATGTGGATTCCATATCATTTCTCCCAAAACAATTTTGAGTCCTCTCTGGGATATGATGCTTTTATGGAAATAATGAAAGCACTGTTGTCCATTCTACACAAGTCTGCTCTTTCTGAATTACAACACAAACACATACAAAAGGGGAGGAGCTTGAATCACGTGGCACAGTCATCATTTGACCCTCCTTTCCCCCATTTGTGCATAGCCCAGTTTCATGGGTTTACATGATGGGGAAATTTAAACATACATAATTCCAGAGTTGGGAGGGACATTGTAGGTCAACCAGTCCAGCCCCTCCCCCATCCAAGCAGGAGACCAACCATACACCATTTCTGACAGATGGCAGTCCAATCTCGTCTTGAAAGCTTCCAGTGATGAAGCTCCCACAACTCCCGAACGCAACTTCTGTTCCATGGGTTAGATTGTTCTCCCTGTCAGAAAATTTCTTCTTAATTCCACGTTGAATCTCTCCTTGTTCAGTTTCCATCCATTTTTCCTTGTTTGCCTTCAGGTGGCTTGGACAATAGCTTGACCCCCTCCTCTCTGTGGCAGCTCCTCAAATATTAGAAGACTGTTCTCATGTCTCCCCTGGTCCTTCTCTTCACTAGACTAACCAGGCCCAGTTCCTGCAACTGTTCATCATATGTTTTAGCCTCCAGTCCCCTAACCACCCTGGTTGCTCTTCTCTGCACTCTTTCTAGAGTCTCAACATCTTTTTTAGTGTGGTGACCAAAAGCGGATGCAGTATTCTAGCTGTGGTCTTACTAAGGCTTTATAGAGTAGTATTAGTAGATTAGATGCTTCATGTGGTAAATATACATTATGAAAAGCTCATCAGGACTTCTTTTCATTCGTAGGCAAAAAAAATATATGTGGATTTTATTTAGTCTAATTAACTAGTCTAATTAACTAATTTAGTCTCTAACTAAGAGCCAAGGTGGCGCAGTGGTTAAATGCAGCACTGCAGGCTACTGCTAGATCAGCAGGTCAGCGGTTCAAATCTCACCGGCTCAGGGTTGACTCAGCCTTCCATCCTTCCAAGGTGGGTAAAATGAGGACCCAGATTGTTGGGGGCAATATGCTGACTCTCTGTAAACCGCTTAGAGAGGCCTGAAAGGCCTATGAAGCGGTATATAAGTCTACTGCTATTGCTATTGCTATTAATTAGTGTAAGATGTACTGTAAAAGTTGTTGAATCAATGGAAAATGTGGAAATACCCCCACCCTGCTCACCTTTCACCAATTTTCAATCCAGGTCCTGTGACATTGACCAACTGCTAAAAAGGCCATTTCCTTTCACTTTAAAAGAGGATATTTTTATTACAAATATGCAAATCAAAAAATCAAAAAAAAAAGGAAGTGGAACTTCTACTTTTCAGAGTTGTTCAGAAATATAGCAATAGAAATTTAACTGGAACTGAGGGAACCAATTCAGCTGAAACTACTAAGGCAATTTTTCCTCAAACTTGGCAACTTTTAAGATGGGTGGAGATCTAAGGCTGCTGGGGTTGAGAAACACTGTATTAAGGCAATGTTTCTCAACTGTAGAAAAATTAAGGCATCTGGACCTCGACTCCCAGAATTCGCCATCCAGTTTAGAAAGTCAGCATATTGCCCCCAACAACCTGGTTCCTCATTTTACTGACCTCACAAGCAGTGGTGGGATTCAAAATTTTTTACTACCGGTTCTGTGGGCATGGCTTGGTGGATCTGGCAGGGGAAAGTTACTGTAAAATCCTCATTCCCAGCCCACTCCAGGGGAAGGATACTGTAAAATCTCCATTCCCTCTCCATTCCAAGGAAAGGATACTGTAAAATCTCCATTTCCTCCCCACTCCAGGGGAAGGTTACTGTAAAATCCCCATTCCCTCCCCACTCTAGGGGAAGGATACTGTAAAATCCCCATTCCCTCCCCACTCTAGGGGAAGGATACTGCAAAATCCCCATTCCCTCCCCACTCCAGGGGAAGGTTACTGTAAAATCCCCATTCCCTCCCCACTCCAGGGGAAGGATACTGTAAAATCCCCATTCCCTCCCCACTCTAGGGGAAGGATACTGCAAAATCCCCATTCCCAGCCCACTCCAGGGGAAGGATACTGCAAAATCCCCATTCCCAGCCCACTCCAGGGGAAGGATACTGTAAAATCTCCATTCCCTCTCCATTCCAAGGAAAGGATACTGTAAAATCTCCATTTCCTCCCCACTCCAGGGGAAGGTTACTGTAAAATCCCCATTCCCTCCCCACTCCAGAGGAAGGATACTATAAAATCCCCATTCCCTCCCCACTCCAGGGGAAGGATACTGTAAAATCCCCATTCCCTCCCCACTCCAGGGGAAGGTTACTGCAAAATCCCCATTCCCTCCCGATCAGCTGGGACTCAGGAGGCAGAGAATAGATGGGTGCAGGGCCAGTCAGAGGTGGAATTTACTGGTTGTCTGAATTACTTAAAATTTCTGCTACTAGTTTCCCAGAACTAGTCAGAACCTGCTGAACACCACCTCTGCTCCCAAGGATGGAAGGCTGAGTCAACCTTGATTTGGTCAGAATTGAACTCCTGGCAGTGAGCAGTGAGTTAGCCTGCAATACTGCAATCTAATCATTGTGCCACCATGGCATTACCCTAGTTGGGGTAATGAAACATCTGCAAGAAAACAATCAAGCTCAGAGAGCACCAAGGACCCCACATTTCAACCCCGAGCTACAAATATTATCCTTTATTGATACAATAAACACAGACAATTTATGTAGCACCACAATTTGATGGCACATAATCATTATCATAATTCCTCATCATCATTATCATCATCATCATACAGAAGACGTTCAACATTGAGAAACCTTACAGCATTCTTGTATCTCTAAAGATAAGGTGGAAAAAAAGGAAATGTTTGTCCCAGCAAGCCTTTCAACCACATTATTATTATTCACTTGTAGATGGATTAATGAAGATGAATTGTGTATGTTAGACATACAGTGTGTTGGATCTGCAGTTTCTAGAATTCCTGCCAAGCCTGGATGTTGGCAGTACCAGCACATCTCAAAAAGGCCAAATTGGAATTTTTAAGGAAATTCTTAAGCCTTTGAAGGCTCTTATAGGTTCAGCCTTTCGAATGCCAAGAGGAACTCATAAGCAAGAACAATAGTTCTGAAAATAACCCTTGCATTGGTGAATATTGTGCATGTTCATATATTATTACTCAAAGGTTTCTTGAGATTGGACAGCCATTTGTCTAAAATGCTATAGGGCAATGATGGCAAACCTGTTGGGCACTGAGTCCCAAAAACAGAGCAGGCACGGCAGAGGTGGGATTCAGCAGGTTCTGACCTGTTCTGGAGAACCAGTAGCAGAAATTTTGAGTATTTCGGAGAACTGATAAATACCACCTCTGACTGGCCGCGCCCCCATCTATTCTCTGCCTCCCGAGTCCCAGCTGATTGGGAGGGAATGAGGATTTTGCAGTATCCTTCCCCTGCCATGCCCACAAAACCGGTAGTAAAAAAAACTTGAATCCCACCACTGGTGCATGCACACGGGCACCAAGTGCCAAAAAAGGGAGCACTTTGAGCATGCCCATGTATGTGCTCATCTGGGCCGCAACCAGGAAGATGAGCTGCCCAGGGGGCATGCATGTGCCAGAAAATGTATTTCCAGTTTCCGGAGCGTGCATGTGCACTGGCCAGCAAGTCTTCCTGTTACTGCCGCGCATGTACATGCACTGATCAGCTGGCCAGCACGCCTGCTCATGCTGGAAAATGGAAAAACCAGCAATTCCATTTTCTGGCATTGCCACACGGATAAAGGCCAGCTGATCGTCACGTGCGCATGCGTGCTAGAAACCTGGAAGAGGAACAGGCGATGCCACACGTGCCAGGTGACATGGCTATGTGTGCCACTTCGGGCATATGTGCCATAGGTTCGCCGTCATGGCTATAAGGTTTCTTAATTGAGCAGAGGGTTGGGCTAGAAGACCTCTAAGTTCCCTTCCAACTCTGTTATTCTTATATTTCATTGTTTTTGGGATATAGAGCACTGGGATGAAAGACATGCATTCACATTACACTTTCATTATATACATATATAAAACTATTCCTCCAATATAAGAAGAACAGCACATTATATCGTGACCCGTCAAAACCGCGGTCCACAAAAGCGCGATCGACGAAAGCGCGCATTTGACGTCATCAAAGCGCGACAAAAAAAATTAAAAATTGAAATAAAAATAAAATTAAAGCAAGCCGATTCACATAAAGGTAAGGGTTAGGTTAAGGGTTAGGGTTAGGTTTAGAGCGTTAGGGTTACGTTTAGCGTTAGGTTAAGGGTTAGCGTTAGCTTTAGCGTTAGGTTAACAGTTAGGTTTAGGGTTAGGTTTAGGGTTAGGTTTAGGGTTAGGTTTGGGGGTTTTCGCTTTATTTTTACATTTTTCGATCACAGCGCGATGTTTTCGTCACGCTGTGATGATGTCAAATGCGCACTTTCGTTGACCGCGATTTTGTCGTCCGCGGTTTTGTGGTGGAACCCATTATATTGCCCTGTTTGCTGTAGACTACGATAACACTATTTTGGCTAGCACTATTCATTCTAGGTTTGGCCAACTATCTTTATTGGAAAGTTTGTTTTGACTATTCCAGGCACACCAGCAAATCATTTCCCGGCTAGAACAAAAGAATTCAAAAGCTTTACATTGCGAAGGCGATGAAGCGCACTTTACTTAAAGATTAAATACCACCTCCCCCTGAGATTTTCACTACTGGGAGCCATTGTTGCTTTTCAAAAGTGCCGTAGTTTCTAAACAGTAAGTTAATGTGATATTTCTTTCTTTAGGAAGCTTTTTTTTTATTTTATTTCATACCCACCTGACCAAGTCTCTTGAAATAGAAAAAAAAGTTTAACGTGTAGAAAATCACCATAATTCTGAATATTCCTCTTTTAAGGAAGAGTGAACACAAATATTTCAGCGATGCTAAAAGTTGTCTTCTGTAGAACTCATTAGAATCAAAAGGCCCTAAATTTCCTTTTTCTCTAAGCAGGAAGTTTTCCTTGAAAGTATTTGTTTTAATTAATACACAGTGCATTCACTTTGATGTTTCGCATATAGAGCAGTAATTTCATCGGTCCAACCCAAGATTACAATTGAACCAGTAGTGGGATTTTTTTTTCAGCTGAAGTAGCCTGCAGTGCTGCATTTAACCACTGCGCCACCTCGGCTCTAATTTGGTTAGAAAAATATACAGATGTTTGTGACTAGAATCAAGACTTTTAAATATGAGTCATTTTGAATGGGAAAATATACAAAATAAGAAATATTTTTATGTGAAAATCAATTAGTATTTCCTAATTGGAGACAGGGACCTATTCTACATTAATAGTATGCATTGTTTTTATAGAATTGTAACATTTTTTGGGGGGGGGAATGATGTGTGTGTGTGTGTGTCTGTCTGTCTGTCTATTTATCTATCTATCTATCTATCTATCTATCTATCTATCTATCTATCTATCTATCTATCTATCTATCTATCTATCTATCCCTCCCTCCCTCCCTCCCTCCCTCCCTCTTATATATCTGTCCATCTCACCAAAAGTCATTCCGGGTAATATGCAACAAAACTAAAACCAATGGGGAAAAAAACATAAAACCACAATCATTATGAATTCTAATAAAAACACCAAAAAATCTTTAAAAAACCCCACACAAATGAGGAAATAAGATATGACTTGAATTTCCTGTGTGGTATGCAGTATGAGATTCAAAACACCTTGAGTACCGTCTCTAAAACCCTTTTGAAAATTGCTTCCAATTTGCAACTGTTTTAATGTGACATAAGGTAGAAATATCAAATATGCAGCAAGTTCCCATCTTGATACCACTTGATCAAATCTAAAACAACACTTAAATATAATCAAAATTGGCTTCTATCCTACCCCACCTGTTTGTTAGCCTCACTTTGTCTTCATTTCTGATATGCCCCCACATTTTGGTGCTTGTTGGAAGCTAAAATATTTCTTTTTCTTTTTTACTATGTACCAAACCCTCACAGATTTATCTGTCTTGTTCTTAGAAAGAATAAGAAATGATCCATTTTGGCATCAGCTGTTCAAACTACAACCCTCAGCTTTTGGCAGCTTCTGTTTTCCACACTTTCTCATTTAATGTTACTCATTCCACACGCTAATTCCGTATACTTTCCATGATTGTATTTTTAGCATGGCTGCATGAAATAAAAGTGAGAAAATACCAAGAGAAGTCAGCAAAAGCACACGCTGTATCCAGAATATACGCAGAACCACACACAAGGATCAGAAATAGATGCTGTTTGAGGGCAATGTCCAAACTTAGGGAAATACAACTGTGTGACATGTTACTATTCTGGTCTAATCCACAACAGAAATTCTGCAATTTATCAAATCCCAGAGGAAAGAGGACAAAAATTTTAAGAGTCTGGGTGTCAAGTACGGGAAAATCGGGAGAGTCAGACAGTTCAAATGAGTATAAAGTTTTATAGCAATCTTAAGCTCTCTGCAAGAACCTGACCAACTAAAAGTCAAGGGAAATGAGCGGGAGATAAGAAAGACATTCAAGATGAGCTGGACTTAGTTCTCCTGTGGGCACAAAGAGATTTGAAACTTATGATGTCTTTGACCCTTCCCGTAGGCTTAGCATGGTGATACAGTCTGGTACACTGGGGTGAATTAGTCAATGGTGTTTTTGCTTCACTGCCATTTATCTCTCATATTTTTTTTAATCTTATCTTACTATTTATTTTATTATTTTAGTTTTTATTTTATTTATTTTTATTTTTTGGACATAGATTTGATTGGATCTTAGGGAAGATAGCAGTGGTGGGTTTCAAAAATTGTTCGAACCTACTCTGTGGGTGTGGCCTCCTTTGTGGGAGTGGCTTGCCGCCCATGTGACCAGATGGGAGTGGCTTGCTGCCCATATGACCGGATATGAAGATGCTGACGACACTTGTCAGAACCACCTTAAATGACCTCACACACAGGACTGGCATGCATAAGAATAGGATGTAAACTTGTTTTTTAAAAGGCATCTTTGGTTTGCGTTAAAACAACTGCAACACACACAATGTTCTGATTGCACCACAAACGCAGTAGTCATCCTTACCTTTCACAGAGGCACTGAGTTTTATAAATATGAGCATGATAGTGTAGAATAATCATATCCAAGGACCAGTGGTAGGTTTCAAAAAATTTTGGAACCTCTTCTGTAGGTGTGGCCTGCTTTCCGGGTCCACTGGTGGAACCTCTTCTAACCGGTTCGGTAGATTTGACGAATCGGTTCTACCGAATAGGTGCGAACTGGTAGGAACCCACCTCTGGAAGACAGTTCCCATAGGTAAATACAGATAGTCCTCAATTTACAAGCTTAAAAATTTTGAGATGAAGTAATTTAGGAATTAAAAAGAATGGCTGGCCCAAAATCACTCTGTTAGCCTTCATGCCTAAAAGAGTTCATGGTATCTTGGTTTTGTAGTCCAATACCTTCACCATTACACCAAACTGGATCTCTTCTATGTTGATTTTGGAAGTTATATTAAATTGACTTTGATTTGCTGAAATAAGTTCTCTCTCTCTCTCTCCTTTTTATCTATAAAAACTCCATTTAAAAAAACTCCATTCATTTATATATTTATTCTTTCATCCACCAAGCAAAATTTGGGATGAGACCCTTGACAATTCAATTTCCCTTGGAATTTTATTTCTATTTTCCACTTTCCTTCCTCCATCACTGCATGCCAGAAGTCAGACCTAGCCATTTAAGAAAGTAATTCTCAGACAGACCGGGTGGAAGAAAAACTGAGCCAAAACAATGACACATTTTTCAGCTTTTCAAAAATTTATAATTAAATACTTTCACCCTGTAAAATATTAAAACTGGGAAGGGAACTACATCACTGCACATACTTCCAGCAAGAATGGAGTATGCATGAGTCATTCAAATGTTTTTAGTACAGAAGTACTTTCTCGAAATACATATTTCACATCACAGAAACTTCTGTAAAGAAGTAGGAATACATTCGGGTAAAATAAAGGGGAAAAAATAATTTTCTAAGCACATTTTCTAACAGTGGAATGAGTGTCACATGTTTGCTGGGAGTCTAACTTTAAAGACAGAAAGAATAGCTAATATAGTTAGTCCTCGATTTATGACCACAAGTGAGCCCAACATTTTTATTGCTAAGCGAAGACAGTTGTTAAATGAATTCCGCCCCATTCTACAACATTTCCTGCCACATTTGTTAAGTGAATCACAGCAGTTGTTAAGCTAGTAACACATCTGCTAAGTGAATGTGGCCTCCCCCTTGACTTTGCTTTGTCAGAAGGTCGCAAAACGGGATCACACGACCCCAGAACACTGCAGCCATCATAAAGATGAATCAGTTGCCAAACACCCAAATTTTGATCACATGGCCATGGGGATGCTGCAACAGTCCTGAGTGTGAAAAAGAATCCTAAGCCACTTTTTTCAGCACCGTTGTGACTTTGAATGGTCACTTCAAAGCAAAATGTTGTAAGTTGAGGACTACCTGTGTTTTGGAACTCTGTCTCTGACTTGAGGACCAGCGATGGTATTCACTTACTTTCCCTACTAATTAAATGGGGAAGGAGGTGAAGGGGAATTCAGAGTTCTTTTTTAAAAAAAAAATAAAACCATCAAACCTTGCTCTAGCACAGTGTTTCTCAACCTTGGCCACTTGAAGATGTCTGGACTTCAACTCCCAGAATTCCCCAGCCAGCCAACCAGCTGGCTGGGGAATTCTGGAAGTTGAAGTCCAAACATCTTCAAGTAGCCAAGGTTGAGAAATGTAAAGCTCTTGAAGGCTGAGAGGGGGAAAAAAGTTTGATTACATAATCCTACAATAACCTTCAAGGCCTGGAAGCAGAATTTTCTAGAAAGGGATTATTTTAATCTCTTTTTAAAGCCAACCTCATGATTTTGGGGGTTGTGTGAGTAAGCCCACAGGATAATTGGAAACTTCAGGGTCGTTTTTTTTTTCCCACGGAAGAAATTTCTAAGCAGAGATTTTTTTTCCGCCTCCCCTCCTTGCTAGCTTCCAAACGCCCCGTCACAATGAGAAGCACTCAATTCTTTGGATAGGGAATCCACTTATCATGATTACAATCAACTTCAGCTTTTTTATTTCTTTTCCTCCCCAAAGCTCTCAAGTATCTCTGTTCAAATTCTACATTTCAAGAACTAAGTTCCAGGCAGACAGGATTCCCTTTTAATTGTGGATTCTCTCACACTGATCCGTAGTTTTATCAACATCTCAACCGAACTTTCTTCTACATTAAGGGACGCCGTGGCTCAGTGGCTAAGATGCTGAGCTTGTCGATCAGAAAGGTCGGCAGTTCGGCGGTTCGAATCCCTAGCGCCGCATAATGGAGTGAGCTCCAGTTACTTGTCCCAGCTTCTGCCAACCTAGCAGTTTGAAAGCATTTAAAAAATGCAAGTAGAAAAATAGAGACCATCTTTGGTGGGAAGGTAACAGCGTTCCGTGCACCTTCGGCATTTAGTCATGCCGGCCACATGACCACCGGGATGTTTTCGGACATTGCTGGCTCTTCAGCTTTTAAATGGAGATGAGCACCGCCCCCTAGTGTCAAGAACAACTAGCACATACGTGCGATGGGAACCTTTACCTAATGGATGCTAGATGTTTGAATCCCCCCATTTTTGACCCTCATCAAAGGTTTTCCAGCCATACAGATATCAAGACAACACCCCTAAAGAAAACTCATCTGCTACTCATTTCTTGGCTGCTGTCAAGACAATCTACTTCCATTTCAGTTCCAAAGTGCTGTAAAACAAGATCAATTAAAACAGATGTTAAGCCTGTTGCCTATTTTTTCCATGTTGTGCATTTCTAACCAAGGAAGAGTTCCCTCTCATTGGAAAGTAGCTGTACATTCATCTAGTAGGTTGTGGCTCTGCAATGTATGTTATTTGCAACTTAGAGGGCTGTGAAAATATCTACAGACCCCCCCCCCTCACTTCCTGGACATAAATTGTTTCAATTCCTACCCTCGAATCGACGCTATGGAGCACTGCATACCAAGACAATTAGACACAAGAACAGTTTTTTTCCCCAAACGCCATCACTCAACAAATAATTCCCTCACCACTATTTATTAAGTATGCATTACTATTACTATTAATCTCTTCATCATTCCTATCACCCACCTCCTCCCACTTATGACTGCAGGACTGTAACTTTGTTGCTTGTAACCTTATGATTTATATTGATACTGTTCCTGATTGCTTATTTGTACCCTATGACTATCATTAAGTGTTGTACCTTATGATTCTTGATGAATGTATCATGTCTTTTTATGTACGTGGAGAACATATGCACCAGTGGTGGGTTTCAAAAAAATTTCAAACCTACTCTGTGGGTGTGGCCTCCTTTGTGGGAGTGGCTTGCTGGTCATGTGTTTTCTCTCTCTCTTTCCTTCCTTGTGTCTCTCTGTCCCTTTTTCCTTTCATCTCTCTCTCACTTTTTTCTTTTTTTATTTCTTTCTTCCTTTCTTTCTCTTTCTCTCTCTGTGTGAGTCTGTGTGTGTGCGTGTGTGTGTCAGTGGTGGGTTTCAAAAAATTTTGGAACCTCTTCTGTAAGTGTGGCCTGCTTTCTGATGGAACCTCTTTTAACCGGTTCGGTAGATTTGACGAACCAGTTCTACCGAACTGGTGCGAACTGGTAGGAACCCACCTCTGATATGCACCAAAGACAAATTCCTTGTGTGCCCAATCACACTTGGCTAATAAAGAATTCTAACTCTAACTTACACGGTTGCAGTTACCAAAACTATGCTATAGAAACTTATTTGACTATTTCACTGGCCACTCTAACATCTATACCCAATCTGAGTATTCCCAGTATAGCTGTCATTTTGGGAAAAGGCTATCCCTTTCCCTTATTGGCAATCAGAAAATTATAGATATGTCTACTGGTGAAGAAGGTTGGGAATCTCCGAGTAAGGACTCAGACAATAATTTGCAATAGAAGAGAATATTTGTAACTCAGAGTTAAACTGTGGGATTCTTGGTGCTCTCTGAGCTTGGTTGTTTTCTTGCAGTATTTCCATTGCCATAACTGAGTTTATCAATGAAAGGTTTGCAAGGAAATGACCCAGCTCAGAGAGTGCCAAGGAACCCAGTAACGGTATTATGTTGTAGGAAGTTAGCACCCACCCCTCTCTTAGAAGAATGAAATATTCTAATAAATATTTAAAAGACAGAATATTATATTTCCCTGCATGAGAAATGGAGAAACATGGTGTTTTCTAGGCAGGAAGCAGACTCGCTCTTAATATTCCCCATCCTCCTCAATAGCCCACAGCAGAAGTCAGCACTTAAGAGATAAAGAGAGAGCTAGGTCTATTCATAAGCAAATGCCCTCACCCAAGATACAACAAAGGTAGGATTAGCCCTCTACCCATCTAGCAGCAGAACTCATCACGTGGCACCTGGGGAGGTTACATCACCTAGCAAGATTCAACCTAGCTTGGGACTCAAGACACTACAAAGTTACCCCTGCATGGATGGCCCCATAGAAGTCTGACAACCAATCAGAATACATTTCTTACACAGGAACAGGAAGCTCCAAGGTGGGAAGGTATACATCCCTCTCTCTCTCCCACCCAAGTGCTTTTTCTTGTCAAGGACCCCCCAAAAAACATGTGGTCCTGTCCATCATTAAAACCATCTTTCCAAGCAGTTCTCCAGAGTCTTTCTTCCCACTTGGAACTGAACCCAGAAGGACATTTCTTCCAACAGTGCCAAGATCAGAAAAGCTTTTATTGGGGATCCTCCATAATTTTTAGAAATCTGGAAAGGGGGGAAGAGAAAGTTGAAGAAACATTGCTTTAGAGTCTTGTTGCTTTGCAAGCTGGCACCACCCCTTCTCCTACTCACCCACCGGCTCTGGATCACAATGCTGTGGAAAGCATCGGCAAGGCTGTTTTTAAACCGTTTTTAAAGACTTTTAAAGGCTTTTAAAGCACTACTTTACAAGCTAGCAGCTGCTTTTCATCCCACCAGACCCCCTGCCAGATACTTTGCATTGGTGGGCCATATCTGGCCCGTGGGCCATAGTTTGAGGATGCCTGCTTTAGACCAACTGCTTGACGCAGGAGGAGGTTGTAACTCTTTATCCATATTCTGCAGTTTTATCCAAAAAGAGCTGCTTAAACCTTAAGTTTGGCCTCTTTTACTTGATCTGACAGATTTGAGTTCCCGGGGGAAGGAATGGGAAAGATTTGAAGGCCTGATCTGGATTCTGATTAAAGCATATTTTTCCATGAAGGAAAGTTTTTTGGGGGAGGGATGCCTAGCTGAGGAATTAAGCGGTTTTCCAAACCATTTCAACCGGTTGGGACTTGACTAAAGACCAACCAAAGTCATAGTTTTAAGCCTCCAGCAATCCAGGCAGGGTGTTGTACTTAATTCCTTGGGCTTTAGATGCTGTGAAGTCAAGTAGAGTTCATTCTTTCCCAGCCTCTTTCCCACAGAAGATGTTGAAATTAATGGGACAGGCATCAGATTAAGTGAGATCAGAACTTTAAAAAGTGCTCAACGCATGAAGTTTTTTTTTTTTTTTTTTTGGAAGCCTTTCCTATGATCGTAACCTAAAACCAAAAATACAGCACTGGGATAATGGAACACTATATATTTAATATTTGTGTGTGTGTGTGTGTGTGTGTGTGTGTGTGTGTGTGTGTGTGTAGATAGATAGATAGGTAGGTAGGTAGGTAGGTAGGTAGGTAGGTAGGTAGGTAGGTAGGTAGTAGAGATAGAGATAGATAGATGATAGATAGATGATAGATAGATAGATAGATAGATAGATAGATAGATAGATAGATAGATAGATAGATAGATAGATAGATAGATAGATAGATAGATAGATAGATCGGTAGGTAGTAGAGATAGATAGATGATAGATGATAGATAGATAGGTAGATAGATAGGTAGGTAGTAGAGATAGAGAGATAGATGATAGATAGATAGATGATAGATAGATGATAGATAGATGATAGATAGATGATAGATTGATAGATAGATAGATAGATAGATAGATAGATAGATAGATAGATAGATAGATAGATAGATAGATAAGATAGATAGATAGATAAGATAGATAGATACACAGATATATAGATACAGATATAGATACAGATATAGACAGACAGACAGAAACACACACACACACACAGAGATAATCCACAATATTAGTGTTTGATGGCATGGCCAGATTCACATAACAAGAAGCAGGAATTATTGGCCTCCTACAACCACAATCTCACCCTTCTCAGCCTAACGTAGCCTGTTATCAAAACTCAGAAACTTTGTTTCATGAAATTGATGAAGCGGTTACATTTTCTGCTGTTGCATCTTCAGAGGGGGGGGGGTCTTTAATGAACTGCAGAGATGACTTACTGTGGTGGTGGTGGTGGATTCAAACCCTCACTTTCCATGAACATTGGCAGCTAAGCATCTGACGCATTGGAACACAAGTGGCCTCAAGGACTCTCAAGAGAGTTCCAATGACCAGATAATTGCAAGGAATATAAATTCTTCCATCATCCACCACTCAGTCAGAACTGAAGAAGCTTCTTCAAGGCAAAGTCTGTAGAGATTCTTAGTCGTCCAGGTTATGGTGTCCCAAAGGTGCTTTTTCTCAGGTGACTCAGGTGACAGATAAGTACTTCAACTGCTCTCTAAAAGGATGCAAATGACCAGCTGTCTGCAAGGAAGATAAATGCTTCCATTCCTCACCATCCAGTCAGAGCTGAAAAAGCTTCTTGGATGAGAAGCGAAACGTCTTCAAACAAAAAACAAGAAAGTCCAGTTGCCTCCTGAAAAAGCACCTTTGGCATATTCAAGGAAAAAAACAAAAGTCCAGTTGCCTTTTGAAGGAACACCTTTGGGATAGCCATGACCTAAATGATTGAGAATCTCCAAAGAAATTTAACTGAAACACTGAAATTCAACCCCTCACTTTCTATGAACCGAGGAATATTGGCCCTAGGAAGCTGCGAACTGGAAACACCAAAATTCATACCTCTCCTCCTCTTCCCTGCACTTTTGTTCTCATCGTAAGGAAAGACAAGAAAAAGGACCGTAGCAAAACAGAATTAAAATATGCATGCAACATTTGAGGAAGGAGGGAAGGAAGGAGGGAGGGAGGGAGGGAGGGAAGGAAGGAAGGAAGGGAGGGAGGGAGGGAGGGAGGGAGGGAGGGAGGGAGGGAGGGAGGGAGGGAGGGAGGGAGGGAGGGAGGAGGACAGTTTATAAGGACTACCTCTGCGTCTCTGCAGGCTTTATGACAATTACTGTATTTTTTGGAGTATAAGACACACTGGAGTATAAGACGCACCAAGATTTTAAAGAGGTAAATTTTTAAAAAAGTTTTTGCACTCTGCGGATCTCCCAAACCCTCTGCATGCCTCATTTTTTTGTGAAAAATGGGGCATGCAGAGAGTTTGAGAGGCGTGCTAAGTGCTCCTTTGTCAAAAACGAGCAAAAAATGGCCCATTTTTCGTGAAAATGGGCCCTATTTTTGCCCCCAAAAGGGGCATGCATATCCTTTAGGAGGCTTGTAGAGTACTCCTGGGGGCTGTGGAGGGGGGGGGGAGGAAAAATGAGCAAAAAAATGGCCTGTTTTTCATTTGCTTTTGCCCTCCCCGGCCCTGGGAGTACTTTGCAGGCCTCCTACAGGATATGCCCGTCTATTTTTGTGAAGGAGGTGAGGTTTCAGTAGGCCAAAAATGCTGTATTCAGTGTATAAGACACACCCAGATTTTCACACTCTTTTTTTTGGGGGGGGGAAAGGTGCATCTTATACTGCGAAAAATATGGTAACACTTGATACACAACAGGAGACACACTGGAGAGCCCAAACGTATCCAAAGAATTGCCCAGCATGTGTTCCTGCCAGGGTAGCAGTGAACTTAGCTGTCAAATGCTCAAATCACACTGTTGCAGCCTCCTGGCAAAAGGAACGGAACAACCAATCTATACTATGCTCCACCATCAAGGAAATCCTGTGGTGACAAACCCCTCTGCCAATTTTTTTTTGTGACAGGAAAGAGATGCTGATCGGCCATATAGAGAACCTGAGAGTCTCCTTTATTAATTTATCAGCAGCTCCAAATGCTGAGGAGACCATCTGTTCAGAGAGGGACCGGAGCCCAATCTGTCAGCTATTTCTAATCTTAATTGCTGAATTAGATGAGTCTAAACTGGAGCAAATTGGTTACTGTCATACATGTGTATGACTGTCTGTTGAAAACTGACATTCCCCGTTTCCTGTTTCGAAAGTCGTTCAAGCCCCAAATATTCCTGAAATGGTTGCACAACTAGACACTTACAAAAGCTTTCTTAGAAAGAGTAGCCAGAAACTAAACTTAATTGATGATAGTATTGTTGAATGTATTTAAATCCACTAATAAATTGTATTTAGCAATAGCAATAGCAGTTAGACTTATATACCGCTTCATAGGGCTTTCAGCCCCTCTCTAAGCGGTTTACAGAGTCAGCATATTACCCCCAACAACAATCCGGGTCCTCATTTCACCCACCTTGAAAGGATGGAAGGCTGAGTCAACCTTGAGCCGGTGAGATTTGAACCGCTGAACTGCAGATAACAGTCAGCTGAAGTGGCCTGCAGTACTGCACCTTAACCACTGCGCCTCTCAGCTCTTAAAAAGGTAAAGGTCCCCCTTGGAGATATGTGCTAGTCGTTCCCGACTCTAGGGGGCTCATCTCCATTTCAAAGCCGAAGACGTCTCTGTGGTCATGTGGCCGGCATGACTAAATGCTGAAGGCGAATGGAACACTGTTACCTTCCCACCAAAGGTGGTTCCAGTTTTTCTACTTGCATTTTTACATGCTTCCGAAATGTTAGGTTGTTGGCAGAAGCTGGGACAAGTAACGGGAGCTCACTCCATTACTAGGGATTCGAATCGCTGAACTGCTGACCTTTCTGATTGACAAGCTCAGCGTCTTAGCCCCTGAGCCACCACATTCCTGTAAATTCTTTTTACCAGTAAGCATATTCTAATTAAAAGTTTGCATCCTATAAGAAACTTGGAATTTCAGACTACACTACTATAATTTAAAGTAGACAGGCGTTTTCCTTAAGTAGAGCCCCCCCTTTTTTTGCTCCTCAATTTGCTATTGACCTGTACTTTTTAAAACGTAACAGAAAATTCGCATTTTTTCATCGCAAACCTTAAGTTTGCACTCATGCCTACACCATAAATGTATCGCTTCACTACTATGCACCAGCTGCTAAGATATATATAGACTATGCCAGAAAAAGTGTTATCTATAATCAAAGGCATGCAAAGGGTGATTGTAACATAGAGCAGCGTTTTCAACCTAGATCTGTTCAGATAAGTTGGATTTAAATCCCACGATTCTCTGCCAGTATGGTTATTGCCAATTCTTTCAGTGGAATATGAAAAGTTATTATTATAATTGTACTAAGAAGATAATGCTAGTGGGTGAAACATTAGAGATAACCAAACCTCTTGCCAGGAAACCAACAAGACCTAGAACTAAGGAGAATTTTTTTGACAGTTAGAACAGTTAATCAGTGAAATAAATTGCCGCTAGATATTATGGGTGCTCCAACACAGGAGATTTTAAAGAAAAGATTGAATAGCCATTTGTCTGAAATGGTATAGGAGGTTAGACTAGAAGACCTCCAAGGTCTCTTCCAATTCTAGTATTCTATTAAGACAATATGGGTTATTCTGTCCTCTCATTTCTTATTTTATTCTTACTAGAGCTTAGATGATAGATTAGATCAGTTTTTCTAAACCTTGGCAATTTTAAAAAGTGTGGACGTCAACTCCCGGAATTCTCCCAGCTTGTTCCAGAACTCTGGATTTCTCCCAGCTTGCTGCCTGGCAAATTCTAGGAGTTTAAGTCCACATCTCTTAAAAGTTGCCAAGATTGAGCAATACTAGATTAGACTAAGAAAACAAACTCTTCATCCAAAATAGTCAGTGAAAACATGAGCTCTATGGAATGATCCCAACTTTTGTTTGCAACAATAACAAAAAACACCGTTCCAAACTCGATTGCAGAAAATACAACTTTAGTAACAGTGGTCAATGCCTGGAATGCACTGTGAAGAATCCACTGAGACTATGGTTTCTTCCCTAAACCTCCAAACTTTAACCTTAGACTGTCTAGGATGGACCTCACCCCATTCCTAAGAGGTTTTTAAGGGGCGTGCAGTCCCTGTCCTAATATTCCCTTGTATTCATAATCATGTTCATACTTATAACTGTTATCTAATTCATGCTTGATGACATAAATAAAACAAAAATAAATAAAACAATGAATTTTTCAACACAGATAAAACAGCCAGTTTAGGAAACATGCACCAATGCTCACCATACAGTACAAAACCCTGTTATTAATTTTTTTATCTTTTCCATGATCAAGCCATTCTTTTCTTTGTAATATATGATAGTAGACATTCCAATCAACTAGCTGTTGAGCTCTGGAGAAGAATAAACTAACCTTCTAGTTTAAATTTAGTTCTCTTACAGGGTCAACCATGGAGATGACCAATTTACCTTGCATGCTTAGAGGTATATAGATATTTCTCTCTAATCGTTATTCTTAGCAACAAATCTTGAAAGGTATATTTAATTTTAAAAAACCTACTGGGCTAAGAATAATTTTCCTGTTTTACTTGTTTGTTTAATTTGGTTGCTGAATTAATCAGTGGTGGGATTCAATTTTTTTTTTTTTTACTACCAGTTCTGTGGGCATGGCTCGGTGGGCATGGTGTGGCTTGGCGGGCGTGCCAGGGGAAGGATACTGCAAAATCCACATTCCCTCCCGATCAGCTGGGACTTGCAAGGCAGAGAATAGATGGGGTTGGGGCCAGTCAGAGGTGGTATTTACTGGTTCTCCCAACTACTCAAAATTTCTGCTACCGGTTCTCCAGAACTGGTCAAAACCTGCTTAATACCACCTCTGGAATTAACCTATCTCCGGTTCATGCAATAAACTGCAACGTGTTTTTAACACAAGAGTTGAGTATCCCATGTGTATGCTAAGGAAAGGGAAAAAAGAACCAAGCTTGGTGTGTGCTACATGAAGGCAAACTAGTGTATATCTTTAATTGGCCTAGTTAAGAGAAAAAGCTACTACAAACTTTCGGAGTGGCAAATTCTCACTTGCAAGTCAGTGCTTGTAAGAAGTTTGAGAGCCTCTGGAGGAAGTTACCCTCTTCCCTTCGGAACAGATTTTGAATTTCTCTCTTTTTTTTTCCTAAGAAAAAAACTGTAAATAAAAAAAAAACCACTTGCATATTTATACAATGTATAGATATGAAACTTGTTGTTGTTGTTGGCTTTGGTTCAAGAGCTTTCCACTAGAAACTCACTCTGGAAAGCTGTCCTGGGAGATACTTTATATAATTTTATCTCATTTCCTCTCCACACTCATATCCAATCAGATACCAAGATTCAAAAGAACAAAACAAGCAGTTGCTTAGCAAAAGTTAAAGAGTTCTGCGTTCTCCTTTTGCTCTTGACTAAGCTGATATATGGACCAGATGTTTTACAGTCAAACCTCATGCTAACCATCGGCTAGATTTCTTAGTGCATTAAAACAGGGTTATCCGATTTAAGGTACAATTTGCTAAACCAACATAATACACTGAACAAGCCTTGTTGCTGTTTAATATGAATGAGAACCAGCCAGTCTGCAGTCCTCAACCCAGTTAACTAGGAAGCAAGGATTACCAAACCCAGAAACCTACAAGCAGCCCTTGAATTATTACCACAATTGATCCCAAAAATTATCTTGCTAAGCAAGGCAATTATTGAGTTTTGCCTCCTTTTACAACTTTGCTTGCCACAGCTGTTCAGTGAATCATTGCAGTTGTTAAGTTACTAACATCTGGAAAGGGAACCTGACTTCCCCATTGGCCTGGCTTGTCAGCAGGTCACAAAAAGTGATCACATGACTCCAGGACACTGCAACCGTCATAAATAACACGGCAGTTGTCAAAAGCCTCCAAATTTTGATCCTGCTTCAACGGTTGTGTGAAAAAATAGCCATGTCATATTTTTTTCAAGGCTATTGTAACTTTGAACAGTCACCGAATGAATGTTGTTAAGTCAGCGATAGCAAACCTTTTGGTTGTTGGGTGCTAAAAATGCAAGGGTGTACATTTGCGTGACAGCACCCATAATGCAAAATGCACCCCCAAATGCACAAATGCATGCACAACCACTCCCATGCTCGCCCCCCCCCCCCATGTGCACCACACTGCTCGCCTCCAAGCTGAGGTTGGTATTTCCTCCGTGGGGCCGGAAGGGACAGTTTTTGCCCTCCGCAGGCTCCGGAGGATTTCCTGAAGCCTAGCCCGACCCTCCAGATGGCTGAAAATCAGCTGGCTGGCACTCGCACGCACACTGGAGCTGACGGCTGGATGTGCCGGCAGATATGCCTCTGTGTGCCACCTGTGGCACGCATGCCATAGGCTTGCCATCGCGGTTTTAAGTCGTAAGACCACCTCTGTTGCGTAAACCTACTTTTAAGTAAGTCAATGTGGAGATATCCCTGTTCTGGAAGTATTGGGATTACAAAGTCCACAAATGTCAGATCGTGTGTGTGTGTGTGTGTGTGTGTGTGTGTGTGTGTGTGTGTTTGTGTGTGTGTGTTGTGTTTGAGGTGCACATTCTGGGTTTTGTAAACTATTCCTGGACGCCAAGTCTGAAAAAGAACAACCACAAATACTTTGCATTTCACTTGCTGTAATTAAAACCTGCGTGCAACCACTGCTTTTCATCAGAGCTTCCAAGGCTGTTTGCAAGTATAACCTTTAAAAAAAACAAAACCTTCAAATGGGCTTCTTAAAGGCCAAAATCCTTTAATCCATGCTGCTCGGAGCTGGGATGAGGCGATATTAAGGTTAACAGGCTTGCCTCTTCCCATTCTCACCATTCAGACTTCCAGTACAGGTAGTCCTCGACTTATAACTGCAACTGAGCCCCAAATTTATGCTGCTAAGCGAGACCATTGTTAATTTTTACAACCATTCTTGCAACCAGCACCTTTTTAAGCTAGTCACGTGGTTGTTAAGTGAATCCGGCTCCCCCCATCAACTTTGCCCATCAAAAGGTCGCCAAAGCAGATCACACGACCCCAGGAGGACACAGCCACCATCATAAAATATGAGTCAGCTGCCAAGTGTCAGGACTCTGGATCAGGTCACACATGCAGATGCTTAACAGAATAACAGCGTTGGAAGGGACCTAAGAGATCATCTAATCCAACCCCCCTCACCAAGCAGGAGACCCTACACCCTCACAGATGGCAGCCCAGTCTCTTTTTTGAAAGCTTCCAGTGATAATAGCACCCAAAACTTCTGAAAAAAAGGTCACAGTGCTGGTGTAACTTCAGTCACTAAATGAACCATCGTAAGTTGAGGGCTACCTGTCTTGAACTCAAGAGGATTTATCCTCAAGGGGGGAAAATGAGAATCAGCTAAAAGTGAACTCATTTGGGGACCTCTATTTTCAACCTTCCAACTATACAATACAATACAACAGCAGACTTGGAAGGGACCTTGGAGGTCTTCTAGTGCAACCCCCTGCCTAGGCAGGAAACCTTGCAGTTTCAGACAAATGGCTATCCAACATCTTCTTAAAGACTTCCAGTGTTGGGGCATTCACAACTTCTGGAGGCAACTTCTGTTCCACTGATTAGTTGTTCTAACTGTCAGGAAATTTCTCCTCAGTTCTAAGTTGCTTCTCTCCTTGATTAGTTTCCACCCATTGCTTCTTGTTCTACCCTGAAGTGCCTTGGAGAATAGTTTGACTCCCTCTTCTTTGTGGCAGCCCCTGAGATATTGGAAGGCTGCTATCATGTCTCCCCTAGTCCTTCTTTTCATTAAATTACACATGCCCAGTTCCTGCAACCGTTCTTCATGTGTTTTAGCCTCCAGTCCCCTAATCATCTTGTTTGCTCTTCTCTGCACTTTTTCTAGAGTCTCAACATTTTTTTTATAATGTGGTAACCAAAACTGAATGCAGTACTCTAGGTGTGGCCTTACTAGGGCTTTATAGAGTGGTACCCAGTGGATCTATGACATTGATATAATGAAGGTACTGGAGAGAGAATCTATTGTTAAGACTGAAGGCAAAATATTAGGAAAGGCCATTCAACTCCTTGATGATTCAATGCCTGTACAGTTACTCTTAAACCGATTAACAGAGTTGGAAGGGATCTTGTAGGTCATCTAGTCCAACCCCCTAAACAGCAGACCCTACACCATTTGAGACAGATGGCAATCCAGTCTCTTCTTGAAAGCTTCCAGAGATGAAGCTTTTACAACTTCTGAAAAAACGGTCATGTCGCTTCCCCCTGCCCCACAGAACCGTTGTAACTTCGAATAGTCACTAAACAAACTGGTGGTTAGTTCAAGGAATACCTGGTATTGATATACTGAGCCATTTTTTAACCCTTAATTCAAAGGGCAGGAGGAGATCCAATCAGGCCTGACAAGAGAGGGGTACAGCCCGTATATTGTTGGTCCATGGAGCCCAACTGGTGCCCACGAGGGGGAAAATGTGTTTAAATTTTTTACAAAAGCATTTTTTCAAAAAAAGAAAAACAATATTGGATATATATTTCATACTCTATACTTCAGGTGTATCCCCAAACCTGCAGCTTTGTTTGACATAATTTGAAACTCGGGGAACAGCTATTTATGTCATTTATTGAATTTTAATTTCACTACTTTCTTTATTGAAGTTTTCAAGTTTAGTTTATGAATATATATTTTTATATTTCATTTCAGTTCTATGAATGGTGATGAAATGTCACCTCAAAAATCTGGCGCTCAAAAACACTGTGTGTGTGTGTATATATATGTGTGTTTGTGTGTGTATGTATATATATGTATATATATGTATGTATGTGTATATATATATATGTATGTATGTGTGTATGTATGTATATATATATATGTATATATATGTGTGTGTGTATATATATATGTGTGTGTATATATATGTATGTGTATGTGTGTGTTGTATTTATTATATTTGTTATATTTGTGCATACCAGGAGTTGTGACTTTAAATATATATGTATGTATGTGTGTGTGTGTGTGTGTGTGTATATATATATATATGTGTGTGTGTGTGTGTGTGTGTGTGTGTGTGTGTGTGTGTGTGTGTACACACTGTATTTATTATATATGTTTTTTATTTGTGCTGATAAAAAAATAAATAAAGGGAGACTAGTATAGATCTATTTCAAGCTATTTAGCTCTCATCAGCTAGCCATACCCTTACTGGGATTCGAATATTGTAATGTACAATATATATATAATGTACAATGATGACATGATTGATTTATCTGTCCATGTGTGAGTGAGGGGGGCCATAGTAGTCTTGTTCCAGCACTTAATAATCCTCTGGGCGGCCCTGGGTCAGAAATACCGATCATCGGAATGCCGCGGCTCTTACGCACAGAGTCTCCGGGGACCCGAAAGAGGGAGCGGGCCGAGCTTGAAAAGAGGCGGCGGCGCACGTGGCGAGGCGCCGTTTCTTAAGGGTGGAAAAAAAGGGGGGCCGCCTCTCGCCTTCTTTCTCCCCTCCCCACCCCTTTCGGCGACCCCGAACCGCTTCGGCTCCCTTTAGCTATGCAAGCCCCACCTTGCCCGGTTCGTAACCGGGAATGCTTCCCCCCACACACACCCGCCCACCATCCCCCCACCTCCCCGTAACTCAAGTGTGAGTCGACATAAACGCCTACACGCGCAACCACAAACACACAAGACTTCGGGCTTCTTATCAGGCGGTGGCTGAGGAAACGCACCGCTCCCTGAGGCCAGCCAGGAGCCCCCCAAAAAAGGCGCGGGAGCAAGAAAGTCAGGGGCGCAGCTTCGCCAGCCAGCAGTTCTCCTCAGGTCGCCCGAATGGCCTCCACATGCTCAGCGGCCCAGCAAGAGAACCGGGTCCGCACTTCCCTCCCGCCCGTTTGAGGCTGCCTCCCCTCCCTCACGACCACGCCTTTTCCCCAGCTGTGGGGTTCGTCCATCCCGGCCCGAAAGTTGGAGTCGTCTTCTTCGCCGCCCCGCCCGCCGCCTGCTCCACCTTCCCCGCCTCCAGCCCGGAGGCTCCTCGCGCTGCCTCCACACGTTCAAGCCTTTGCGAGCCAAGCGGGGAGCAAGTCACACAATTCGTTTCCCCCCGCAAGGCAGGCGCTGCCCTCCGCCGCCCCGAGGCTGCGGTTCCCACGACGCCTTCTTTTCCTCCCGCTGACTCCCAGAAGAAACCCGTTCGCCTGCCCGCCGCGGAGCCCTCAACCCCTTCCCCCCCCCAACGCCCCGCCACCGTTCCTACGTTCGAGTGGCGAGACACGCGGGTCAGAGAGAGAGAGAGAGAGAGGCTTTGCCAACAACCCGGCCGTTCTCTATCTGCCCGCCTTTGCCCGTCGCGGACCCCTCGACCCTTTCCCTCCCTCGGCACCGTTCACACGTTCGAGTAGTGAGACACGCGAGTCAGAGAGGGAGAGAGACGGTGGGCTTCGCCAACAACCCGGGCGTTCCCTTATCTGCCCCCCCCTTTGCCCTCCGCGGAGCCCTCGACCTCCCCCCCCCAGCACCGTTCTCACGTTATAGTGGCGACACGCGGGTCAGAGAGAGAGGAAGGGAGAGAGAGAGAGAGGCTTCTCCAACCACCCGGGCGTTCCCTTATCTCTCCCCTTTTGCCCGCCGCGGAGCCTCCCTCTCCGGCCCGGGCTATTATCTCCGGGACCAGCTCCCCGCTTCGCCCCAGAGCCGCGGCTCTCCTCAGAATTGCCCGCCTGGGAAAAGGCAGCCCGGCTGAGGCGGCGCAACACCCAGCCGCCTCTCCCGCGGTCGCGCCCCCTCACCCTTCCCGAGCCGGGAACCTCAAGAGGAGCTCCGGGCGCGCTACGCCGCCGAGCAGGCAGGCAGGCAGGCAAGCCCGCTCACTCACCGCCTCCAAAGCAGCTCGCCCGCCTCTGCCTTTGTCCTTCCCGAAGTGGCCGCCTCTACCGCTCCTGCCGCCGCCGCCGCCGCTCGCGGGTCCGAGCCAGCCACGGGGACCTCCTTTTTGGCTCCGGGCGGCGCCGGCACAGCCCCTTCGCCTTCGCCGCCTCCTCCACCTCCTCCTCCTCCCCGCGAGCGCGCCGGACTGCCTGCCAGCCTGCCTGCCCTAATATAGCGCTCCCTCCCCGACCAAGCCACGTGGATGCGAGCGAGCGCAAAACGGGCTCCGGAGGGGCGCAGCGGCCGGGGGGGGGGGGAGAATCGGAAGGGGGTCTCGGGCCGAGCTGGATCGGGAGGAGGGCGGGGGGAGTCCGGGATGGCGCGTGTGTTTGCATGTGTGTATCTGTATTACAAACCGGGGGAAGGGAAGCGATTGCGCCGCGGAGCCAACCGGCCCTTGGAAGCTGAACCGCTGCGAGCAAAATGCAAAATGCGCCCTTTCCGGCTCCCGCGAGGCCCCGGTCGGTGTGTGGCTGTGGGAATCCGGCGCTGTTTCCCGCGGGTTTGTAGCAATCGGGCCGCCCCGCTTTCTGTTTTCTTTGTTTCAGACCCCGCCTGTTGGAAAGTGGGGAACGTCGCGGCTGTTCGGGTTTCGAAACCCGAAGGATCGTGTGAACCCAACCGAGGGGAAAGCTCTGATTTGGGAGCTAAGGTTTTATTCCGGAGTCGGGGGTCTTTGGGGAAGGCGGGGAGCGGGGCGGACGGGGGTGGGGGAGATTTAAAGTTCCTCTCCGGAGCTGCCGCTGCTGCAGGAAAGGAGGGAGAAAAAAATCCTCCCGGACTAAAAGCGCTCCAGACCACAAGAGGGGAGCCTTTCGTTGGAGAAAAACTGCTTGGCATCGGCGGAAGAAAACTGATTGTCCCGAAGAGTTCAGCTCCACCAACGAATGCTTAACCTCATCCCTCTCTCTGTCTTTCTCTGTCTCGATAGCTCTCCCTCTCTTTTTGTCTCTCTCTCGTTCTCTCTCTTCTCCCCTCCCCTGTCGTTCTGTCTCTCTCTCGTTCTCTCTCTTCTCCCCTCCCCTGTCTTTCTGTCTCTCTCTTTCTCCCTTTCCCTTTCTTTTTGTCTCTCAAGCCAAGCCAAGCCAAGTTTTATTGTCATTTCAACAATATACAGTAACCAGTGAAATGAAACAACGGTATCCCCAGGGCCAAGGTGCTCGCTATCTCTCTCGCTCCCTTCCTCTCTTTCTATCTTTTTGTGTCTTTCCCCTCTCTTTTCTCTCTCTCTGTCTCATTCTCTCTTTCTCTTTTCCCCTCCCCCTTTCTGTCTTTCTGTGTCTCTCTTACTCTCTTATTCCCGTTCTCTTTTTCTCTCTTTTTGTCTATCTTCCTCCCTCCATTTGTGTTTCTTTTCTTTCTCCCTTCCCCATTTTCTCTTTCTCTTTTCGTCTCTCTATCTCTCTCGCTCCCTCCCTCTCTATCTTTTTGTGTCTTTCCCCTCTCTTTTCTCTCTCTTCTCGCTTCCTCCCTCTCTTTGCGTTTCTTTTCCCCCTTTTCTCTCTCTCTCATTCTTCCTCTTATCTACCCCCCCTCTTTCTGTATCTATCTCTTTCTTTCTCTCTTTCCCCTCTCCGCTCTTTCTGTTTCTGTCTCTCTCATTTTCTTTCTCTACCTCTCTGTCTCTCCCTTTCTGTTTCACTCTTTGGTATTGGTATACTTTATTTGTATGCCGCCCTTTTCCCTGAGGGGACTCAGGGCGGCTCACAGTTCAGGGGGAGGGGGAGACAAACAAGTTACAAACATGAAGACAGACATTATTTAAAAAAGCACAACAGTCATACCATTCGGGTGGGGTTAAAGTCCCTGCTGGGACAGCCAGATTTTGAGGGCAGCGCGGAAGGTCTGGAGGGTGGTGAGGGTCCGGATCTCTACGGGGAGTTCGTTCCAGAGGGTCGGAGCAGCCACCGAGAAGGCTCTCCTCCTCTTTTTCGCTCTCCTTTCCTTTCCCTCTCTCCGTATGTTTGTGTGTGTGTGTGAGAGAGAGAGATGGGGGAAGGCAGATTCTTAGAGGGACAGACCTACAAGATGAACAACAAGTCCTTTCGTGACTTGGTCATTTGTCACTTTCAAAGACGCGGAGTCCTCGTTCCTTCCTGAGCGTGGTTGTCCGCTTGTTTCCTTACCCGACTAAGTAACAACCATCAGCGCTAACGAAACGTCGGTTCGCAAACAACCAAGTTCAGAGAGAACCGAGGTCCCCACGCAATTCGACCCTTGCCTTCTGTTGAAACTGTCGCCGTCCCTTTCCAGCCTCCGGGCTTGAATCCGGATTCTCCGCCTTGTCGGAGACCGCAGTTTAGGAGATTTAGCCATTAAAAAGCTAAAGCTAAACTATAACCCGTCTCGGGCAGGAAAACATTCCCTGTGAACAACGTATGCAGAGTTTAAAACGGGTTTTAAAGCGCCGCGATGGACAGGAGCAAAAGCGGACTAGGGGAGCGCAGCCGAGCCGGAGAAGGAAAAGAGGGAAAATCCGTCTAGCGATGCGGCGGGAGAACTTCTGTTTTCTGGGGAATGTTTTACCCTTGTAGGACTCGGCTTCCTTTACAGCAGTGGTTGCCAAACTTGGCAACTTTTAAGACTTGTGGACTTCAACTCCCAGAATTCTCCAGCCAGCTGGCTGGAGAATTCTGGGAGTTGAAGTCCACAAGTCTTAAAGTTGCCAAGTTTGGGAACCACTGCTTTACAGCAGTGTTTGTCAACCTTGGCAACTTGAAGATGTCCGGACTTCAACTCCCAGAATTCCCCAGCCAGCTGGCTGGGGAATTCTGGGAGTTGAAGTCCGGACATCTTCAAGTTGCCAAGGTTGACAAACACTGCTTTACAGGACCTGAAAGAATCCAAGCGCCGCCTCGCCATCTAATCTTCTTGTGGGTTTGCATTACTTCTTCAGTCCTCTCTCTGAGCGGGAGGGAGGGGGAATTTGGCAGGGGGGGGAAAGGTGGCATAACCCCAGAATGCTTTTTAACAGATTAACAGAGTTGGAAGGGACCTTGTAGGTCATCTAGTCCAACCCCCCCCCCCTGCTCAAGCAGGAGACCCTACATCATTTCTGACTGATGGCTGTCCAGTCTCTTCTTGAAAGTCTCAAGTGATGAAGCTCCCACAACTTCTGAAGGCAACTTCTGTTCCATATAGGTTGATTGTTCTCACTGTCAGAAAGTTCCTCCTTATTTCCAGGTTGAATCTCTCCTGGTTCAGTTTCCATCCATTATTCCTTGTCTGGCCTTCAGGTGTTTTGGAAAATAGATTGTCCCCCTCCTCTCTGTGGCAGCCCCTTAAATATTGGAAGACAGCTATCATGTCCAGGAGCCGAGGTGACGCAGTGGTTAGGGTGCAGTACTGCAGGCCACTTTAGCTGACTGGGATCTGCAGTTCAGCGGTTCAAATCTCACCTGCTCAAGGTCGACTCAGCCTTCCATCCTTCCGAGGTGGGTGAAATGAGGACCCAGACAGTGGGGGCAAATTGCTGACTCAATTTGCTAAAAAAAATTTGTAAACCGCTTAGAGAGGGCTGAAAGCCCTATGAAGCGGCATATAAGTCTAATAAACAAATAAACAAATAAATAAATAAATAAATAAATAAATAAATGTCTCCCCTAGCCCTAGACTCCCCTAGACTAGCCATGCCTAGTTCCCACAACCATTCTTCATATGTTTTAGCCTTCAGCTCCCTAATCATCCTGGTTGCCCTTCTCTGCACTTTTTCTAGAGTCTCAACATGTTTTTTATAGTGTGGTAACCAAAACTGAATGCATTACTCTAGGTGTGGCCTTACTAGGGCTTTAGAGAGTGGTATTAGTATCTCCCTTGATCTTGATTGTATCCCTCTGTTAATGCAATTTAGGGTTGCATTGGCTTTTTTTGGCTGCCGCCGGAGCTGGTTGTCCACTAAGACTCCAAGATCCCTCTCACCGTCACTGCTATTAAGCCTGGTTTCACCCAGTCTATACTTTTTTCTACATTGATTGGCTGGAAATCTTCAATCTGGAAACACCCCAAATTTGCATTCTGTGCCAGGATTTAGCAATCTTTTTTTATGACTGGGGGCCATATTGTCCTTTTTTTCTTTCTTTCATCCAGCTACTAAAAGCAACAATCCATGAAGCTGGGATTTGCATATTTTACAAGCTGGCTCACTCCTATCTCTTTCTCTCCGCTTAATATGCCTATTCTTCTTTTTTTTTTTTTAAGAAATAAATGTGAAATGGTACTGAAATAATTAAGCGCTTTGCCTCTAAACTTTGAGGACACCGTCCCGGGAGATGTTAAGGACAGCCAAGAAAGAGAACACGTGACACCTGCAATCTACAGGGACCTGATCAGAGGTGGGTTGCTCCTAGTTCAGCCCAGATCAGGTGAACCAAATCAATCAATCAATCAATCAATCAATCAACCAATAGTGGTGACGGTGGCAGGAGGTTCCGCCCACCCACCTGGATGCTTCTGCTCATGCACGGAAGTGTCACACACACGCCCACGAGTGAACCGGTAGCACCAGGATTTGCAATCCACCTCTGGGCCTGACCCCCTTTTTCCATGCAAAAAGTAACGGCTAGGCCTAACTATTTGACTGTACAGGTAGTCATTGACTTATAACTGATCCTATAGAGCACTGCACAGCAAGACAACTAGACACAAGTACAGTATTTTCCCCGAATGCCATCATTCTGCTAAACAATTCACTCACCACTGTCAAACTATTTACTAAGTCTGCATTACTATTGCTGTTAATCTTCCCATGGTTTCTATCACCCATCTCCTTCCACTTATGACTGCAGGACCGTAACATTGTTGCTTGTATCCTTATAATTTATATTGATATTGGTTGTTTCCTGATTGCTTATTTGTACCCTATGTGTTCTGACCCCCCTCGTCCCACACCAAAGCACGCCGAGCCAAAGATACTTTACTGCGAAGTAACCATCCTCTGCTACCAAATGTGATGTTCCTGTGGTTTGTCCATGAGGCCAATGTGGAGAAAAGACAGGACACGATCTTTCTTGGGATGGAGCGACG